>NW_022589720.1:26722347-26954545 GCF_004348235.1 Phoca vitulina | reverse complement strand
TGTGTGTGTGTGTGTGTGTGTGTGTGTGTGTGTGTGTGTGTGTGTGTAGAGGGAGAGTTTTAGTTTCAAAAGTATTTTAAATAGAGTTGTTATTTAAAAATTTACTTTTAACTTGTCTTTTATTCCAAACATAATAGATGTTTATGTAATCAGTCTAGAAAATGCAATAGAAGCAAAAAGAAAGGGACAATTATCTCCACGCACACTACTCAGAAACAGGCACTGTTAACATTTTTTACCACTGTATTAAGGTATAATTGGCATACCACACATTCAACTATTGTAATTACACAGTCTGATGAAGTTTTAGTAAATTTATAGTTATGTAATCATGATCAAGATCTAGTTTTAGAAGATATCCATCACGCCCAAAATGTTTCTTCATGGCTGGTTGCAAGCAATGCCTACTCTCATCCTGTCTGAGGCAATCACTGATCTTTGTTCTCTCTCTGTTTTTGCCTCTTCTAGAAATTTCATATAATTGGATTCATACAGCATGTAGTCTTTTGTGATTCTTTCAAAATGCATCATGCTGTTTTTGAGATTCATCTATGTTCTTGCATGAATTAGTACTTTATTCCTCCTTCTGCTGAGTAGATACACGTTTTGTTTACCATTCACAAGTTGATGAGTATTTGTGTTCATGTATACAGTCTATTATCCACGTATCATTTCCAATTCTCTTCATTCCTTTCTGTGGATTTGAGTTACCATGTGCTCCCATTTTCTTTCAGCCCAAGGGCTTCCTTCAGTATTTATTTTAGGTCAAGACTGCTACCAACAAATCTTGTTTATCAGGGAATGTCGATCTCACCTTCATTTTCTTTTCTTTTTTAAAAAGTATTATTTATTTAGGCAATCTCTATACCCATGTGGGGCTTGAACTCACAACCCCAAGATCAAGAGTCACATGCTCTCCCGACTGAGCCAGTTAGACGCCCCTCACCTTCATTTTCAAAGGGTAGTTTTCCTGAATATACAGTTTTTAGTTGAATTTTATTCCAATATTTTGAGTATGTTTTTCCATTACCTTCTAGCCTCTGTTATTCTGATGAAAAATCAGCCATTAATCATATTGTTGTTTCCCTGTACAAAGCTGTTTTTCCACTGTTGCTTTCAAGATTTTCTTTTTTTTATTCAGCAATTTGACTATGTGCCTATTTGTGGTTCTCTTTGTGCTTATCTTACTTGGCATTGAGAATTCTGGATCTGTAGATAACAACCTTGGGAAATTCGGGGCCATTAGTTCTTTAGATAATTTGCTGCCTCATTCTGTCTTCTGCCCTTCTGGAGCTCCTATTACATGTATGTTGATACACCAGGCATTGTCCCACAGATCTCTTATGCTTTGTTCATTTTTCTTCAATACCTTTTTTCTCTGCTCTTTGGAGCTCATCTCTAGTGCCGTACCTTTGAGCTATCTCATTCCCTCCTCTGCCATCTTGAATCTGATGTTGAGACCATTTAATGAATTTTCATTCAGTTACTGTATATTACAACTCTAGAATTTGCATTTGGCTGTTTTTTTCTTAAATCGTTTATATTTCTCTATTGAGACTTCCTATTTTCATTGTATTTTCTTTTAATTCTTCGGACAGTTTCCTTTAATCCTGTGAAGATATTTATGATCGGTGCTCTGAAGTCTTTGCTAAATCCAACATGTAGCCTACTTAGCGTCAATATCTATTGACTACTATTTTTCTGAGTAAAAGCCATGGGTTGTTTCTTTGTATGTTTCTCTTTTGTTGAAAACTGTATATTTTAGACATTATATAGTAGCAACTACAGATTCTGATATATTTTTGTGAGTTTTTGTTTTATTTTAGTGAATTGCCTAGACTTAAACTACAGAGTCTATCTCCTCCTATGTTGTCTGAATGTTAATGTCTTTGCTCAGGTTTTTTATTTCTTTAGACTTTATTTTTCAAGGCAGTTTTGTATTCACAGAAAAACTAAGTGGTAGGTACAGAGATTTCCCATACAACCTTGTCCACATACAGCATTTGTGATGGTTAATTTTAAGTGTCAACTAAACTGGGCTAAGGGATGCCCAGACAGCTGCTAAAACAATTTCTGGGTGTTTCTGGAAAAGATGAACAACTGACTCAGTATACCAAGTAAAGAGCTTTCCTCACCAAGTTCAAAAAAAAAAAAAAAAAAGGCAAAGGAAGGCAAATTTTCTTCTTGAGCTGGAAATCCATCTTCTGCCCTCAAATATTGAAGCTCCTGGTTCTTGGGCCTTTGGACTCTGAGACTTACCAGTAGTCCCCTCACTCCTATTGGTTATATTGCTCTGGATAACCCTGACTAATACAGATTTTGATACCAGGAGTGAGCTTGACAACAAGGACTTCTACTTGCCAGAGCCATGGCTGAGGACCCAATCAGCCAGCAGATAGCAACACTGAGCCCCTGATTTGGCACCATTACCTGGGGTGATTAGCCAGCTACCTGGTAGCAAGCTGATTACACTGAACCATTTTCTTCATGGAAAAGGCAGCATTTTGTCCTTAAGTGGAATAGATATCTACTCTGGATATAAATTTGCCTTCCCTGCATGCAATGCTTCTACCAAAACTACCATCCATAACCTACGGAATGCCTCATCCACCATCATGGTATTCCACACAGCATTGCTTTGGATCAAGGAACTCACTTCACAGCCAAAGTACAGTAATGAGCGCATGCTCATGGAATTCCCTGGTCTTACCATGTTCCCCACTGTACTGAAGCAGCTGGCTTGATAGAATGATAGAATGGTCTTTTGAAGACAGAGTGCCTGCTAGGGAGCGATACTTTGTAAGGCTTGAGTTCTCCAGAAGGCTGTATATACTCTGGATCAGCATCCAACATATGGTGTTATTCCTCCAATAGCCAGGATTCACAGGTCTAGACATCAAGGGGTGGAAATATAAGTAGTACCGCTCACTACTAGTGACCCACCAGCACAATTTTTGCTTCCTGTTCCCACAACTTGATTCTCTACTGGCCTAGAGGTCTTAGTTCCAGAGGGAGGAAGGCTTTGCCCAGGAGATACAACAATGATTCCACTGAACTGGAAGTGAAGACTGCCAGCTGGCCTCTTTGGGCTCCTCATGCCCTGAATCAAGGAAAAGGAGTTCCTATGACTGAGCCTGACTACTAAGAGGAAACTGAACCACTACTCTGCAGCAGAGGTAAGAAAACACCTGTTTGCAACAGGAGATTCCATCTAGTAGTTCTAAGATGGCGTCTCATATATTACTATGCCCTGTGATTAATGTCAATGGAACATTACAACATCCCAATCCAGGCAGGATTAGTAATGGCCCAGAAACTTCAGGAATGAAGGTTTTGGTCATCCCACAAGGTAAAGAACAATTACCAGGTGAGGTGTTTGTTAAAGGCAAGGGGAACCCAGAATGGGTAGTAGGCAAAGGTAGTTTAGAGCAGTTACAACCACATGACCACTTACAGAACTGAGGACTGTAACTGTCATGAGTATCTCCTCATTTTGTTATGAATACGCTTGTCGTGTACATATGCACATATTAAGCAAATATCTTATTTTTCTTCTTTTATTCCCTTTTCATGTAACAGAAGACATATTGATGTTATATCAGTATTTAAGTATTGTTAACTTTACATCCTAGTTTTCAAGTTATGGGATATCAGAAGAGTAAACATCACTGAAGGACTTTATCTCTTCCAGGAAAGGGACTAGTACATTTCCAGTCGTACCCAGGGTAGTTATGCCATATTAGGCACAATTATATCTCTATTTGGAGATTAAGTATGTTTGAGGAGATGCATGTAAGGATCAAGTTGACAAGGAGTGGACTTGTCATGTTGAATTTTGTGTCAACTTGACCGTGCTAAGGGATGCCCAAATAGCTGATAAAACATTATTTCTGGAGTGTATCTGTGAGGGTGTCTCCAAGAGAAATTAGCATCTGAATCAGTAGACCGAGTAAAGAAGATCTGCCCTCACCAGTGTGAGTGGGCATCATTCCATCCATTGAGGGCTCAAAGCGAATTAAAAGAAAAGAAGAAGAAGAAGAAGGGTGAAGTCTCTTTCACTAATCTTGAGCTGGGACGTCTATCTCCTGCCCTTGGACATCACACAGTTGTTTTAAATTCCCAGTCTGAGCATTCAAATATCCCTACTATATCTGAGTCTGGTCTCTTCAAAAACTGTGTGGTTTTTTAGGTTTGTTTTTTTGTTTGTTTGGGGGGTTTCTTTTGTTTTGTTTTTGCCTTTTACTTAAAATTGTTCTTGATAGGTGGACACGATGTGCTGGGTAAAATAAACTTTAAATAGGCCTCTAGTAATTGGTGGTAAGAGGTGGGGTTCGGGGGGAGAAAGCATTCTATAGTCCTATGACTAGCTCTCAGTGTTTTAGTGAGCCTGTGCTTCTGCACTGTGAACCTCATGAGTGCCTCTTGGTCCCTTTCTCCTTTAGGTGGGACAGGATGGCTAGAGTGGGCTGAAGTTGGGTATTTCCTTCCCCCAGGCTGGTTAGGCTCTGAAAAAACCCCCAGTAGCTTAGGCTCTGGTAAAATAGTGTCTTGAGGACAGACCTTGTTTAGCAGCAAGCTCTGGCATATTTTTAATTGGATATTTTCCCCCTCTCCCTGCTGGAAGCAAGGGGGCATTTTTCTCATTTTCACTTTGAGAACCTGGTCAAGTTCCTGGAGGTAAATTTCATAAAACTGTGGAAACCCCCCCTATGACTGGGTATTTGGAATTTTTAACTCTCTGTCTTGCCCACACTGGGCTTCCAGAAATGTATCAGTTACAGGTCAGGTATTCCTACCCAGTACTGGTTCCTGTCGAGAGAGGTATCTGCTCAGGCAAACTGTTCATCTGTCTCTCCAGTGTCGGGGGCAGTGGTTTGCCCTGTGACCTCACTTCTCTGCCAGATCTAAGAAGAGCGGTTGAGTTTCCAGTTTGTTCAGCTTTTTACTTATTGTTAGGATGCAGTGACAACTTCCAAGCTCCTACATGCCAGACTAGAGACCTAAGTCTTTGCTTGTGTTTTAACGTTTATTTTTCAAAATTTTGGTCTGGATTCCTGGGATTACCCCTCTGCCTGCATAGCTTAGTGTTGACCCAAGTGACTGACTTAGAAAGAGGTTGTGCTCAAAAACCTTTACAGTGTATGTCTTCCATTGTCTATCGATTGATCTGTATGTAGATGGGGTGTGCATTCAAACTCTGCTGCATTTCAAGTCTCCTTTGCTTATTATTTTCCACATCTTCCCTGCACACGTATGTCGTTTCCCAGCGGGCTGGGGGCTTATGTGGCCTTTTCTTGGCTCTCTCATTTCCAGGTTCTTCCTGTTAACATTTCTGAGCGGCTTCGAACTCCTACAAACCAGCACAGCAACTTCAGGCTACCAAACACGCAGGTTTTCCCTCATTTTTTTTGAGGTTGCCACTTTTACCTGATGCCTCTGTGGGGTTTTGCCATTGCTCTGAATTGAGTCTGATGCCTCTGCCACAGAGCTGCTGGTTCTCTCAGCCCCATTCTGATAAAATTGCTCTTCTTGTGGACTGAGCTGGGGCCGTGAGTGGGTAGGAGCAGCCTCAGGCCAAAAGGCCAAGAGGACTTTCTCTTTACCCAAGACTCTAGCAGTTTTTCAAGAATGCTTTGCAATTTGTTGCCTGCTTATTTATTTCCAGTGCCCTCAAATGATTGTTTTTGACCATTTTATTTAATTTGTGTGTGTGTGTGTGTGTGTGTGTGTGTGTGTTGAAAGGATCCACAGACCTCTTCACAAAGGCCGAGCTGGAAGTCTCTACCTTTGTTTCCATTGTGATGTACATTCTGACGCAGTTTTACCTACTCTGCGAATTTGTCATGTTTATATATATATACACACATATATAAAGTGTATGTAACTATAAACAAGAGTATTTTTTATGTCCTAAAAATGCAAAGTATTTTCTCCTTAATACTATTGTTTTTAACCCTTTTTATTTATAAAGTCTAATTCTTTTAAAGACCGCAGAATTCCCTCTCACTCATATCCCAAATATTCCTTTCACTCATTGATAAACATTTAGGTTGTTTCTAATTTTTTTTGTAATTACAAACAGTGCCACATTGAACATCCTTATACATGTTTCCTTTTGATTTTACTAGCTATTATCATGTTGTTTTGCAAATTTCATATCAATTTATACTATCACACCCACCGTCTATGAATGAGCAGAACTGTTTTCCCATAATCTGGCAAATGCTAGAGATTTTCATATTTAAAAAATTTTTACAGAGGATGGGTGAAAACTTGATTTTAAAGGTATGTATAGTTTTAAGATGTGTAACATTCTGTCAAATTACAGTTCAGAGAGTTTGTATCAAACTGCTCTCCCATCCAAGTACTAACCAGGCCCCACCCGGCTCAATCCTAAATGTTATCATTTTTTTGCAATGTTGACAATCTAATAGAAACTTGGTATCCTTGCTGTTTTATATTTCTTCATTATTACTATGATTGAAACTTTTCATGTGATTATTGGCCATTGTTTTCTTTATGTAATGCTCGGTCTTATTTTTTTCCCTATTTTTCTATTGTAAATGGAAATTTTAGCTCTTACATTTAAGACAATGATCCATTTTGAGTTAATGTTTGTGTATGTTTATGAAAGTGGGTTTTTTTTATTCTTTTTTCTTTTGGCATGCGAATACCATTGTTCCAACTGTTCCAAAACCATTGTTGAAAAGACTATTCTTTCCACACTGAACTATCTTAGCATCTTTGCCAAAAATTGGCCATATTTATACAGGTCTATTTCTGGACTCTCCATTGTGTTCCAGTGACACTGAACTCTCTTGATTACTGTTGCTTTATAATAAATCTTAAATCAGGTAGTATGATTTCTCCAATTATTTTATTTTTCAAAATTGTTTCAGCTGTTCTAATTTCTTTGCATTTCTATATAAATTTTAGAGTCAGCTTGTCTGTATTTACAAAAATTCCTGCTGGGATTTTGATTGTTAATTTGTGTTAAATCAATACATCAATTTTTATAGAAATGACAACTTTACTGTATGTCATCCAATCTATGAATACATTATGTCTCCATTTATTTAGGCCATCTCTGATTTCTTTGATGAGGGTTTTGTAGTTTTCAGCACCCAGATATTGTACATATTTTGTTAGATTTACACCTAACTGTTCCATTTGGGAAGAGGTGGCTATTGTAAGTTGTATTTCTAAAAATTTCAGTTTCCAGTTGTACACTGTTAATATATAGAAATATGACTGGGTTTTGTCTGTTGACCTTATATTCTGTGATCTTGCTAACCTTAAACTCAGTTATTAGTTCTAGGAGTTTTGTAGATTTCTTGGAATTTTCAACAGAAACGGCTGTATTGTTGCAAATGAGGACCATTTTCTTTCTTTTAAGCTGTATGTCTCAGGGGCGCCTGCCTGGCTCAGTCGGTAGAGCATGTGACTCTTGATCTTGGGGTCATGAATTCAAGCCCCACATCGGGTGTAGAGATAAATTTAAAAACAAGATCAATCAAGCTGTATGTCTTTTTCTTGCCTAGTGCACTGGCTAGGACTTCCAGTATTATGTTGACTAAAAGAAGTGAGAATGAACATCCTTGCCTTGTTCCTGATCTTAAGAGCAAAAAACTCACTCTTTCACCATTAAGCATGATGTTAGCTGTATTTTTTTGCACATGCCTTTTATCAGATTGAGGAAGTTCCCCTTCCATCATGAAAGTATGTTGCATTTTGTCACATGCTTCTTCTGCATCAGTTGATAAGATTATGTGCTTTTCATCTTTGGACTATTAATATGGTAGAGTACATTCATTCAGCTTTAAATACTGCACCAGCCTGATATTCTCAAGAAAAAAGCTCCCCTTGATCATGGTGTATTATTCAATTTTATACATTGCTATATATTTTCTTGAGGATTTTTTGCATTTATGTGCATGAAGGGCATTGTTTTATAGTTGTGTTTTGTTTTTTTCTTGTAGTGTCTTTGCCCAGTTTTGGTATCAGGGTGCTGCTAGCCTCATAAAATGGGCTGGGAAATGTTCCCTCCTCTTCAATTTTCCAGAAAAGATTATGTAGGATGGGTGTTAATCCTTCTTTAAATGTTAAGTAGAATTACCCAGTGACATCATTTGGACGTTGATATTTCTTTCTCAGAAAGTTAACTACAAATTGTTTTTTTAATAAGTAAGGCCCTATTTGAGTTATCTGTTCATTTTGGATTACATTGTTTGTTTTTCATTTTATTTATGGTATTTTGTGACAGACATAAGTTTTAGATCTTTTTATAATTAAACGTATCAACCTCTTCTTTTCTAGTATAACTTCATGTGCTCAGAAAGTTCTTCTTTCCTCCAATTTTTAATTTTAGGAATTTTGATTCCAGTGTTGAATTTCCTTCTGGATAATTTTCAGTTTTGATGTTAAAATGTGATCCATTTGGAATTTAGCAAATGATAGTAGGTGAAGATCCAAATCTTCTTTAAAGTTAAAAATTAGTATACAAGAAAAGAATAAGGTGGCCTTAGAATCTCCCAACTCTAGAAGCATAAAATTTTCTTATTTGAACAAAATTTTTACATATTCACATAAAGACTAAACATGTTATAACCATGAAGACTATTTAAAAAAAATTCAAACATATAGATGGAGTACAAATACTGTGAATATACACAAGAAAATTTTTTAAAGAAGCAAGATGATTAGCTAGAAAACACAGAATCAGGAAGTCTTCAATGAACATTTATGCTAAAGAAAACAATAATAAAAATATCAAATAACTTCTGAAAACTGAACAAAATTGTTTAATGACATGGGGAAATAGAAGAGTAGAAAAAAGTAGGATGCAAAACTTTCCCTATAATTCTCTCTTCCTCTTCTTCTCTCTCTCTTTTTCATATATGACTAGAAAATAATGTACACCTAAATGGATTCCTTTTATAAGCAGAGAAAATCAACATTTTTAAATGTTTAAATCATATTCTTCACAAATCCCAAATTCCCCCTGATGGGCCACTGAATCCATTAGCGTCCATTAATCTGATCCAGCAGCTGAACAGGGCATGCAGTCCTTCCTCACCAGTTCTTTTGTGTCTCTCCCAAAACTACTCACTTCCCAAATGATGACCTTGCCTGAGAAAGGACTATTGCTGATGGGTTAATTCATGCCTTGGTTTTCCTCCAGAACCCCCCAGTACCTCACTTTTGAGTATAGGTCATGAAAATTCTAACTGCTAAAAACATTCTCTCTTGTCAGCCAGAGGAAAAGTCAAGGAGGTTGAGAATGGAGGAGGAGGGGAGGAGGAGCCAATGTTTTTGTCTTTTATCACTGGATTTTCTCATCAACCGATATACCACAGGTCACATTCATAGCGTGTATGAGCTCTCTACTCTTTATGCAGGTGAATTCTGCTGAGGTTCTAAGGGAATAAAGGAAATAGAAATCAGGTGATTTTATTGGTTTTGATGTTCCAACTAATTTGCGGAGATATTGTGCTTAAATTCATGTGTAAACGATATTGTACAAAATGGCGTCCAGTCTAATTTTTCCATCACAGTCATGAATAGCTGATTATAATCCGTCCATATTGATAGACCATTGCCAGTGTGCTTCCCTCCCATGGGAAATGATGATAACTGCAAGCTACCCCCTCTACCTACCCCTGTGTTGGGCCTCTCCAGACATGGCATGAGCCTTGGCTAGTAACGCGCTTGCCTCTGCAGTTTGGGGGCTGACTTCGGTGAACAAAGAAACACAGATAGAATAGGCCTGGAATAGAGAAAAACAGATCAAGTAAGTACCCAAATGACAGTGTTTCACTGAGGATTTTCTAATCGTTCTCATGAAATTGCTGGTTGAGGGCTGTATGTACCTAATCACAGAGTTACAAGAGAGATGAGTTTGAGTCCCAGCTACTTCCTAGCTGTGAGTCTTGAGCAAGTCACTTCACCTTCACATGTGGAAGAAATATACAGCTTCCATTGATTAGGGTTTGGAAAAGATTAAATGAGATGATACATGCAGAGCACTGGGCATACATAGTACCATCACATGGTAAGTCCTCAATAAATATTAGCTATTATTTTTTTTTTAAGTTTCATAGCAAAATTACAATCACAACTTTAGCTCAGCCCCTCAAAGGTTCATTATCAAGGGAAGTCCAGGGGAGTTGAGCATGGATCCTAAAGCCACACTGCCTGGGTTCCTACCACAGCTCAGCTACTTATGACATCAGGCAAGTCACTAACTTCTTCAAATATAAAATAGGAATTTCAGAAAAGACTGTTGCAAACAGTTGCTGTAACGATTAAATGCATTAATACATGTAAAGTGTTTGGAATACCACCTAGAATGTCATAAGCATGAGAGAAGTGAAGATTTTATTACTATTATCATTCGCACTAAAATGGAAGGAGAAAAAAGAGAGAAACCATCTGGTCCACACCCACCAGCAAGAAAAAAATCACCCATGCTTCACAGTTCACGGGTCAAACACCATGAGGTATTTCAAGGAGCTCCAGCGATTATCAGACAACCCTATGGAGCTAACACAGTTCAGAGTTGTTAAGAGTATAGGCTCTGGGGGCTCAAATTTTCTAAGTTCAAATCCCTGCTCTCCTACTTCTTAGCTACACACTTCAGCTGAATTAGTTGTGACTCTTTATGCTTCGGTTTCCTCACCCGTAAAATGAGATAAAATAATAATAATGCCTCCACGGCATAGGGTTATTGCATGGATGAAATAACTACATCCTCAAGTGCACATAGTAAAAGCATTCCATAAATGTTAACTATTATTTGTTGTTGGGAATCACTGGTTTTATATTGATTTATCTATTCCGATCTGACCACTGCTTGCACAAAGTCTTGGACACAAAAACCAGACAGCTTTCTCTGTAAGCAGTGGACTCCCTGCTTACAGAGCAGCATCCCCTAACATTTTTCCACTGTATGATTCTAATAACTTTGGATCGTGGGATTATCTGCAATGTCTTTGCTATAGTATCAGCCTGTTTTCACATATACTGTTGAATTGCATTGCACGTGCAATAGCAACAAAATCAGCTATTTTGATCCACTTTTGACTTTGGGAGATACCTGAAGCCACAAGACGGTTCTCATTTGAGGAGAGAAAAGGTCAATTCAACAAGCAGTTTCAAGGGAAGTTCCAAGTACGTGATAGGTAAAAGTGCCCTACACTGTTTTCATTATAATAGACTCAACATTCCTTCCTGTTTTGTTTTGTCTTCCCCGGGGCATTTGTCAAATTAGTTACCTCCAAGTGAAACACCCTTTTGTCAGTTTAAGTTTAGACTTGTTGATACAAACAGTTAGGCTGGCCTAGAGGACAAATGACAGCATTACACCAAAATATCATGATTTTTTTCATTTAAAAAAAAGCCCTTTGTGTTTGCTAAAGACTTAAGTTTGGTTGCCCCTATGGCTTTTTTCCCTGGAGCAGACTCACTTGGTTACCTCTTCCTAGCACCCACAGAAATAAGGGGAGGCCTTGTGGCGGGGGCGCACAAAATTTGGTCTCAGATCAGGTCAAAGAGCAGATACACCCACCATGAGTCAGTGTTCTCTGCCCATGTTGTTTAAGGTTGAGGAAGGGCTCTTGTGTGGATCTGGCAGGAAATCCATCCTATCACCTCATTCTTCTGAGAACCCCAAGCCTCCCTGGCCCTGGGAATATGGCCTGGGGCCAAATATGGCCTCTAGGCTAGGGCTCCAGCCAACTCACCAACCTGATGCAAGTACTGGATGGCCCGATCATGGTTCCTTCTCAGCTGCTCAATCTGAGCAATTTCCTCGTATAGACTGACCAGATCCAAAGTCTTATCACCCTTAGCAGCAATAACATCGCCAATTGCCTTTTCAAAGTATGCCAGAGCGAGGTTCAATCTGTGGATAGCCAAGGAGGCCCTATAAGAAGAAGGACAAAGATGCAAAGTCAGAGAGGCGCCTTACTTGTGCAGACAGAAAAGGAACTGATTCTAAGAACAAAATAATTTGGCCTTCATAGGCCAATCACCTCAGTGGCTAGCTAAAAAATCCAGTCTTGCTATAAACAAGCTCCTATTAACCTGCATTTCACCTACCAGATTCCACTGACTACCATTTACTTCCATTAATATAGCATGCTGTAGTCTAATTTTATTTAAAAAGCAAATGGAAAAAATGGCTTCCAGCAATTCACAAGGTGGGATAATTTACCCATAAACACAGACTTTCTAGAATCAAAATAAAATTTTATTACTTCCGGATCCCTCTCTTTCAGACCAATGCAAAGTTATTGCTTTGTCTTGTTTGATTTAGTTTAGTTTATTCCTCCTCAGTTAAAAATGAGAGAGGTTATATCTAAAACTAATGATGTAATGTATGGGGATTAACATAACAATAAAAAAATTAAAAAAAAAAAATGAGAGAGGAAAGAGAAAACAATGTAAATATCCCTTCCAAAAGGCAGTGGTTAAGTAAATTATGACAAGTGATACAATAAAATACTTCAGACTTTAAAAATCATGCTTCCTTTTTAGACTAAATAATATGGGGGAAAATTAAAAGTGTGCTAAGCTTAAAAAAGTGATACAAATGTACTTAAAATGGACCCCGACAGATCGATCTTCCTATCCATCTATGTATCTTTATCCAACTAAAATGTGTATCTATCTATCTATATCTATATTTAACTAAAATGTCCATAGCAGTTATGTTTGGGGGGTGAAATTAAAACTAACTTTTATTTTCTTCTTCATATCTGTATTTTCAAATCTTCCAAAACAAAATATAATTCTTAAAAATGAGAATAAAATAGCATCCCATTCAGGTTCATCCCTCTAGAGACAGTAAGATACAAGGAGAAGAACATGGTAGTTCAAAGCTGTTTCTCACAAGTTATTGGCTTTACAGTCAAATTCTAATAGCCTATATTTCCTTCCAAATAAAACAAGGGTAAGAATACCTACTTTACAAGGTTGTTGTGAAGATTCGATTAAAATTTATACATGAAATCACTTAACATACAGTGGATATACAATCACTATCACTCCCCCTCACCTCTTGCTTCCATCTTTGTATTCCCAAATTGAAAAAAAAAATGTGTGTGTATAAAATTATTTTAGATAAGGCATTCTACAAGTTACAGTTTAACAATCAAGAGTACTGGCCCATTATCTGACAATTCTTTACCAAAAGATTTTGATCAATCAGACCACTATTGCCCTTGACCATAGTAGTAAAGGTTACAGAATGAAAATGCCTCCCATCAAGAGCCTGTAGGGAGATATCAGCCAAGTTGCCTGGCCTACACAATCACGCTTTATCTTCCCCCCACCTTTAAAACGAGAAAAGGGATTTGCCCTTAGTAGATATTTGTTCATTATGAAATGTAACTCGATGTGGTACAGAAGGTGAGCTATGAGTTCAGATGCCCCATCTACGTGTTGGCTCCTCCACTTACTCTTTCTGTGCCTTAATTTTCTTATCTGTGAAATGAAAATAGAAATATCTACTTCATAGGCTTGTAATAGAGGATTGAATTAAATAAATTATGTGAAGCACTTAGACTAGTGTCTTGGATATAGTTATACCTAGTAAATGTTCCAACACTTAGAATAGTGCATGTACAAAATAGATACTAGATAAATACTGAAGAATGAATGAATGAAATATATACTAGAATTAATTCTGAAAAAGGAACAAGGCTATCTTTCACATAAGGCACAAAAACCTTAGCCACTGACCCATGTGACAGCAACAGACATTCACTAGACTCTAATTTATGGGCCTGTGGACTTACATCCATCGTTAGATTTAGCTCTGGGCATTCCAATACCTCCCCACCATTTCCCATTTGACTTCTAGATTCATGGTTAGAGCAGGCAGATATGACTCGTGTACTTCACTTACTTACCCTTCAGTCCCCTTTCTTACCATGTCAAGTGCTTACAGTTTTGGAAACAGATTGCTTTCAAGGATCTGAAGATATTTTATAAAAGTCTAGGGAATAGTAAACGTTTTATTATTCTTTTTTTCTTCCAATAATCTGATGGGCCCACTCTTGTATGTAAATATCGTGATTCTCTCTGAGGATACCTAACTCAACTGCAAAACAGCTAAGGCTTGTTCTGGCTTGAATAAATCCCATGTAATTGGTTACCATATGGAACAGAACTTTCCTTAAAAATGCACGTGCTGCGCATAGCTTCCATGGGCCTCCAATAAACGGTCTTCACATAGTGTTCTTTCCTTGTCTTTTAAGATATCATACTTAATGACAGAAGTGGGTGGCGATTCAGAAAAAGACATACTTTGAGAGTAAGTGTGAGAGGCAGCTTAGGGCTAGGAGTCCGTGAGTTCAGACCACGGATCCAACCCTTAAAGCTTGTCACCGTCGACGGTCTGTTTAATCTCAGCCTGGCTTTCCCTGCCCTCTGTCTAATGAGACTCTAACTGTGCCAGCTACCTCAGTGGTGTTTTAGGATTAAAGGGTACCACACACAAAGCTCAGGCATGGGGTGTGCGTTTGGGAAACCCAAGCCTCTTTTACCATCATTTGAGGCTTGGGGTTTTTTTTTGCCATGAGTATTTTTTCTCCCCTTATATAAAGAGCACACAGAACAATCATGTAATTCCAGGCCTCATTCACAAAGCCTAAGCTTCTCAAAGCCCAGATCTTACCTGCCCAAAGCAATGGTCAGGTCTTTCTCCGAGACTTGGGATTTGCGAACAGTTCCCTTAAATAATTCTTTCAGCTCCTTCATGTTTCTCTCTGCCTTCTGCAGGTTGAAATAAGCCTCTCTGCCAGTGAAACAGTCAAGGAAAAGGCCAGGCACACAAACTCCCCCATTGCCCAGGGACAGCAGTTGATAAGCAAACCCCTTGGGAAAATGAAGCAGAATTTGAAAATGAGCACTTTACTGTGTTCTTAATTTTCCTTATATGTATGTCATCAAGAATTCTTTAGAAAGCGAACAAGAGCCCCAGGTTTCCCATGCCGGTAGCCTGAATCCAGGGCTGGGCTGGGTGGTGAGCATGGGGAGGCGTAACAGAAACTGCACCCGCTAGGCTACATTTCCTGTGGAGGCATCCACCGCCTGGCAAGAGCCATGCAGTTTTCCCATGTTGGTTCCTATGAATGGTAAAAGAGAGGAACTAAGTCTGCTGAAAGGGACTTTCTGGATCATTCAGAAAGTCCAAGCAGAGCAGGTTTTTGGCAAGAAGCAAACAGCAGGAAAGAAAATCCCCTTAATTCCCAAACTGCCTTCTATTTCCCACATTTTCAATAGCCCCTTCTAAGGGCATAACAGAGGAAGGCCACAGATCAGTTTTTGCAAGTTGAGCATCAAGATCAAAAGAGTAGAGAGAGGGGGATGTGTAAAGAGGAGAGAACTGGGGACCCATGGTCTCAAAGAAGACTCATGATTAATTTTTTTAATACGGAATGCTTTACACATGTGTGTGTCACCCCTGCGCAGAGGCCATGCTAATCTCTGTATCGTTCCAACTGTGTATATGATCATTCATGAACATGAAACGCCCTTAACAGTTCTCAAGTAGACATGGTACAAAAGGCTGTCAACATCACAAGCTTTTCGCAGAGTAACAGTTCCCCCCTGGCGATAGAGAACTATTTCTTTTGTCTATTTTGCTTGGCCTCCAGCTTCATGGGCAGTATTCTCAACAGCATTTCAGAAAAACAAAAATGATCAAGAGTCCATTAAATCAGAGGTTTTTGGCTGCATGTTACAATCACCTGGGGGACTTTCTAAAAATCTCAATAAACAGATGCACCCCCAGACCTCCTAAATTAAAATCTCTGGGGTGGGACCCAAACAGCAATAATTTTTAAAGCTCCCAGGGGATTACATGTGCAGCCTCGTTTGACCGACAGTGCTTTGGATTACCACGCACCCGTTCTCCCTCTTCCTGACATCGGCTGCGTCCTCACTGCTAACGCTGACCTTCTCGGGGTGCTCGATGAAGGGTGGCAGACGCCGAAAACTTTTCCTTTCTTTTTTTTTTTTTTTTTAAGATTTTATTTATTTATTTGAGAGAGAGAGAATGAGAGAGAGAGAGCACAAGAGGGGAGGGTCAGAGGGAGAAGCAGACTCCCTGCTAAGCAGGGAGCCCGATGTGGGACTCGATCCTGGGACTCTAGGATCATGACCTGAGCCGAAGGCAGTCGCTTAACCGACTGAGCCACCCAGGCGCCCTAGACGCCGAAAACTTCAACTGGCAGGGGATGTGTCACCAGTGAGATCCCTCCCAGGGCTCGACTCAGAGTTCCTATGAATAGACAGAGGAGGAACATTCCTACCTTTATAAATGGAGATGAGAAGCTGGGGGGCGGGGGGTGCCTGTCTGTCTCAACAGAACCTTGAAACCTGGGTAGATCTCCCCGGCTCCTGTGTGAGACAGTCCATCCGGCAGGCCCAGGTGGCCCCAGGCCCCGATCACCAGACCCCACTAGGAAGGGAAGGATATCGGTTCTGTAGGAGCCAGGCCACCCCCAGGGTGTAGTACAGCATGACCAGGGCTTCCAGGATTTCCTTCTTCTCTTTATTTGAGGTCCTGCTTCCCTTCCAGGTCAGCAGCGTGTTCTTGGCAGACTCGGCATGTTTCTTGGCCTGAGCCGGGAGGCCTGGGGAGGTTTGAGGGTGGGTGGCAAGATGAAAAACATTAAAGAGTCATGTTGCAGTCGAAGACATTTCTGGGAGGAAATAGGTGGATCATGTGGTTGTCATATGGTCTATAGTATTAGTTTCCAGAGCTGGCGGCGCATCAGAATTATCTGGAATGCTTGTAGAGAATATAGATTCCTGGGTCCCACCCCAGCCCTACTGAGTTGGAATCTCCAGAGAAAGGGAGTCCAGGAATCTATATTTTTAATTAATTCCACAAGTGCTGCTTACACAGCCATCACAGCATTAATCTGGGGGCCTCTGTCTGGAAATCATTGATAGAGACAGGAGTAGAAGCTGAGTATCCTGTTGCCAAATCTGCCACCAATGCCGTGTGACCTTTTCAACCCACAAAGCTTCTCCATCCTCTAAATGTAAAATGACAATGATTATAGAAGCTGCCCCTTTACCAAATACCTGGAGATTGTCCAGGAACAAACGAGGTTATGCCACAGAGCGCTATGCTTTGAGCTTTCTGGAAAAGGCATTCTAAAAATACAAGGGCTTATGAATACAATTACTTCCATCTGGGGATTTTTTTTTCAATCCAAGATGAGGCTGGTTATACTAATTGGTCACACACACACACACACACACACACACACACAGGCACAGAATCCAATTCCTAAATGCAGTGAGGCGCCTCACCAAGAAGACAAAGGGAATACCAAACTCCATCCAGAAAGAACTTGCACTATGTTTCTCCTTGTTTTCTAACTAAAGGCTGGAGTTCCTGGCACCCACTGGAACTGCTATTTGTCCAGTTAGTTAACAGAGGTAGACTTGGCAACTTTCAATTTCTAGACCTCGTTCTTCATCTTCCAACCTAGCTCATATCTAGGGATCCCTGATGGGACAAGAGAAACCCTGGGGAAAAAAGAGAAAGGTCAGCAGAGAGCTCCTTATCCTAGGAGTTCTCCACTCTACTGGAGACTGCCATGGCTGGTGTTCCGGTCCAGCTCTCCTCTCTGCAGGTGGGTAAACATATTCACTCCTGTCAGGTAGACCCGCTGTGCCCCTAATTCTCACTTCACACCCCCAGCCCTCAGTCTGCTCCACTTTTGGCCTTTGGAACCTGGCTTCTCAGTACAGGTATAGTCAGTGGCCATAAAGATGACTTGAAGACTTGAGGCCTGCAGCCCTCCTATATTCCAGATGTGCAGGACCTCCTTAATGAGCTGCCACAAGGGCGGGGGTGTGGGGGGAAGGTGGAGGGGAGAACAGAGCTTCTCTGGGGGAGGCCTACAAGTGACCTGGGAGCCAGGAAGTCCTCGTAGAATACTCAGAGATGCCTGTCCATAGGTCTTAGCTCAAGAGAAAAATGGGGGTCTGTGGCAAAAGAGAGGGCTGTGTCCCAAGTTACCAGGTAACAGCACTCTTAGACTGCACTGTGTACCATAAACACCTTCCTAAAATGCAGATTCCTTGGCCTTGCTTCCAGGAGTTGTGGTTCCTGGGTTCTGAGGTGAGGATGGAGGATTCGCATTTATAACAACCATCCTAGGTGATAATCTGATGCAAGCTGTCTAAGGACGACACTTGGAGAAGCATTTAGTAAAATCTTTATACAAGAGGTAGGCTCATCTTATTTTTGAAGAGTAGGTAGTTTGACTGATACAGAAGGATGAGGAGGGGTTTCCACTTGGGGTAAATAGCCTGAGGCCATAAAGACAGAATAAGCAAAAACTGCTTATTCTGTGACACACACACACACACACACACTGGTGGGATGGGGTAGGGGTATGTAGGAGTGTCAAGGCAGTAAGGAGACCAGCCTGACTGAAGGGGAGGTTTAATGTAAAGACACATAAGGTATGAATTGGATAAGTAAAATGGAATCTTGGGGGCACCTGGGTGGCTCAGTCGGTTAAGCGTCTGCCTTCAGCTCGGGTCATGATCTCGGGGTCCCGGAATCAAGCCCTGTGCAGGGCTCCCTGCTCAGTGGGCAGTCGGCTTCTCCCTCTCCTTCTGCCCCGCCCCCCCCCCCACTGGCTCATGCTCTCTCTGTGTCTCTCAAATGAATAAATAAAATCTTTAAAAATAAAATAAAATGGAGTCTCAGATGCCAAGTGAGGAGGTTGGATTTGATCTGTTAGGTAATGGGGAGTCTTTATAGGTCTTGAGGAAGGGAGCAGCAACTGAAAAGTCTGCCAAGGACATCAGACCAAGAAAATAAGACAGGAAACTGAGAAAGTCTTTTTATCACATAGGCTGTTTCCCACAACCAGGTGGGCCCTTGGGAGTGTGTCAGTAAGAAGTGCAGGAATCTAATCTAGATGCTTCCCTTGGTCCATAGGAAGGAAAAAAGTGAATCTGGCTGAGCCACTGAAAACCACCCCTGAATCAGCACAATGCTGCTTCTGGGCTCCTGAATGGGAAACAAATGAGAAAGCTGTCCTGAGGCTTTGCCAGTCTGCCCTGCCACCTCCCCCCCACCAAGTGCCCAGTGCTGGGCTGTGAAACCCCCAGAGGAACACTTTTCCTCTAAGCTCAGCAGCTTATGAATTATATGGTTCCTTGTCTCCACTTTATCATGCCCCACACCTTGGTCCTTCCGATGAAAAAGCTGAACGTAAGCAAACTGAACTAGGATCTCGATTGAAGATGGCTCATTAAACTTTGAAGTCAGCCTTAAAGGAAAAAAGCCATTCCTTTACTGTTCCCAGAATCCACTCTTGTCTCCAAAGTGGGGGACATGTAGCCCCTACAGCATGCAAGATGCCATAATGGTGTGGGGAAAAAAAAGACAAAAATTTCTTTATTTTAAATGTTTTTTGTTTTTATGAATATTTATAATATTACATAATAGATTAATACCACTGTACCTAATTCATAATAAATACACATATATGCAGTTTGCTCAAATTTTCTGAAGTGATAAGGGAGCTAATTCTCACGGGTTTAGAGATTACTGCTCTAAACAATGTTTTCCAACCTTTTCAAGTAGGAAAGAGCTCTTTTTATGTTTCAAAAAACCCCTCATTTTGTGATATTTTTATGGCACTTCCTACATGAGAAAATTCATGACGACAGAAAATACTATGAATCAGTATCAGTAATAATTTGAAATAGATTTGCACTGTATTAATTTCAAGAACACCCTCTCTCATGTAAAGAGAACATGGCATATATGTATATATACGAGTCTCACGTTAAGGGTCTCTGGAGGAAGCTCGTAGAGCTGTGATCTCATTCCCTAACTCCAAGCCCCACCTCCCCAGCTCCAGTGTCAACTCTGAGAGCCAAGTCATTTTCCTTTATTTGCCCTTCGCCCAAGCCAAGGACACCATCCTTCTCCCTGCGCCAACAGTGCAGCAATCACAGAGGTAAAAATCAGACCTGCTCCTGGAGCCTGAGATTCAGAAATTACAGGCAACTACTAATGAACCGGAAACTGGGCCCCGGTATCGTCCAGGAAAACATATCAAATCATTTTGCTTTAGTTTGGGATGTGATTCCACCACTGACAACTGTTACCCTGACTCAGGCCGGAGAGAATCTGCTCGGAGATACCCAGTCTTCAGAGTTGCTGCTGTCACCTTTGATCAACTCTATTTAACAAGTTCGTGTGGACAGCGATTACGAGCAGGGCCTCGAGCCAGACTTCCCAGATACCGATCTTGCCTTAGCCGTTTCCTACCTGTGGCCTTCAGCAAGTTACTTCATCTATCTGTGCCATGGTTTATTCACCTGTAAAACGGTAATGAAAATACTTTCTACCCTGTAGTGTTATAGTAAGGATTGATTTAATTAATTTGTGAAAAAGCAACTAGTGCCTGGCACATAGGAATGAAATGAGTGAATAAATATTAGCCATCATCATCATCATCATCATCATCATCGTTATTTTACTACTGCTACTACTACCACCAGGGGCCATTCTCCTAAGCAATTTATTATATTTGTCCTTACTCTGGACCTTTGTCATAGAGCTGCTTACAGAATCTCTGCAAAAGGCTGCATTCTCAAATGCAACGTCATTGCTGGCAGGCATTAATGGTTTGCTGCAGTTCGGCTCACCCGGTTCTTATCATTCCCTGTTATTTCTGTACAGTTTTGGTTTTTTCAACCAATGGGACAGGAAAGGTAGGATTCATGACTTACGCTTCTTTTTTCTGTATTTTGCAACACTTATAATAGAGCCCGGGATCCCTAGAAAGTTCCCAGTAATAACAGGCTGACTCATTTATTGCTTCATTAATAATAGGCAATAAATCAGGAAACATGTCACTATATTCTCCTTCCTGGACTCTTGGACAGCAGTCCGGCAATAGGTGACAAAGCACCTGTTGTTGGGTGGCTTTCCTCGCTCAGCCGCTGAAGCACTGGGCTCATTCGGGCCACCATCACCGAGTCCCACTTCCCGTCCCTTCCTCTGGTTTGCCAAGCAGCAACCTCTACACCCTGCTTTGCAAAGGCCCCGTGTTCTCTCGTGTTATTGACTCCTGAACCCTGTTTCATCAATTGCTCTATTTCTTAAAACCTCCAAACTCTCTCTCAAAAGGGCTCCTTCCTCACTGCCTAAGCTCTGTCTCAGTCTCCTCTTCTAAAATTATCTTCATGTGACTTTTCTACCTTCACCAGTGACCTCTTTTCCCTCATTCCTTTCAATACGTAGTAAGTAGCCCACGAAGTCTGGCCTCCTCCCCCGCTCCCTTCCTTCACGCCTGGATCCAGCTTCTGCTCCAACTGCCCTGCACAAACTCTTCTGCTGAGGCCCCCAAAGATCTCCTACTAAATAAATCCAGTCATGGTTTCTCAGTCAGACGCTCTTAGCTGCTTGGCTTCTCTTCTTGGCCCTGAGGACACTGCACCTACTCAGTTCTCCTTTATAAACCTTCTCTCATTGCTTCTTTGCTACCTCTTTCCAAGGGTCCTTTGTTCCCTTCTCCAAGGGTCTTTCAGTTTCTTCCTTTTCTTCTCTCTCTCCCTCTCAGAAGTTCTAACAATCCCTAGTACGTCCACCTTGGCCTCCATGCTTATAATTTCCCATTTCCCCTCCCCAGTTCTGCTCTTAAATATTCCTCCGTGCATACGATACTCCTCCTGTCCTCCCAAGTTCTAGTCCCAAATTTCCAAGCACCAAGTGAAAATGTGCTTGTGGATTTCTCTATTGCAATTCAAAATCACCAAAACCTGGACCCTCCGTTCCTCTCCCCAGTGCGCTCCCCTTCCTGCCCAGTGTTTCTATGGCGCTCACAGGGGTCTGACCTTCAAGGTCATTGTTGGGCCTCACTTTTCTTCAACCCCAAATCGAACATCAGGTCCTGCCAATTCTTCCTTCACAGTCTTTTTTTAAAAAAGGTTATTTGGGAATAGGTAATACATTTCCATGGCTCTAAAGTTAAAATTCTATGACAAGGTCAACGTTGAGGGGGTCTCACTTCCACTCTTGTTCCCTTTCACTGTAAGGCCCCCCTAGGTAACTTGTTTTTGCTTCTGTCTTGTGTATCCTTCAGTGTTTCTTTATGTGACTATAAGCACAGATTCTCTCCCCTTCTTTCTTACACAAAATGAGGCATATTAAACACCATACTGTGTTGTATATTCTCTTTTGCCTGAAGATGCATCCAGCAGTTTTTCCCCTAGTAGTATATGGCGCTTCCTCATGCCCTTTTTAAAGCTGCATATAACCTGCTGTGGGTTATTAGTCCTCTGGTAATGCGGACACTGGTTATAAACAATGCAGCAAAGAATGATCTTTTTTTTTTTTTTTTAAGATTTTATTTATTTATTTGACAGAGAGAGAGAGAGAGAGAACAGGAACACAAGCAGGGGGAGTGGGAGAGGGAGAAGTAGGCTTCCTGCCAAGCAGGGAGCCCGATGTGGGGCTTGATCCCAGGACCTTGGGATCATGACCTGAGCCGAAGGCAGATGCTTAATGACTGAGCCACCCAGGAGCCCCGCAAAGAATGATCTTATCCTTGTTCTTTTATAAGTGTGTACTTAAGAAAAACTCCCAGAAAGATAAAAGATGAATGTATCTGTCCTTCAGAGATTCTTAAATCCTTACCTTCTCACTCATCCCATTTGTCAC
Organism: Phoca vitulina; assembly: GCF_004348235.1. Lineage (NCBI taxonomy): Eukaryota > Metazoa > Chordata > Mammalia > Carnivora > Phocidae > Phoca > Phoca vitulina. The sequence continues at coordinate 26,931,825 of NW_022589720.1, read as the reverse complement.
CAGCACAGTGTTACATCTAGATCACCAGATAGCTTCCCTGCTGGCTATCATTGCTAGATTAACCTTTGCCCAATCACTCTTGGATGGATTCATCTGCCTGCTGGAAAATCTCCAGTCATCCTCCTTGTCTACCAAATAAATCACAAACTCCTTAGCCTGTATATAAAACCCACCGTGGTCTGCCAACGTACCCTCCTTTTCGGGTTCCTCTTAACAGTCTGCCCTGGCTAGACAGCCTGCCCACTGCTTTCTAGATACCCATTGTGCTCTCATCCCTCCAGGCCTTGTTCTTCACCAGAAGTGCTCACCCCTTCTGTCTACCTGAACCCTGCCCCTTCTTTAAGGGTCTTCTTGAATGGCACTTCCCGCCTGAGTCTATCACTTACCACCTCAGCCAGAAATAATTCCACCCGACTTCCCCAAAGCCCTGTATTTAAGTCAATTACATGGCGTTTGCCTTATGGTGCCTTCTACCATAACTATGTCTGTATGTAGCTCACCTTCCACACGATGTTGTGACTTCTTTGAAGGCAAACACTGTGCCTTCTGTATGTTTTATTTCCCAAAGTGCTCTTTATGGTTTTGCAAATATATAAGTCCCTCAGTAAATACTCCCTGGAAGACCGTTTATTAAGAGAAATCAGCCTTTTGGCTTGACCCCCACCCCCAGGGCTGGAAAAGGCTCGCAGGGAAATGAGGCAAGATGGTCTGATGGCTATAAAACACACACACGCACAGCGAGGCATGAACGCGCACAGACGCATCCATCCCGCCTACACAGAAGGCCGGCTCATAAATTCTGCCCATTTTAAAGAACTTGAGGATTAATGACAACAAAACTAAGTGGAACTCGGCAAGCACTTCATTCCTCTTGGAGGTTTGTGATTTTTCAAGGCTTAGGTTGTTTTATTCCATGGACCACAGACTTTAAAAAAAGTTACAGGGAAAGACTGGGTAAGTACTATAGCTGAAATAAGAGGTTATTCTCAAGAAAAGGTCACGATCATAATCTACTCTGGAAAAACGCTACATTAGGTTTCACAAAGTCTGGCTTCAAGGGTGCCTGGGTGCTTCCCTCAGTCGTTAAGCGTCTGCCTTCGGCTCAGGTCATGATCTCAGGGTCCTGGGATCGAGCCCCACGTCGGGCTCCCTGCTCAGTGGGGAGTCTGCTTCTCCCTCTCCCTCTGCTTGCTGCTTCCCTATTTGTGCTCTCTCTGTCAAATAAATAAATAAAATCTTTAAACAAAACAAAACAAAACAAAACAAAAACCTTTGTACTCTATAATCCCCAAATAGCAAGGTCTGTATCATTAGATAAAAAAGAAAGAAAAGAAAGAAAGTCTGGGATCAAGGGTGGATACTGTTCTATTACGTAGGCATTTTGTCTCATCAGGACATTGTTTTTCCCATCTAGAAAAAACAAACAAATCTTCCTGCAAAAGGAAAACATTTTTTCCCCTCCAACAAAGCACCCCAACTGTGGTTCTCCACTTGTGTGGCAGGAAGAACTGTGAATCAGAGAAAAAAGGATGGTGTTCTCATCATCTTCTGTGATATAACCTGTTTACCTATCTTGACCCAACTTGGAATCTAACTGGAAAAGTAAAACTCAGAGTCCATTAGTGATTGTTCATGGAACAGGTTGATTTCAGAAGATGAGGACCAACTTCCTTCCACAGACCTACCACGATAATCTCTCCACACTCAGGGAGGCAGCCTCTGGCCCGGCCCAGGCTCAGGCCGGTGTACCCCCAAAAAACTCGCGGTGCCTTCTCCAGTTCAAGCTGCCATCACTGCAAGGCTCAAGTTCAGCAAAAATCTCCTAGGCAGCCTCACTTGGGCTCTCTTGGGGCCCAAGAAGTGTACTTGTCGATGCCAAACCAAGCACCCATGATTTGCCAACTATCAAATCCACAGGTCTCTCTTCAGCCTTCACGTCATCTGAACTCTCTCTGAAACTGCTGGAACCACACTGCACTTCTTTTTGAAACCCCTTCCCTTCCCTGACACGGCCCCTCCTGATTCTTCTATTTCCTCTGCTGGCTCTGCTTCCATGGCCTTCCCGATGCTCTCATTCTCCCCTCTTCTCTCCTCTGCCCTCTTTCTCTCTCTACTTTTGCTGATGAAGTTCATCCACTCTTATGGCCTCAACTTGCCCCTATGTGTGGATCCCTCCCAAACTGACATCCTTCCCCAGCTCTGGCTCCACTTTCCACTTTTCCTACCGAATATCTTACCATGATGCTCCATGGCCACCTCCCACCGCCAATGATCTGGCCTGTCTGAAACCAAACTCAGCAGCTTCTCCCCCCTGCCCCCCCATCAGCCTCCTCTTCCTCTTTAGCTCCCTATTTCAGCTACCCATCCAGGTCAAGCCCTATTCCACCCAGCTCTTCCCTCAGCTTCTCATCCCATATGTAATTGCCCACTACATGTCACCAATTCTGTGTGTCCTTTCTGCCACATTCCAACTGCCATAGCCAATGCCTTCAGCGACTCTTGTCTGGCAGGATAACGGCCCAACTGCTCTGCACCTCTACTTTTTCTATCAGACCAACCCATCCTCCAGAGTTTCTCACTTCACAACATAAGCTCGATTATGTCACCACCTCACTCAAAATCTTTTAATAACTCCCCAAATTCCTTGATACCTGGGCCCAAATTAACTTTCCAGTCCCATTGCCAGGCAAGACCCGTCTGTCCTGAGATGTCTTCTGTTCTACCCTAACCTGTGGGTCCACAGTGTTCTGTGTAAGGAGTTTCATAGAGTCCCTCTCACCTCCCACTCCTCGGATCAATACATGCGGAGGGCCAACTCTGGGTTCTCTACCCCCTTGAAATGTACTTGGCAAACGTATCCTGGTCCTTCAAAGACAGGACAAATGTTACCTTCTCTCTGCAGCCTTCCCTGACCAGTGGCAGAACCCCTGATCTGCCTCATTTGTTTCCCCAGAACTGTGTTCCTGCCTCTATGATAATCTGCCCCTGCCTACTCTAAGATCTCTGTATGTTTCCAGAGGGCAGGGACTAGCAGTCTTCATTCATACACCGCGCATCTAGCACAGTGCCACCAGACTTCTCACGTGAGCCCTCCAAGGGCTAAAACGGCACAAAGCTAAATTTGTACTCTTATGAAGGCAGCAAGTGTATGAGGAGATCAGCCTGAATGAAACAGAGAAATTCCAAATGGCGAATAATGTAGCTCCATTAGAAGAAGATTTTCTTTTGCTGAAGGCCTTCCTGATGTCCCTTAAATCTCACAGACAAGTGGTTGCCTGTTCTGCCAGGAAGCGAGGACCCCCTCTTCTCCTTAGCCACGTCGGCCTTCTCTCGGAACACAACAGATGTGTTCTTATGGCCCGGAAGAGCCCCCCTGTGACCTCACTGTGGCCCACTGCTTCACTGTCCCCAGCATCAACCACTCACGGGCTTGCCACATCAATGGCCAGAGGAATCTAAAGTTTCATTAAAAACATGAGCTCAAAAGGCCCCAAGGAGCCCTAAGAAGGAACACATGTTCTGAGGTTAACAGAATTAATTATAAATTACAGAGGTTAATAATAAATTGAATTCCATTTTAACTTTCTCAAGCTCTGACTTCTGATATCTAGGCCCCTTATGGCCCAGGTATATTGGTTCCCTTCCCCTGTAGACCTCAAACCCTCTCAGGCCCTTAAATCATTTACTTGTTAGGTAAGCTAGGCCCTAGCTGAAGACCCAGGTCCAAGGGGTACTTGAAGAAGTCCTAGGCCAGTGGCTCAGTTCTATCAAGCAGCGACATCTGCTGATCCATACTGTGTCCTAGAGACTGTATTAGGTTATAGGGGAGACCTAGTCCCTGCTCTCAGGGAGCTTCTGTTTCAGAGACAGAGGCATGTAAACAAAGCACATGTGAATGTGCACAAAGAGATCCGTGGCAGGAGTGTGTGTAGTTCGTGTAGGACGGCCCAGCTGGTCACAGGCACAAAGCCCTGAGCTGACCCTATCCTTGGTTCCAGAGATATGTTCTGGCCCCAGTCCATCTGAACAAATATTTACTGAGCCTCTACTGCCAAGTTCCTGCCCTCATGGATCTTACACTTGGGCTTCAGTGTTAGCAGATGCCTCCCGATCTTGTTCTTCTGTACAGAGTACCTTCCAGAAAGCACCATTTCTCTAGGATGAGGGCTTGGTCTTTTTCTCAGCCAGACCTTCCAGGAACTTGAGTTCTGTACACAGAATTCAGGTCCTATTCCTGGGACCCTCACCCTGATGCTGAGTGTACATACCTGCCCGTCCTTCCCCTGTGGACCTGTGGCTGGAACTTCTCATATTGTCCTTGGCCCACTGTATCTCCTTGCCCTCATCTGTAAACTATGGACAATAACAGTATCTCCCTCCAAGGGATATTATGAGGACTAAATGAGACTAGCTTGGTACATGCTAAGCATTCAATAAATTAGCTATCATCATTATCTTTATTTCTAAGATCCCTGCCACACTGCCTGCCTCATCCATGGACTTTCCCGCCTCTTGCTGAGGTGTGAGTTGGGGGCAGGAAGGGCCCTCCCCCCGCCGCCTGTCATCCCCACCCCCACCGTGCTTGTAGGTTGGCTTAGTTTGGCTCTCACGGGCTGGCCCACCCAGACCCAGTGGGGGAATCCATGTACCTCTCAGTGTCAGGTAGCCGTAAGCCAGGCTGGCCACAGCCTGTGCACATTTCCAGTGTTCTTCCCCAAAAATAATCCGAGAAAGGATGACACAGCGAATCAGCTCCTTGTTTGCTTGGGTATTCTGCAGAGAGCAAAGATATCATTATGCTTTTTGGAAAGGAGGGAAAGCTCTAGCCCAGACTCTTCTCACAGGAATATAGGACTGAATTCACCTGTCGTCGTTTTCTCTTCTCTCCCCTTCCCATCCCATGACCAATCCAGCAAGGCCTGGTGGCTGTCCCTTATTCCTAAGTCCTCACACTAAGCTCTGCTCCTCAGTTCTGCCATGAGTACCTGATTCAAACCACCCTCACCTTTCACCCAGCTGACCACACGAGCCGCTTCTAACTGCTCCCACTCTTGGCCCCCCCCCCCCCCCCCCCCGGCCCCGTCTACTCTCAACATCATAGCCAGCGTGACTTCCTTTAACCTTTTATTGTGAAAAACTTTAGCAACATACAAAAATAGCATGGAGAGGGCTCACTTAGTTTCATGAGGTATCTACTCATGGTCAATCTTGTTTCATATCTATCCCCCTCATCCACCTACCCTCTCTATTATTTTGAAGAAAAATCAGATATTAAATCATTTCATATCTCATAAGTATCTCCCAAAGATACAGACTTAGACATATAACCAGAAAACCACTCTCACCAAAATATTAATAATTCTGTAATATTAAATATCTAGTCTCATAAATCTAATAATTACCTCATAAATCTAATTTTTTTTTTTTTTTTTTACAGTCTGCCTGTCCATACGTTGAGATCAGTCTCCTGAGTCTCTTTTCATCTATAGGTTCTGTTTCCAACTCTAGTCGTTATCCAAACTGGCCAAGGAGTTGTCAAGCCTTAAAAACCCACACTTGTACTCTATGGCAGATGGTACTTGTCTGTTTCTAAAAGCGAAGGTTCTAGCCCAGGACTGTGAAATATGAATGGGTACAGGCCAAGATGATTGTCCTCTGCAAGTCCTCTGGATGATTTACAGAGGTAAATTTATAGATCTATCCAAGTAGGGGTATCAGCTTCTATCATCTGCCTGTGAGGTGCCTCTTGGCCTTTCCTAAAGCCGTCTACAGACCCTTCCTCTAGACATTTTAAGCTCATTTTTTTCCCTGGCCAGGAAGTCAGTGTATGAATTCCTCAGTGGATAAATCATGCTCCAGGAACATGCTGGTGCCTGGGTTCTAATAATGAAGGTCACCGTCATCCTATCTCAGGCTCCCGGATTTTGAACATTCTATTAATAGCACTTGCTCTGAGGTCCTAGTTACCAAGTCTTTTCTCGCTCTGAGAAATGCACCTCTGGACTCTGACCTCTGTTGCAACCTCCCCTTTCTGGTGCTTTAGTTTGCTTATGAGTCCACTGAACCACTGGCATCTGAGCCTGGGCCTCAGCCCGGCTACCCTTGTTCTCAGCCTCCTGCCTCACTATCCTGGCCTTCTTGTTACCCAAGGGATCTCATTCTGAAACATTTCAGGAGAAATTAAAAAAAAAAATTTTTTTTTAATTAAAGGTAATCAAACATCAACACAAAGAACAAAACATTCATTTTCAATTTAAAGCCAGGAGCACAAACCCTCCATGGAAGAACGCACAGTGACCCTGGTGTGGAACCCCAAGGCAGGGTGGCTACCCCACTATGCTCTGCCTTGTTTTCTTCTGCTTATAAAGAAATATAACAACTTCCCCTACTTTGAGTGCTTCAATGTCCACTGAAGGCAGAGCTTCTGTCATCGTGGACATATTTTTAAAGGGAAACTAAAACCTTGTGGGCTTTTTGTTTTACCATTTTTTTCTTAATCAGCTGAGCTATTTTCTTCTGGGATTGGGCCAATTTCTCTTTAGGAAGAGACATGCAGCCTATGGTCTTCTCCTCCTTGGCTGTGGTGTCTTCTTCACTCTCTCCAGACCCACTAGAGGAACACAATTCTTCTCTTCGCTGATATGCTGGGATCTTGGCTTGCTGAGACCTGTAGATAACAGAGAGGGATGTGGATTCAGATTTGACCTCTGTGTATCTCAAATCAGTTAAAGTTGAAGAACAAATGGGGGGTAGGGATATGCACTCTATCAGAAACTTGAAGGAATAAAGTCTGGGGATAAGCTCGCGGTCCCCTTGAAGCGCAGAATCAGGACAGCAATGTGGTGATTCAAATGAAACAGATTTGTTAAACCACCCACCTCCCTCAGAGTCCCAGCTCTGCTACTTACTAACCACATGACCCTAAGCAAGTTATTATTTAATTTGTTTCTTTGTAAAATGAGGTCAATCAGAGGAGGTGACTGGATTAAATCAGATAATACTCATAAATCACTTAGCATCACGCCTGCTATTTAGTAAGTACTATTTTAATATTAGCTATTATTATTTTATTAGCTCCAAAACGAAGGTGCTGAATTGGAAGATCTCAAAGATCTTTTTCATTCTAAAATTCTGATCCAAACCAGGAAAGAAAATCGGTACAATGAAATAATGGGAAGGGAATTAACAGTTTGAGGCCAGACTTCACCGTCCTCTTTCATATTTCTTAAAAGTATTGGCCAACTAACTAAAGAGGATGTGGTCCCAATAAGGAGAGGGGAGGGAACTCCACAAAGTCAAGAGCAGATTCAGAAGCAAAATGGCCTTCCCAGTTGTATTAGAAATAAATGTGTTGAATAAAAAGCTGAGTGGATTGAAAACCTCCCCACTCTCCACTTGCTTCTCTCCCTCCTGCCTCCTCTCTCCCTCCCAGCCCCCTCTTTCCCTCCCACCCCCTCACGCCCCCCCTCCTTCCTGCCCCCTCTACTGTCTCACATGCACAATGTAGATCTCTGACTTCAATGCTGAACATGATTACGAATGGGTAACTGGAAATGGTAAGGATAAAAGTCAAAGGAGGTAATCTTACACAAAAAAAGACATAACCATATCTTAACATTGCCAGAAAAATCAAAGTGATCCAGAAAAAACAGAATTCTGAAATCTTAAGAGCAGAACAGAAAGTTTAATTATAAACAAGTCTCCCAAAGGAATCACCTTTGTATATACAATTTTAAAAGTTGTACCACTTTTAAAAGTTCAACCACTACATAGTTTTAAAAATAAAATTTATCTTCCTTTTCCACTGATTAGATAAGTAATAAATGTTCACTGTAAAAAAAAAAATGATAAAGAAGAAGAAAAACAAATGTCAAGTGTAATCTTTTACACTAGGTTTGAGAAATGACATGTTAACATCCATCCAGACTTCCTGTTCTAAATAACCTACCCAGAGGCACATGAGCAAACCAGGTCACGTGGACAGGACAGCAACGTTTCTTCAGGCCCAGGCCTGGCAAAATCACTTTCTGCCCACAAACAGAAGTGTGCTTTCAGAAGACATGCAAACTCAGTGGAAAAGCCAGAGAACATGGCTGATGCAAGGTGATCAGAAGGTAGGTGCTAAGCTTGCCTCCTCTCTGCCTGGTGAGTTAATGCTCCTCCTTCAAGACCCAACTCAGATGTCACCTCTGCTGGAGTTGTCACCTCTGCTGGAGTCCCATACTAAAGTAGCAAGTAGAGACACCCTCCAAAGGACTCGCAAAAATTTCCTCCAAACTTCTACTATAGTGCAAATCACATTATAGTCACGTTTTGAAAATTCCTTTGTTTTGTTTCTGAGTCGTCTTTGCCTTCTAGCAAATAAACTGCACCAGGGCCAGGGCTAAATCTCATTTATTTCTGAAACCCTGCTACCTGGCTTACAGTAAAGATAAATAATGGCTTGTTAAATGATGCACAAATGAGTGAAAAAAAGAAACATAGTCTTTAGGACACTTGAAAGAAAACATAGTCTTTAGGACACTTGAAAAATACTGAAGGTAGAGGGAATCTGTGGCAAAAGATCCTAAGTCAAGAAAACTAACAGAAAATTGAGTCCCTCAATAGAAGATTTTGCTTAGGCTACATATTTCAAAGACCTGGAACAGAAGTTCAACCTACTGGGATCACCAAAGAGATTGCCAATCATGGATCTTAAAAATTACAAGCCCTAAATATTTTAAGTTCAGCCTTCAATAAAATTAAGCTGAGACCAAAAGCAGCAAGCTTCAACAACAGCGACCTCAAAGCAAGGAGAAACATTGAGGTCTTGACAAATGACTTGAGAATGCAAAGACCTAAACTAGCTTTGAACATCTTGTCATGAAAGATGAGAAAGATGACTGGAGAATACTGACCAGTCAGATTTCTTGAAAGATAAAATAACAGTCAGAATAAAAAGAATAGGCAGGTTGAATGAAAGGTCTGTCTTGCCAGGTTTATAACTTATTCTATATATTGCCATCAATAAATATGAATTCAGACTAGTAATAATAAATATGAATTATCTGATTACTTCCAAGATACTCTACTGTGAACGCTACATCTTAACTTCAATTTTTAAAGTTATACAACCCTTAACTTCAGGATATTTTATGAGGTGGTACAAAACGACTGAAATTAAGCACATGAAATGTGGCTAATCTGAATTGAGATGTGCTATAAGTATAAAATACACACTGAATTTCAAAGACTTAGCATGAAGAAAAAGTATAAAATATTTCACTACTTGTTTTTTAAAATATTCCAGATATATTAAGATAAATACAGTATTAAAATTCAATTTACCTATTTCTTGTTTATTTTTTTTTTATTTTTTTTATTGTTATGTTAATCCCCATACATTACATCATTAGTTTTAGATATAGTGTTCCATGATTCATTGTTTGTGCATAACACCCAGTGCTCCATGCAGAACGTGCCCTCCTCAATACCCATCACCAGGCTAACCCATCCTCCCACCCCCCTCCCCACTTGTTTATTTTTTAATATGGCTACTGGACAATTTTAAATTACATATGTGGCTGGCATTTGTGACCTGCATTATATTCCTGTTTGATAGCATTGGTATAGATCAATGGTTCTCAACCAAGGGTGATATTGGCCCCAGGGGACATCTGGCAATGTCTGGAGACATTTTGGTTTGTCATTACTGGGACGGTGCTACTGGCAGCTACTGGGTAGAGACCAGAAATGCTGCTAAACATCCTACAACGCATAGGTCAGCCTTCTACAACAAAGAGTTAGCCCACCCAAAATGTCAACAGTGCCAAGGTTGGGAAACCCTGGTATAGAAAAATGGTTAAAGAATTGACTCTGCAATCCGGCCGCCCAGTTTGAATCACTAGCTGTGGGATTTGGGGCCAATTACTTAACCTTTTTTTGATTCATACTCCTTAGCTATAAAATTATAATAGTATAATAGTATTAGCAGTACAGGGATGTTGGGGCAATAGATGACTTCATGTAAGTACTTAGAACAGTGCCTGGCACAAAGTATTTGCTCAATAAGTATTAGCTATTATGATGTGAAAGTTTTACTTATTGTCTCTTTATTTCATAAAACAATTTTAATTTACTCATTATCTTTGTTATATTTAATTCTCCATGACTTTATCAATCTTGGTATAATTAACCTATCTATAAAAAATAAAATTTCCCTTCAGTTAGGAAAAAACAATTATGTTCCTTCTCGCACAGGTTGCACAATTACAAATGGACTGTATAGCAGAATCGTTATTAAAACACACCACAGAAGCTCAACCTTCTCTTCTATATAATATGCACACAAAGCTCCGCAGCCCAGGTTTGCCTTAAGTGGGAGGTCCGTGTTCCAGGCCAGTGACTGAGTGTGATGTCAAGGTTCTGTGGTACTTACAGGTGGAAGCAGAAATCCCAGTCGATGTCACTGCTGACAGTTGGAATGCGGATGGGGCTGGCTTGCATCTTCGTCCTACCAAGAATCACAAGTCAGGTTGGCTTTGGAAAAAAAAAAAAAAAAAAAAGGTTTAGAAGTCTGTTCTATTTTCCCTCTGTTGGATGCCATTAACATTAAACTGAAACTGCCCAAGTACATAACCCATCTGAAATCCATAAATAGACTATCCTCACTCATGTATAGAGACACCTAGAAGGCAGAAATTAAAGGTATTTGCCAAATTAAACCTCTGAATTAAATTTCTTTCCCCTAATTCCTACTCCAGAGTACCTCCAAAATCCCTGACGTTTTTTTTTACCCCCTTAAAGCCAGTATATTTACAGCTCCCGAATCATCAAAACTTTCTCCTACTCAAGTCAGATATTGTTTTTGCCAGATGGATCCAACCAAGCAACCAGTTCTAAGCATTAAATGAAGTATAGCCATCGTATTGGTTAATTCTTCTCTTTGTCCCTAGGGCCATCCCACTATTTAATAGGAGGTACTAGTTAAGGAACACACAAGCGTCTGTTTGGGTATTGTCCTTAGCTGAGGGGGGAAATGACTGAAACCTCATGACAAACATCTGATTTATAATTATTTGTGAAATTCAATTCTCATGGCTCTCCCTTTAAATCAAATCTAAATCGAATGCACAGTTATGCACTGAACATTAACACCCACCAAGTCGCTCCTCATTTCACCCTGCAGAATGTCACTCCTTCCCATCTGAGCCCTGAGTAGCTCTCTCTGACACAGGCTCCAGAACATCCACAATCCAAACACCAGAAGGAGATTATTTCTCTTTCTAATCTCTACTTTCAAAACTATGGCCAGGGCGAGGAGTTTTGAGTTCCCAACCTCCTAAATTCTGTTCCATGAGGTGCTATACGGTCCTGAATAAATTAGAATACCAAACTTTGGCCCCTCTCTCAAAGGCAAATCGCTTCCCTCTTCCCTTCACCGCAACTTCGTAAACCCTGAGCCACATCCTGAGCCCCAAGTGAGCATCCCGAGGCTTCTTTCTTGCGGGTGGTGCCACAGAGGCTCCAACTCGAAAACCACAGGCGGGGAGCAGCAAGGTAGGGGTTGGGCCGCCCACCTGGCCGAGGGCAGAGAAGCCACGCCCCGGAACTAGCCTTCCTGGCTCCCTCAGCAGGAGAGCTCGGCTTCCTCGGGCGGCGTCAGCGTCCTGGCCTCGGCCGACTTCGTTCAGGACGCCGCACAGGTGCCTGGCGGAAGCGAGGCTCTCTGCGCGGTCGGCCTGGCGCGCGGGCAGCCCGGGTTCCGGCTCGAGAGACAATGGGGTTGCCATGGGAACGGAACGCCGCGGACTGAGCCGGGAGCGTCGGCGCCTGTAGCCATGGCGACGCGGGGCACTTCCGGCCCCGGAAAATCCCCGGGCCGCTCCCGGGCGCTTCTGCAGCACCCTTGGGCTTTCCGGTCTCCGCGGGCGTGACTCGTTCAGCCTCGGGCTCGTCCCCAAACTTCCCTCTCCTGCGGTTGCATCGTCACCTGTTGTTTTTCTGAAAGGACTTGAGCTCTCAGGCATGAAGATGCTGGAAGAGGAGAGAAATCCCATCGCAGGATGGCAGAGGGCGCCGGGCTCCAGGACCCCACCTACTTAAAACTGCGGCGTACCGGAGTAAATGGGCGCCTCCGCGCACTCTGCACCCCCGAAGCCCCCCCGGTGTTCTGGCTCTCCGGACTGGAGAGGAAAGGCTCAGATGTAACTGTTGATGGTGTCGGCACCGTCTGTGTTTCCTCTCCCGGTAAGATTTGAGCTATGCTTGATCAGGAAAGCGGAGTGCCCGAAATGAGTACTTTAAGGAATGAACCACTAGTTCTACTACTGATTAGCAGTTCCAACAATATTTTCGAGGGGTGGGGCACATTTGGCAAACACCACGTAGCCCTAATTTATGCAGCATGTATTTTTATACCATTCCTCTTCAGGAGCCTGAAATTCACAATGATAATAATTCAGATCTGACAGGTGCAGGGCAGTTGGGGCCAGTACGCAAACCAACAGCGCCAGCTCCGCAGCCTCGTGCGGAAGGGTGTTATCACAAACCCTACGGTGAACAAGGGGCCTATGACAAGTCAAGTTGAAGATGGTATGTCCTCGTTTTTTTAAAGAAGGGGGAAAAAAGCAGGTTCGGTAGAGAGAGAAGGAAAATATTTACTAAGAACTTGAAAGGTGGTGTTTACATTTGGTGTTTGTTCTTTCCAGTTCCAGGTTGAAGTTTGCTATTGATCCAAGAATGCCAAGATAGACTTTCTGCAGTTAGGTTGGAGGAGCTATTTAAATGAGTTTGCTTCTCTTAAGTGAAACCTGAACCGCATTTTAACTTAAGGTTTAAATCTGTACCCTCAAGATCCTGCGCCAAAATTTTAGGAGGATCCCACCCCCTTTATTCTGTTCCCTAAGAGAACTCCCAACCTGGAACAAGGATGAGAGCAATGAACTGCGCTTCAAGATTTCAGGGCTCTGGTTTTGACTCTCTGTGGAGTCTCACTTTTCTTGCTCATACAATGAGAGTATTTCTTACCACTTGCTTTCTACAACCCCTCCCAATTCCCAGGATTCTGTGGTGGCAAACCGCAGATTTTTGTGACTCTATGAACAATACTTAACACATATGGGGATCAAAAGGAAGAACTGGTTTCTTGTTCTCTAACACTGATTCCCCTTACCCTTGTTAAGTTGGTCTTCATCAAATTGAAAAGTTTTAATGTTTTCATTTTAGGAATTGGCTGGGAGGTTGTTTCTAAGTATGTGAAATGTAACTTCTGGTTCCTGAACACCAGCTTCTGCCCATCATTGTGAAGTGAGGTACCAGAACAGGCACTGAATTCCCATTCTAAAAATGACAGTCTGGTTCCACCTCCATTTAATTAGCTTTGACCTTGGGGCACCTGGGTGGCTCAGTCGGTTAGGCATCTGCCTTCGACTCAGGTCATGATCCCAGAGTCCTGGGATCGAGCCCCACGTCAGGCTCCTTGCTCAGCAGGGAGTCTGCTTCTCCCTCAGACCCTCCTCCCTCTCATGCTCTCTCTCTCTCTCACTCCCTATCTCTCAAATAAATAAATAAAAGCTTTAAATAATAATAATAATTAGCTTTGACCAGAAACAATTCACCTGTAAAATTAGAAGTCAAATTAAAAAGATGTTTGAACTCTCAGAGTTCCAAACCTGTGTGCTGTTTTTTTTCCCTTGCCTTGCCATATTCACCCTGTCCCCAAACATAAACCTTAGTTACAGGTAAATGTGCTTTAGGTTTGTTCAATAACTCTGGGATGGGATGCTAGTAAGCTTGCTTTTATAGTGTGTGTTCACTCACACAGTCCCTCCCTTGATCCTGAGGTAGAAGAGGCAAGCACTGCTATTGCAGAATCACCTAAAGGAAGCATGGGTACAGGGTACTTCTAGATTCTTCCATCCCCAAATAAATGAATTATTTTAACCGCAAGAACTGTGAAACTTAAGGACAAGGAAATCAAATAAACTTTCCTTTGGACTGTGTAATTTCTTAAAACACATTTTCTGTCCTCTTAAGACAAGGTTAGATACGTTACTTCTGAGCTCCCATACTATCCCATCCACAGTCTCATCTTGACGCTCACAGTTATATTGGCACTTTGTGAGTTTCTCACACTCCCCATGCATCTGTCCATCCCCCCAGAAAAAAAAAAATGCATATTGAAGAATATGTGCTATGTGACCAATACTGTTCTAAGCGTTAGGGAAGCAACAGTGAACAAACAGACAAAGATTTTGCTCTTCTGGAGCTTCTATTCTACTAGGTGAAGAAAAGCAGGGTTACTAGTAAATAGTCTGATGTCTCTGCAAGTTAGAAAAAGGCACAGGGCCAGGGGAGTAAGCAACAAATTTGTGTGAATTAGGGGGAAAAAAAAAAAAAGCCTCTTCCTCCAGCCAGACTCAGGCCCCTGCTAAGGGGAACAGAGGGTGGGCTGGATTTTAGGACTCCCTCCCTCCCTCAGCTGGGTGAACCATCTTCCATGGGAGCAACAAATTATCTGGAGAAAAAGCCAGATAAAGGATCTAGAAAGTGATGTGGATGTCACTTACCTAGTGTAGTTAAGGAGGGCCTCTCTGACAAGGTGGCACTGAGCAGAGGAAATGAGGGAGCAAATATACAAACATCAAATTAAAGAACATTCTAACATAACAGCAAGTACAAAAGCCCTGAGACGGGAGCAAATTCAGTGGGTTCAAGGAAGAACAAAAGGGCAATTAAGAATGAGACAGAAGAATGGGTCAGCAAAGGAGCAAAGCACACAGGGCGCTCTAGGCCATCCATTCATCTAAATATCCACCCACCCACCCATGAATACTGAACACCTACTAGGTGGCAGGCCCTATCTGATCAGCTGTGAACTCCTTGTGGGCGAGAGCTGTTATGATTCACCATCGAGCCTTTAGCATTCAACACAGTATCTGGCTTATTATCAATGTCCAATAACACTTAAGAAACTTGGAATCATCTTCAGGAACTCTCCAGTAGCAGAGATTCTGGCCCCTTAGTATGTGTATCAGTTTCCTATTGCTGCTGTAACAAATGACCACAAACTTCATGGCTTAAAACAACACAAGTTTATTATGTACTAGGTCTGGAGGTCAGAAGTCTGCAGTGGCTGTCCCTGGGCTAGAGACAAGGTGTGGGCAAGGCCGATTCTTTCTAGAGGCCCTTGGGGAGAATTTTGTTCTCTTGCCTTTTCCAGCTTCGAGACCACCTGCGTTCCTTGCTTTATGGCCTCATTTTCCATCTTCGAATCCAGCAGTGCAGCATCTTTAAATCTTTGACTCTTGACTCCTGCTTTAACAGATAAATACACTGTTAACACTGCCTCTCAGTGTATTTAACCTGACTTAATCTGCTTAGGTTTTAAAAACGTCCAGAAGTGACAGAGGGAACCCTTACTACCTATCCTTCTCCTGTTCAAAAGCTTACATTATTTGGTGGTGTCTTGCTCCTCTCTCTCCCCTACACATCTCCCATTTGTAATCCAGTACATCCAGTCACAGTACTTGAATATATACTGTTTCTTCCCATTTGGGGGCTTGGTTTATAATGAACGTGTGGGAGTGTCTTCCCTCGCACTCACCTCTTTCTCTTGGGGACTTACTCTTCCGAGGAGCCTTTCCATCTGCTGGAAGCCCCAACGATTGCTCTCTCAACCCATGGGCTCCAATGGCCTCCTTAACACAGCCATCATAGTTGAGCTCTTGTCCTTCGATTTTTTCACAAATATGCAACTCTCATGCTTGAGTTCTTGGCCCTGAGCGGAGCAGAAATTGCTACTCAGCGCCTTGGTCTGTTGCTTTGCCCAGCCCCCTCTTTGCCTTGCAGTCGGCCTTTTAACTTCGCTCACAAAGCAGCACCCCCGTCTTTGCTGGAGAGTGTTTCTGCTGCTGTCAGCACCCCGCATTCCAGTTATGCCACGTTGCACAAGGTTGTGCTTTGACACGTTCTGGGAGCATTTCCCCTACATAGCATGTCATGTGTTTATCTGAAGATGGGTGGGTTTAATTATTAAAGGCTTTGCAGTCTGTCTTCAAGTTTATGTAAGGGAAACAAATTGAGGAGTCTTATTCAACCAATGTGAAGAAAAAGGCCATTCTTTCTCACACAATATGATGACGCAGGCACTATTCTACTCTTTTTTTTCTCTGCATTCTTGTAGCACATGATGGACGTTATTGCGAAAACGGGCAGTTTGAAAATTATTCAAGTAGTCTTCACATGTGTACATAGAGACGTTTATACAAAGGACAGTCATCCCATCATCTTTAGGGCTGTAAAAGACCGGAAGCATCAATAAGGAACTAAAAATACAGCACAACTGTACTACGAAATACCATGCAACAGTTAAAAAGAATTAGATGTGTGTGCCAACGGAGAACAATCTCTCCAAGATATTTTAAGTATTTTTTTTTTTTTACGTAAGCTCTCCCCCTAACATGGGGCTTGAACTCACCACCCCAAGAGTCGCATGCTCTACCAACTGAGCCAGCCAGGTACCCCTTAAGTATCTTTAAAAGTATGATCCAGAAGAGTGTATAAAGTATGCTTCTATATTTAAAGGGGAAAGCTAAATACATGCCTACAGGTACATAGACATAGAATGTCTCAGGTCATCCAAGAAACTGAACAGCTGTTGCCTCTGGAGAGGTAAACTAAGGACTGGGAGGAGAGAGATTTATTTTCAGTTTATTTCAGTTGATACCTAGTCATCAGGTCTTGGGAGTTTCTTTTCATACCCCAGCTTCGGCCTGAAGCATTTCTTTCCACCTAAGAAGACTGGTTTGGATGTAGCTCGGTTAAATGCCCAGCTGAGTGTGGTGTTTCTCCAAGAAATCATCTTGAGTTGAACGGTTGGCCTCCGTTGAAGTAAGTTCTCCTCACAGGGTGCATGCACTTGATAACTTAAAATAGTTAATAACTTCATATGCCATTTGCATTATTTTCATTGATTTATCTTTTGTTTTCAGGGTGAGGGGGCATTAAAGGTCCAATTAAGCATGTACGGTGTGTAGTGATGAGCTGAGGCCGACATGGGAGAACCGTGTTGTGAGTGAAGGGAGATGGCCCATTGTATTATGAGGAAGAATATTAGCTACTTAAATAATTGCACCCATTTCATTGTCGTTTGGGTTTTTTTAAAGATTTATTTATTCATTTTTAGAGGCGGGGAGGGACAGAGGGGGAAAAAAATCTCAAGCAGACCCCCCGCTGAGCAAGGAGCCTGATGCAGGGCTCCATTCCACAACCCATGAGATCATGACCTGAGCCAAAACCAAGAGTCAGACATGCAACTGACTGAGCCACCCAGGCGCCCCGTCGTTTGGTGTTTTAATTATGATTCAACCTGTGAGAATTCACCCTAAAGAGTTTTTTAGGAATGAATTATTCTTGTAATGTGATAGTTGATAGAAGGTATTTGACTTTTTTTTTTTTTAGCATGTGCATGTATTACCTTTTCAAAAAAGGAAAAGGAAAGAAGAGAAAAAACTATCTAATGGAAGCTTTCAAATGGTTACAAAGACTACAGACAACCAAGGGGCAGTTTTGAATTGAAGAGCCAGGGTACAGCTGCCCACTAGGGGCTGATGCTTGGGGCTGAGGTGCTAATCAGCTGACCTTAAATAAGGGTTCTCCTAGGTTATCTGGGTGGGCGCCATGTAATCACAGGGGTCATCTAAAGTGGAAGGCGGAGTCAAAGTCTGAGATTACAGATGCTACGAGATGGCAAGGAGGTGACAGAGAGTGAGAGACTGTGGACCACTGCCTGCCACTGCGTGTGACTTGGGCGAAAAACACCATCACACCCCGGCGCTATTGACCTGCTCTTGGGAAGCCACACACATATGCTTATGAATGCACCAAGAATCAACAACAGAGATGCAAAATGAAACAAAAGTTTATTTTCTGCAATACCTTCCGTAAATTACAAAGGCAAAAATGCTAACCTACAGCATATAACTTTTCAATATTTAACCAGAGTACTTAAAATAAATATGCATCCTGAAACAAGATAAAAGGCTACACTTTGTCAGGCGTCCTACAAAATGTCTCAAGTTTTATACTCTGCAGCATTTCTGTGCGGGGGCAGGAGGAGGGGTTTGCTTGTATTAAGGGCTGTGACAAAAAGTCCTTTCACATTTCTTTGGAGCATTTTCGAAACTGCTGAACTATACACAACTTAAGGAAAGTAACACCAAGCTTGAAAGCCATTTTTGCTTTGCTGTCCTTGGTCCTCATCCAATAGAGATGAACACATCCTCCAAAACAGCCTAGCACCCTGTGTGCCCAGGCGGCCCTACGGCACGTGGGCCCTGTCAGGGCAGGCCTCGGCCCTTTCCATTATATACCTCGGAGAGGTCCATGCTCAGCTGACATCCCTCCTTAAGAACAATGCCATAAGGAAGCTGCGATCAAGTTCAAAAACACTTTTAACCTGAAAGTAAAGTGAACAGAAATACTTTCCCCCATGACCTTTGCTATGCACCATCATGTGTACCATATTGGGATTTTTAGTTTCAACATTGGAAAAGTGATCGGTACTAACAGTCCTTCCAGAGATCATTTTTACAGGCGCTGGTAGAGCTGGGGCATTCAAAAATACTCAGTGGGTAACAGGAGGATTTACCGTATTCAGAAATGTGCTACAGTTCCAAGGACACAATGGCAGAACGTCTAGGGATACCGGTGGCAGCTCGTGTTGAGTTTGGAAAAGGAATAAATACATAACTACCCTTGGCTATAGCGGAAAACTCTGAAGAAAAAGTTAGGCTTTAAAAAAAAGTCGCAAGCACGGTTACCTAAAAATACTTTGTTAATAGAGTCTAATGTAGATTTCACTTATTTAGGGGTTTAGCTACGAAAACATCTTTTAAGAGCCAATAAAAATATTGTAGAGAAAAAAAAACACTTTTAAAAAAATTGAGGTTAAGAACCATGAGGCATTTCTTTTGGCTGTAAACACGCAGTTTACTGTCCCTTGTTGAACACGAAAGTCTGGATTCCTGAGCTTCGCGGATAACAGCAGGAGGCCAGTTTGCATAGAAAATCTGCACTATGTCAACAGTTTGCTTTAAAAAGAACTTCTAAGGACAATTTGCTTTTGTTTTTCAACTTCGGATTTTAGCGAATAGTCTCATCACACCATGGGACCAAGGAGCGAGCAGCGTGATGAGCTATATAAGGCAGATGGGGGGAAATGATGGAATGAGAGTTTTTAAAATCCACAGGATATCACAATAAAGGCTCTTCAGCGTGCACCACATAACTAGTGCCAGACTAATTTGGCCAAAAGTTGAATCGTGTTTTAGGATTGGAAACCAAAGGCAAAAAGAGCCCTCTGGTGCTGAATGGCACGGCCTGAGTGTGGGAACGAAAGCCACGTGGAGCGCAGGTGTCAGCATATCCCGCTGGGACCACGAAGCCCCTCAGCCGGTCAGCCACGGAGGAGGGTGCCCACTGCCAGCACCAGGACCAGACCCCCGGGTGTGTTTGACCCCAGCTCCGGAGTCGGAAGGGGTAACACGGTGTGTCACCTCGGCTGCTGAGGTCTCTAAGCGGTTCTGAGGACAGTCTCCCCCAGGGCCCGGTCCTCAGAAAGCTGCCTTTGGAAAGGGAAAAAGCTCTGCGAGGCCACGGCGCAGACCACGAGTGAACACAATGGCAGTGGCTGCCGGCAACTCCAGATCTAATGCAAAGATGGACAACAAGGGCGCAGTGTCCTGCCAAGGAATCCATTTTACTTCTTCTGGGACTGGTTTTTACACATGGTAAGGATCTGCTTCAGTACTTTCTGGACATCTTCGTCCATCTGGCCCTAGGAAATTCAAACAAAGACAATCATTAGAACCCAAGTTGAGTCCTGGCGGTCTGACCCCTAGGGAATGTGATGGCTGGCTGAGATGAAGCCCTTGGCTATTCCCCCAGATCTTCCAAAGGAATGTTAGCCCTATCGATCCCCACATTTCTATGAGGGACTGAGAGAGAGGGCCCTGCTCTTCTCCCTCTGGAGGATGATGAGGCTGGGTCTACCAGAGCCGCCAGGCAAAGGGTTTCTGGGTCTCAGTTGCAAATGTGAGCCCAGCTAGCCAAGCCACCAAGAGTCATGCGGTGAGACCGTGCTGACTGCTCTAAGAACATGGGCACGCCTGAAAATAAAGCCTAGGCTCCTCCTCCTGGTGGGGGTGGAAGCCACATCCTCCTTCGTTTCTCAACAAATGATGAGGCGGCCCTCCATCAATGGTGTAGGGCTCCTGACAAAATCCAGAGCAAAGCAATAAGCATTTTAAAGCTTCTCAATGTAAAAGATTCTCCTTGAATTTTCATTTGTTCTACTAGTTCAGCGATGGGAGTCTGGGTGACATCTGCCGTGGTATTTCCTTAGGATGCCCAGACACTTCACGGGCTGTTAGCGTACCTGCACGGCGTACAGAAGGTGCATTCTGTAAACAGATATGACCTCCTGGTGGTGTTTCTTGCATTCCTGGAAAGAGATGGTTTGACACTGTTAAGAGCTTAGGAGACCTTTAAAGAACAAAACCAAAAAACTATAAGAAAGCTGTGGCCAAATGCTACCCAAGTGATTTCCTCCCGCAAATGCTAGCATATGAGGCTTTTAAAATTGGTGTGGGCTCACTGGGTTGTATATTTCTGAACACTTGTCACTATTTGTAGGGAAACATTTGTCGATATTCTTAGGGGAAAAAAAATCTACCGATTTCATATTTTTGGTATGTCAACTCTAGGAGAAAATTCATGAAAAAGTAGTTATTACATAATCCCACCTTTGTTGCAAAAAAATGTTTGTATACCTACTTATGCAAATACACAGACACATTCTCACAAAATAAATGGTGCAAAGAAACATACCAAATGCTAAAAGTGACCATCTCTGAGTGGTTGGATGATGGACTATTTTTATTTACAGAAACTTCTCCAGAGTCTTCTGTATTTTCCAACTTCTCTACAATAACCAAATATTAATTTAATTTTAAAAAATCTATTCTTTTAAAAGGAGCTATTGGTTTCTCACTATTTGGCCAGTCATCGAGTCCCCAGGGAGCTCAATTATTCAGCTGTCAGAGTACCCAGGAGACGAACAGGGTGGTGGCACCAATCTCAACTGGTTCCTCAGTACAGCTGTTCATGCTTGTTTCTCCTTGTTGAGTTATTATTCCAGTTCCTCTCAGTAACTATTTCAAGAATCTTCACTCAGCTCTGAACTTTTCTAAGGAGATGGTTTTCCTCCTATTTCATGATAAAAATTGAGACTATCATATATAGATCACTTCCAAAGTCTACAAAAGTCCATCAATACCCTTCTCACCTCCTTCCTATGAGTGTCAGAACATGACATGTCCTTCCTATTCAAGGACAACCTTGAAACCTCAGTCCTTTGGAAGGTCACACCATTAGAAGGTGGGCTTAGGACCTCCCTCTGTGTTGCTTCCTCTCACCTTTTGGATACCTCCACTCAATTATTTAAAACTTCATCTTCTGGTCATTGTCCTCCTTTCCATCCCTGTATCTGTCATCATTTGGATGACGGCGATACCCACATGCATGAGCCACGAACACCTCGGTCTCAGTTTCCCCAGTGTCCACCTCAATGACTTGCTCCTCCTCCTTCCAGCCATACACTCTCACCTGCCTCTGTCATTACCTCTGAAATCTCAAAAGAAAGCACCTCACCCTCTGGTCACCAGCTCCTCTCTTTCCAGAAAATCTACTTTAGGCTTCCCCTGCCTCCTGCTGTGGTTCTTCAGCCCATCAGACACTGGCTCCTTGGTCACTTCTCTAGGACAGCCCACTGCAGTCCGGATTCCACCCCACCACCCCACTGGGTCTGTCTTTGCCGAGGCTGCCAAGGGCCATCTAAATGTCACATCCCAGTCCTTGCTGCCTCCGACCTATCCCTTCAAGACTCAGCACAAGCATCACCTCCTGCAGGAAAGCCTTTCGAGACATTTCCTCTGTATGCCTGGAACATGTTGGACAACTCTCTACCAATGGAGGCTGACCACACTGAAAATATGGAAAGTCACTGAGTATAAGTTCGGTGAAGGTGGGGACTGTGTCTTACTCACTTTTAGATCATTAGCGCCTTGTAGAATATCCATTAAATGTGTTGAAAATTGTAAAAATGATTGTATGAACCACCAGCATTTTATCTATAAGTGTGTGATAACCACTTCATCAGAAAAATGACCTGCACAACACAACAGGGAGCTGCTTCTCCTCCCCTGATCAGTCCTTCACTGCTAGAGCTGGTAACACAAAAAAGCTAGTTGTGTACTCTGTGGCCAGCCAGCGTAAGGACTGCAGAAACCTGAATTCACCACTATCAAGTCTATACTGAAGACATCTTACAATCTAGGTCCTGTTTGTCAATGGAAACTAGAGATAGTCCAGGACAGACCAACCCTTGGCTTCACGTGGAAAATGTAACATCCCCGTGTCAACTAAAACTTTCACAAATGTTGTGGGAGGTGAAATGATGACCCTCCAAAGATGTCCGCGCTCCAATCCCCACAACCTGTGGAATGTTACCTATATGGTGACAGGGACCTTGTAGTTGTGATTAAGTTAAGGATCTTGAGATGGAGGAAAAGTTTATTCTGACTATCTGGGTATCCCTTAAACGTAATCACAAGGGTCCTTATAAGAGAGAAGCAAGAGGAGGAGGAGATGGGAGGGCAGAGCCAGGGGTGGAGTGATAGGCTTTGAAGCTGGAGGTAGGACCCATGAGCCAAGGAAGTTGGGTGGCCTCTAAAAGCTAGCGAAGGCAAGGAAATGGATTCTCCCCTAGAGCCTCTAGAAGGAACCAGCCTTGCTGATACCTTGCCTTTAGTGAAACTGATTTCACACTTAACATCTCCAGAGTGTTTTCTCAAAGATTTTTATTCATTTATTTGAGAGAGAGCAAGAGTGTGAGCGAGTGCGATGCGGGGGAGGGGAAAGAGCAGAGGGGGAGGGGAGAAGGACAAGCGGACTCCGCGCTGAGCACAGAGCCCCATGCAGTTCCATCCCAGGATCCTGAGATTACTACCTGAGCCAAAAACTAAGAGCCAGACACTTAACTGAGCCACCCAGGCGCCCCGATCTCCAGAATTTTAAGAGCACAGATTTTTTTTAAAACCAAGTCTGTGTTGGTCTGTTACAATAGTCATAGGAAACAAATACAGACACGAGAGGACTTTCCCAGGTCAAATAAGGAGAGGAGCCAAGAAGCAGCTTCAGATGCACAGATACACACCTATCAGAGATCCTGGCCCCTAATAAGAAAAAGTTCTTGCCACTGCCAGAGACAGTAATGACCATGGGAGAAAGACGGAGAGGGGGTGAACAGTTAGTGGATGCGTAACCACGAAGCCTGTGCCACTGTCCTGCCGATTCCTCCCTTCTCAGAGGTCCGGGTGACCCATCTTGATGCAGGCGACGCCCGGGGATGCCACCACGCCCTCCTCCCGCCCTCACCCTGGAAGTCTTCAGTCAGTTTGCTCTGCGGAGCACCACTCCCATAGGTTGGGACTCTTCTCACCCCAGCCTGCACCCCTCCCATCTCCAGCTGAGCTGGTGCGTAATGTGCGCGGCCCACCGCCCAGCAGGCAGGGAGAGAAGCCCACTCACAGCCAGCTGGTTCTGGAGCTGTTTGACCTGCTGCTGCAGCGCTTCCAGCTGCTGACTCTGCCTCTTGGATGAGCTTGCGGAGTACGAGAGCTGTGAGAGGCTGTTTAGGGCCTCCTTCAACTTGGTGACTTCCTTCGACATCTCACTGATCTGGCGAGAAAGGAAAACTATCAGTAGGCAAGAAAGGGCCTGCAGAAGCAAAATTCCAGAGCGTTCCAAGCCTTGAACAGAGCCTCTCATTGGCCTCTGGGACTCGAGACTTTGGAACAATTTCTTTTTTTATTTTTTAAAGAAAGCCCATAAAATGAAATAGGTAACAAAATCAGCAAGCCCACATGGCCCTCTAAGGCCATTATATTCAAATAAGGGCCCCGGATTAAATCTTGTGCTTTGAGGCATGAGGGTAACAAACGCTATGGCACTGATATCCTTTTTCACTCTGAAAGGGGGGGTTGTTGAAAAAATAAATCAGAACCAGGATTTTAGGCATCCTTTATTTGGAGACAGCTATGCCCTCTTCAATAGCGCTGACACAGGCAATCAGGAAGAAGTTCTAGGAACCCTGATTTCTCTGGACATCTTGCTTTATAGTAAACACAACTCCCCGCAACCCAGCCTCTGCCTTCCGAATCCCTGCCCCCTTGGCTTTGGAAGCTCTTTTTGAAATCTTCATTATATTAAAGGAATAAATGATCAACAGTGCTCTGACCAGCGCCCTTCGGAACACCTGACCCAGGGGACTGGGGATGCAGAGCCGATTCAGGCTCGGCACTTTTCTCCGAGTTGCCCCCTTTGTTTTCCTCCTTCCTCCAAGCCATACCCAGCCTCTCTCTACTCACCTGCTCCCCCCAACCCCTGCCTTCCCCTCCTATCCACCTTTGCCAATGAGGGCCAGGGAGGGTGGTTCTTCCACTGACTCAGGGGAAAGCTCCTGGAGCTTAGGGAAGCAGGATTAAGTCTGGGAATATTTAGGTTTCCATATGATGGAAGAATCTTTCTGGATTCCATAAGAGTTGAAGTTCAAGATGGGTCACAAATGCCTTTCAGTTTGTGGGTTCACTTCTGATCCCTGCCACTTGGCAGAGCTGTAAAATCATTTTAAAAGGGAAAATATGTGCACATGTGAAAATGCTTTAATATAAGGGGACTGATAGACAATCAGTGGGTTTTTTTAAACAGAAATGTCCCACCTACTATTCTTAATGTGGCCGTGGGGACAGATGGAGTCACATGCAGAGCTTTTGTGCATTCACAACAGGTCAATGCTAACCAACGCTAAAAACGTTAACTGTGGGAAAGGCTTGCTAGCTAGAAATGGGACAGCAATGCGATCTCACCAACCTTCTTGTCTTTATCCTCCTCCAGTTTGGAAGAGCTCTCCGACTGTCTCTTCATGTCTTCCAGTTCTTCCTGAGCATCCTGGAATTGTTGACGAAGTTCATTTGCTTCCTGCTCTTTGGCCTTTAAGAGAGCCTGAATATTCTCCTTTTCCCTTTTCATTTGTGACACCTCACTTCTTATCTGGGTAAGCTCTGAATGGGCCTTCTCTTTCTCTTTTACCGAATCCTTCAATTTTGAGGCCAACACACTCATCTCACCTTCTAACGATGACTGGAGCTTTGCGTAGGCAGACCTGGGCACCATGGCGTCCGTCATAGCGGCCTTCTCTTCTAGGAGCTGTTTCTCCAGCCTTGCCACTTCTCCTTCCTT
Organism: Phoca vitulina; assembly: GCF_004348235.1. Taxonomy (NCBI): domain Eukaryota; kingdom Metazoa; phylum Chordata; class Mammalia; order Carnivora; family Phocidae; genus Phoca; species Phoca vitulina. The sequence goes on along the minus strand of NW_022589720.1, from coordinate 26,906,484 downwards.
GCTTGCAAGGTGCTCTTTGAGACTGCTTATTTTTTCCTCCATCTCTTTGGCGGTAGCCCGCAGCGTGGTTATCACTTGCAAATGTTCTGTGATGGAGACAGAGTTCTCTTTCTGGGCATCCACCAGCTGTTTGAGCTGGGTCAACTCATGCAACACCTTTGAGTACTGAGACTTCATTTCGGACAGGGCCTCTTCTGCCTTAGCTCTGGATATGTTTGTCACTTGCAGCAGTTTCTCATGCTCCGCTTTATGGATATAGTCAGCTGTTACGTCTTCGAGAGATTTCCTCTTCCTGTAATCCTCCAGCTCCGCCTGGGCTTCTTTGTACAGCTGGGACAGCTCGCTCACCTGTTTGTTGAGTTCATCTATCATCCTGTTCATGGCCTCTTTCATGTCCCCGGCTTCGTCCCCAGCCTCCTGGGTCGCCTGACTCTTTAGGGCATCTTTTAATTTCATGATTTCTTCTTGGGCCTCTTGGTACTTCTCAAACAAAAATGCTTTCTCCTTATTCATGTTCTCAATAACAGAGCAATACGAACTTTTCATTTCCTCGTATTCTTCCACGGGAGGCTTGATGACCATACCTTTCTCCCTCTCTACAAGTTTTTCTTCTAACTCCCTCACCTTCTCTTTATTTCTTTCACTTTCTTCCACTGCATTCTGGAGGTCCTGCTTTAGCACATCTATTTCCTCCTCGGTGATCCTTAGCTCTTGGAGACGCGAATAACTGTCCACGCTTTCGGGCGAGACGAGGCCCAGTTTCATTTGCTTCTGCACATTGAGGACTTCTTTCATTGCCTCCTCGTACTTGCTCTGAGTTTCTTTCAGTTTCTGGCTGAGGTCGGAGCCGTTCTCGGAAATCTCCGCACTGTTTACGCACACCGATTCAGCCCTTCTGGACTGGAGCTCGGCCCGGAGCTGCTGCTTCTCCACTTCAGAGCTCTCAAGTCTCTTCTGCAGGTCTTGTAAAATCTCTTGTAGTTGCTGAATTCGGCCATCGCTGTCGCAAGTGGATTTACTCGAGGAATGTGGTAAGACGGGTGGAGAGGATTTGGAGTCTGGGGGAGAGGTGTCACTAGGTTTGCCCAGGGGTGGAACCAAGTCAGTTTGAGTGGAATGGTAGGATTCAAAGCTCAGGTCTGCTTCTGCCTCCTTGGGTGACTTGGCCTGGGAAAAAGGCAAGAAGGAAATGGCACCAAAGATGTGGTCAGGTGAGCAAGCAACTGGAAGGAGAGAACAAATCCAGAGCTTCTGTATCGGAGAGCCACAGGGTTCCTTTATGTGTACTCTTGCCCCATGACAAAATATGGTCCGGGACATGAGAGGCAGATTAATGACTCTGAGCTTATTGTATGCTCTATTAGGACTGCTGATGTGGGCCACTTTAAAAACACAAGATTTGTTTTGGCCCTAAAGCCTCTGACTCATAATTTTTCCTTTGCTTATATTATTCCAGTTGCCGAAAGGGGCAATGGGCTTATTAGTACAGCTACTTCTTATTTAAGTTCTTAAATCTGCTAAATGATCAGCTCTACTAAATGAATGGGTAATTATACATGCATACGCACACACACATATACATATATGTCATCTATAACATAGACTAAGCATATAATTATGTATAATTGACCAATTTAGCAATTTACAGAAATGTAGTTAATGAATACCTCCTTTCTCAACAGATAATTTGAAACCGTAAAATGCTCAAGGCTAACTATATTAAAAAAAGAAGAAACTATATGAGATGTTTAAAACAAAGTATCATCTGACTAACCTGAAAAAACCCCATTGTCTGACACTACAGAAGAGTCTGTGGTAGCAATCTCTGTACCCACCTGTAATTTATCCTGTAATTCCTTATTGTGTAAGGTAAGAGAAGCGACTTTCGCTTGCAACAGGACAAGAAGATCTTGTTGGTCAGCTTCAGAACTTATATCCAATAAGCTATCAGCACCTTGGAAAAGTGAAAAGCAATTTAAAATAATATTTAAAAAAATTAAACCAGTCCTTCTCTGACCTTTAACCAAGTCACTTTCTACCCAATCCAGGGCTTATTCCTGGTCCTGACTATGAAAGAAAGCCTCCAGCAGCTGGGTAGACAAACAGCAATTCTCGGGTCCTGGGGTTTCCTTCCTGGGGTATTCCCAGCACAGGACCAGAGGCCTGGACGCATACAAGCTCATCTGAAAACTGATGGGATTTGTTCATATATTTTCCATTCACCTGATTAAGTATCGTACCTTGGTTGCTTTTTGTTCCTCCCATGCCTAGTAAGTCTCATTTCTGTGAATCCTTTTAGAAATATCCTGGTTTACTTCTTATCCCTACCACCGTTACTCTAGTTCAAACTTTATCACCCGGCTTGGAAATCCTGCAAACAGCGCTGTAACAAAACTCTCTCTCTCTCTCTCCATAGTAAAAATATCGCCTTACTCAGGCTAATCTTCCTGAAACATGCTTTGATAGGGTCAGTCCTGTGGTTCAAGTGCTTTAATCACACTCTCTCTCCAAAATTAATCTCCAGACTGCTTCCTCGGGTTAAGGCTTCCATCATCTGGTGCCAATGTACTTTTTCAGGTGTATGGCCCTTGATCTCTAGTAACACATCTTCCTCAGATCCAAACTTTCCATCATACCCTCTATATTCTCAACACAAAGCTGCTGCTTTAATTCTTCATGCATGGGCGCCTGGGTGGCTCAGTTGGTTAAGCGACTGCCTTCGGCTCAGGTCATGATCCCAGAGTCCTGGGATCGAGTCCCACATCGGGCTCCCAGCTCGGCGGGGAGCCTGCTTCTCCCTCTGACCCTATCCCCTCTCATGCTGTTTCTCTCTCTCTCTCTCTCTCTCTCTCAAATACATACATAAATAAAATCTTAAAAAAAAAAAAAAAATTCTTCATGCATACGACTGCCCTTGCAGCATCTCTTTGGCTAGGTCACTTGTAGGCATCTTTCAGGACCCAGCATTCGATGACCCGATGACCACCCCACCACGAAATGGTCACCTCTGGATCCCACAATCCTACTGTCGGTAAACCACCACTTTTTGACATCCTACTGATTATCATGCTGAAATGGCATCTAAAGCAATGCTATTCAATGTGCTGAGACAAGAACCTTGTTTCAGAATGTCATTCAGCACACCTCCTCCTTCATACAGTGTTCCTATGGAAAAAAAAAAAAAGTGCTGGACAAAACCGTGTGCTTAGCAGTATCGCTGGATGGCTTTCTGGTGCAAACCCCTTATTTCCTGTAGACTGGCAACAGTTTACGACCACAATCTGAATAGCACTGACCTACATTCTTTACCATTATTTTATTATTTTCTCACAGGCATTTAATGCAAAGATGAAAACTTTACTCTTAATTTGGAAGGATACAAAATGACATTTCTTCATAGAAATGTTTACTTCTGATGTCTGGTGCCTAAACCACAGCTTTATAGAGTCCCCTTGACATAATGTCTGCTGAGTTTGGAATAAACCAGAGGACTGAGAGCATGACTGTAATTCTAAACTACAGAAATTACTTCTCAAATACAATGGAGGGGTGCCTGGGTTGGGTGAGTGTCCGACTCTTGGTTTCAGCTCAGGTCATGATCTCAGGGTCCTAAGATTGAGCCTTGCATCAGGCTCTGTGCTCAGTGGGGAGTCTGCTTGAGATGCTCTCTCTCCCCCTGCCCCTCCTCCTGCTTGCACACAGGCTCTCTCTAAAATAAATAATTAAAAAAAAAATAAAATACAATGGATGGTTTCTAAAGAATCCAACGTAACAAGTGTTCAATTAACATGGATCTCTGCCAGGAATTAGAAAGTTTAGTATTTCTAAATTCTGTAAGTTAAAAGTTCCAAACATATGAAATGCATAATAGGCTAAGAAAGTGAATGTTGAAGCAAAAGGAGCTTTAGAAATAATTTATGTGACATTTTAAATGGACTCTGGGGGTACTATACTACATTCTTAGAGAGTAAACCCACAGGATGGACTCTTAAGGCAATGAATGAAACTTTGTCTTGGTGAAGACAGTATGACTGTGTGTGACTTCATTAACACTTTGTCTTTGCATATATCTGTTTAAAATCCAAAGTGGGAAAGTTAGATCGTGCAGCCACGGAAATGCTCAGTTGGCTCTCCTTTCAGGAAATAACTTGCTGCCCAGTGGCAAGGACTGCTGCTTGCTGACGGCAGCAGAGGACCTCATCGCAAAATAATGTTTTATTTAAAATGCATAAAAGGGGGGCACCTGGGTGGCTCAGTCAGTTAAGGAACAGACTTGGTTTTTGGCTCAGGTCATGATCTCAGGGTCATGGGATCGAGCCCCACTTCGGGCTCTGCATTCAGGGGAGCGTCTGCTTGAAGATTCTCTCCCTCTGCCCCTCCCTCCTCTTGTGCATGAATGTGCTCTCTCTCTAAAATAAATAAATCTTTAAAATAAAATAAAATGCATAAAAGAGAATACCCAGGCTATAGTAATTTAAGAGCTGATTTTGTAATACACCAAATAACCAGATCTGGCAGCAGGTCTAGTAACTGCCATATTTCTAGCAGAGAGTGATATTTCCAGATACCCGCGATAAGAGTAAGGTGACATGACATTATCTGTGAATTCTCTTATTGGCAAAGTCACCGGTCTGCTAATATCATTGGGGGTTATTTGTCTATATTCATAGTTGAAGGAAGTTGCTGACATTTAGGGACAAATGAAAACAGAGATATATTTTTTTCACATCCATGCTTACAGACTCCTGAAAATCCAGGTAAAAGCCTCCAGAAGTAAGGAAAGTGTCAGCCTGTGTAGTATTGGCAGCTCTGGGGTCCCCAGGGCTCCCCAACCTCCCTGCACTCCCTCCCGGCTTGGCCTTTGCTCTCTTTAAATGGCCATGGACTACAGACCTGTCAAAAGGACAAAAACAGCTCTCCCTTCATCTTACCTGTAGTGCTGTCACTTAGTCTGTCTTTGTTTTCCCGTATAGAACTGATCTCAGCCTGCTGGAACGCAAAAATGACTTAAAAGAATATTCCTGACTGTAGTATTCCACAAGAGAAGCAAGCAAATTTCCCCCCTGAGTTGACACAGAACAGTTAGCCTTCTAGAAAAAGTTAGAAAATCCCCAGGAAAGAAAATATTTTAAAATATAAGTGAATAAAAGTGACAATTATCTACTGAGGTATAATCTCTAAAACGTTAGGTTCCAGAGCATATAACCTCAAAATATTTTTCAGAAATTTCATGTAGTAAGTATAATACAAATATCTTTTAATGTAATAACTTTATGTCTTTGTCCTAAAACTTGAGATGGCAAATATTACTTTCATAGTGAAATACAAGTTTTACCTGTCTGGGTAATACATTGATTAAAATACATTAGAACTATTTTTTAGCTTTACTATTTTATACATTAATTGCTATTAATGTATTATTATTAATATTTCTAAGAGAAATTGTAGTAAATAAGACCTGTCAGGGAAGATAAAGGTAATTTTATAAGGGACTAAAAAGCTTTATGGTCATGGACTGACAATCCTCTAAAGATTTCCTCTAAACCTTTGTCCTTGAATATCTGTCTGCTAAATACATTGCAAAAATTCTTGCAACTTCAAAGCCAGACTTTCATTTCAAAACAAAATACAACGAGTTGCCAGAAATTACTATGTTTCATCCAGATGAGCCATAGACCTGATAAGAGGGATAAGTTTTCAGCAAAGGAACTTTTGTGAAAGCCCAAATGCTAAAAATAAAGTGGCTCATTTTTGGCAAGTACTCATCTTTACAAAAAGCTGTCTTTTCACTTTATAAAAATAGATGTTTAATTTTTCAACTATCTTAAGGTACAATAAAGAGCATCCATTTAAAGTTTATGGTGTAAGGGGCTCTGATAGATACACACCCATGGAACCACCACCATAATCAAGACACAGAATATTTCCATTAACCCGACAAGTTTTCTCCTGCTTCAACACAGCCAATCCCTGCCCGCCCCAGCCCCGGGCAACCGCCACTCTCCTGTTAGCATTATCTAGAATTCCTATAAATGGAATGTCATGGGTATGAATTTGTGTCCGGCTTCTTTCACTCAGCATGATGACTTTCAGATTCATCTATGATAATGCTTGTACAGCTCTGCATTCTTTTTTATAGCCGGGTAATAATTAATTGTATGGACATATCTCATTATCCTCATCCATTCACTTGCAGACGGACATTTGGATTGTCTCTAGTTTTGGGATATGTGAATAAAGCTGCTATAAACATTTGTGTATATAATTTTTTGAGACATACATTTTAATTTCTCTTGGATAAACATCAGTGAATAGATGGCTAGATCATATGTTAGGTGTATGATGAAGTTTTAAAGAAACTGTCAGTTTTCCAAAGTAGTTTTGCCACTTTACATTCCTACCAGCAGAGCGGAACAATTCTAGTTCTTCCACATTATCACCAACATTTGGTATTTTTAAACTTTAGCCATTCTAAATGGTGTCACTTCTTATCTTTTGTGTGTGTGTGGGGGTAAAGAAATGAAAGTCTTTTCACACTCCATTTCTGAAAACTGTAATTTGTGATATTATTCTTTGGAATGCATTGCATCCTTTGAGCCATGATTATATTAGAAGATAGTAGGGTACTAATTGTAAGAGCATAAAACTTTCTTGCCTTTCCTTGCATAGATATTCATCTTAAGAATTTATTAATAAAGGGGCGCCTGGGTGGCTCAGTCATTAAGTGTCTGCTTTCGGCTCAGGTCATGATCCCAGGGTCCTGGGATTGAGCCCCGCATTGGGCTCCCTGCTCAGCGGGAAGCCTGCTTCTCCCTCTCCCGCTCCCCCTGCTTGTGTTCCCTCTCTCGCTGTGTCTCTCTCTGTCAAATAAGTAAAATCTTTAAAAAAAAAAAAATTTATTAATAAAATCTAGTTAAAAGTGGGAGAAATGTCAGGTTGACAATCTTTTTCAGATCACTGTGCATCCAAGTTCAAAGAAAATTTATCTTTGGTAATTCTTAGATGGGGGAAAGCAATATAGATACCACTGCAATTTCATTTCAACAATTACAATTTTTATTTTCTTTCCAAGCATGATTTCCTAGCGATGGTTAGGTAAACAGTTAGTAAATTGAAATGTCCCCCCATTTCTTAAAGTACTTTCCAACAACAAATCTAGAGAATCAGGTAGAATGGATTTTCTAAAATTAATGCATATTAGTTTACAAAAAACCTTAATTAAAAATATACAATTACTTGTCAGTAAGACATCAAAGAATAATCAACATTTCTTTCTTTTTGATTGGCATTATATCAACTCGATTTAGTAAGAAGACTGGCTATCAGTTAAGTTCTTATCTTTGTCCCTTTTTTTAAAAGGAAGAAAATTAGTTATTACTTAATGAATGTAATTTATTCATTCTACTCTTTGTGTGTGGAGTCCAGGCCAAGAGAAATAACTGAAGGGTGCTTCATGATGAAAAGGTTGTGAACCAATCACTGGGAAGTCTATTTTGTTTTGCCCAACGTTGTACCACTTAAATCATATCTATTATGTATCTTAAGATTCAAAATTAATTGAACACGGAAAGGAATTACCTTGAAGGGTGGTTCGGCAAAAAACACGGATTCTTTTCCCGAAAGTGGTGTTGAAGTTATTGATCTTGGGGAAGACACATCACTCAACTTAAAAGACAAAATGAAAATCACAGATAAAGAATGCTTCTTCAAGGTCTTTTCTTCTCTAGTGAAAGAATTCACCTACTTAACCAATGCAAATAAATCTAATGGTAACCATCCTTAGTCTCAATTAATTCAAGAGTATTTTCAACTTAATGTAGCCCCTCAAATACTTTCCGAAACCTTGCAGAGTATAACTAAGTAACTCTGTTTCTCTAGTCATGAGAAGCAATTTTCAAAACCTGTAAAACTGTGGCATGTTGAGAATATTATCAGTGAATATGCTCACATAGCTAACACAACTTATCAGAGGAGACATTCCTCTCAACTACTTGAGAGATTTCACAGACATCTGAGCGTCCTCCTCTAGGCAACAGTCACTATAAGCTCAGAAATGAAAGCTGCTTTTAATATTAGCCAACCTTCAATGTAATTAGTAAGGCAAATACATTTTAGCAGTGTTTTAAGAAACCAACTAAAATTCATTTTCAATTAACTGCCTCACCAGCCACCCATTCTTCCTGCCTTCATGTGAGCTATTAATGTGAGGTACTAAAAAGAGACTGAGCTTCACTTAAGGAAGAAGTTTCTGTCATAAGATTTTGAGAAATTTCCCTGAAGCTTTTATTTATTTTTATTTTTTTTCCTTGAGGCTTTTAAAAAAGATACTGTTCAACTCCTCAGCCTTGCAATAAATAAGAATCAACATTATTTCCATACTAATAATCAAAATCCTTCATACCGCCCTCTGTAATTGAAAACCAGTAAAGAAAATTTTAAATGTGCATTTAATGGGCGCCTGGGTGGCTCAGTCAGTTAAGTGTCTGCCTTCTGCTCAGGTCATGATCCCAGGGTGCTGTGATCGAGGCCCACATCGGGCCCCCTGCTCAGCAGGGAGCCTGCTTCTCCCTCTCCCTCTTCCCCCCACTCCTGCTTGCTCTCGCTCTCTAGTGCTCTGTCAAATAAATAAATAAAATCTTTAAAAAAAAAATAAATGTGAAAAAAAAAATGTGCATTTAAGGGTCAATCCTAAAACATTTCTTTTTGGCCTGAACACAAAATGACAAAATCGTGGTTTTTTGCTGGTGATGTTGTATGTTTGTTCACTGTTGGTTTGCTTTTGTCTTTACCTGGGTAGGACTGATAGGAGGTGGTGGAGCTTTGCGTTTTTTTGGAGTTCCACTTCTTTCTGAGCTTAGTTTAGAGACTTGATCATGCTGGAAGTTATCACAGTCCAAAGAACGGAGGTGGGTTAGTTCGGTTAGTAAAGTCTGAACAAACAGCTTCATCAACCAAATGAGAAAAACCTCAACTGTTCATGCATTTCTTATTTTATCAAGACCTGACATCTGCTACCCACATAAAAATAAGTAATATGCATGCTCCAAGTGCTCTTCCAGCAGCCCATGCTTTAATAGCCAGAAAATATAAAACACAAGACAAAACCAGATTAAGTTGGTGTGGAGAATTGGGAAAGTGGAGGATGGGGAGCTGTCTGCCCCCGTTTAGAACCCAGGATACATTCCTCGTTTAGCTTCTGTCTTAATGCAAAGCAGTGGTATTTCTACCACCTTTGCATTATTTTCACTCCTTTCATTAAAGAATGTTGATATGGGGGCAAGGGGAAATGTCATCTCTGAAGGTTATAAATAAGTAACCCAGCTAGTACCTAATAAATTCAGTATTGACTATTTCCTGTTTATGACAATTTTTCAAGAACCTGGATGTATAAGTAAATAAATACAACAGTCAACTATACATCTCATCAAAAAAGGAAAAAACACTGATGATGTTTTTAGGGAAAAACTCCAAAATAACAGGGCAATCTTCTCAATTTCTGTAACTCTAACGACATTTTAGAAAAGTTCCAATTAAAATGAAAGGACAAGCTAAACCTCTTATGTTCATTAAATATCTCACACTGTCATGGATGGAGGTCTATAATCCATGGGATACACAAGCATTTAAAATATTGTTGTTTGTTCACAGAGTTAACCAAACATTTTTACACCAACAGAAAATATTAGTACATTTCAGAAAAAGATGAATATATAAGTAGCAAGTTTTAAAGTTACATGCTTTGGCAACAGGGTAAACCATTAAGAAAACCTTTACCATTTTCTAACAATGAATCATTTATTCTAAAGATTTTTCACTCCTTAAGTATTTTCAACATAGTTTTTGTCACTTTTCTAGTGGACCACAGAGTGGTTTAATCAGGACATTTTCAAAGTCCCACAAGCTATGATGACAAAAAAAATTCTCTCCCCCAAAGATAAATACCTGCTTTGGTTTTGTTGGTGTCTTTAAATCTGTAGAGGAAAAAATGGAAAAAAAAAAAAAAAAAAAAACAGAACTGTAAGGACCATGACTCACATCCACTTTGGGGCTTTTGGTGGCGGATACACACATACACACACACACTCACACCCATAACACAACAAACACAATATATAACACTTCATTTTTCTTCAAGAATATGTTTAAAGGAATAACAAAATAGATCATATTGCACACATTCCTTTACCCTTTGGGGAAAATGGAGTGGATAAATTTAAAACAACACTGGCTATTTTCTTTCACATACCAGAATCCTGAGAGATTTTTGATAATAGAAGGCTTTGAATTCCTGCATTTTCTGAGAGTTTGGAATAATGTAAGGCATTGTGTCCAAGAGAATCTACAAGGTTTAGGTCTGCACCCTTTTTAATTAAGGCTTCCACGATATTAGAGCTGCTGATCTCACAAGCCAGCATGAGAGCAGTTCTAAAGAAAAAAGGAGACACCAAATTAGTACTAAGACAATGGGAAGACACTTTCTTGGGAAGTCATTTATCTTGAAAACAAGGAAAAGATGATAAGTGCAGTTAAACATATACACTTAATCTAGGGAATTTGAAATGTAGTGCTAGCGAGATGAAATTAGGTTATTTTTGTTTTTAAACTTCAGATTAAATCAAAACATTAAACCATATTAGGTCAAATAACAGAGACATAATCTTCTAAACATAATCTTCTAAATATGATGGAATTTAATGATTGGCATAAATTATGTCCTCTTTTCACCTCAAGCATTTTAAAGTACCTATACATCACTATGACTATTTTTAAAAGCAGCCAATATGTTTACTCTTGTTTAATTTTGCATGAGAAGCCACTGGAAATGGCCTAGTCACTTTAGTATTCAATAATCTCATCATAGACTGAGGTCTGAGGGAAAACTATTTTAAGTCAAAACAGATTCTGGATTATCAAAAGAGGCAGGAGGGATGCCTGGCTGGCTCAGTCAGTAGAATATGTGGCTTTTGATCTCAAGGTCATGAGTTTGAGCTCCATGTTGGGCACAGAGTTTACTTAAAAAAAAAAAAAAAAAGGCAAAAAATGAAAAAATTAAAAGCACTTTATAACAAATGATCCAAAAGATAGCTTTGTTATTTTGAGACTCCCAGAATGTAGATATCGCCGAAATCCCATGATTTCTATTTCTGTGGTACCTTCCATTTTTGTCCCTGGAATTTACATCTGCTCCGTGGTCCAGGAGAAAGCGACAGACCTCACTGTGGCCATTTTGTACTGCAAGCAGCAGTGGTATATTCCCATCCTAGGAGACAAATTCAGATTGATTGTAACTCAGACACCAAATGGCCAGAATCGCAAAGGACCTCGCTCTTTGTACATTTATTCCTGAGCCGTCCTGCCACCATGACAGTTTGCATCCCAACTGTGTACCGTTACATCTCAGCACAGCTCTTCTTACGGAGCTGCACCAACTGTTAGCTTTTCCTCAGAACCTCGGCCTCTTGGGCTACTTGTTCCTTCAGCGACCATCACTCAGTCTGGCGATGATGTGAGAGAGAGGGCAACACCAAGTATGTAAAGGCTCAAGGCAAGTATATCATGTTTATTGAGGAGATGGCTCTGGAGAAATGAAGGACTTGTTTCCACAGGTGGTGGTGGCAGCTTCTTCCAAGCGAACCACATGCTTCCTACCATTCATTCTGCTATTCCCTTCTCAGAGAGTGAATGCTTTCATCACCTGACAGGTGCCAAAACAGAACAGAAATTAAGAGTCTGTCTATTCCTGACACCTGACTAGATAAAAGATCAATGGAAAGAATGATTTAAGATGACAATTGGCATTCCTTAAAAAAAAAAAGAAAATGATGTTGAATCACTGTATTATATACCTGAAACTAATGTAACACTGTATTTTAACTACACTGAAATTAAAATTTAAAAAAATTAAAAAGGCAAAAAAAAAAAAAAAGAGAGAGAGAGAAAAAAAATGAGATCCCAACTTATATACAAATCATGTAAGGAAATTAAGAATTTAAACATTATTTACAACAGAAAACAAGAAAAAATACCAGAAGAATATACAGGTGACTATTTCCACAATCTTAGGGTGAAGAGGTCCTAACTCAAATGATACAAACCATAAACAGAAGTTTTTGTTCTGCTTTTTCCTTGAACATTCCTCACAAATGGGGTTGATAGTAATTTTTAAGGTAGATGTATTCACAGAGGCAAAGGAAAAAATAAATTACAATATAGCCAATGATTTAACATGAGGACTTAAAAAAATATAATTACTGCTTAAAGATTGAGTCTCCATTTAAAATAGAATTTCAGACACATTTCTAAAAAGTTATCTCTGTGAAGTTATAATACTTTCTGGTTATAAAGCACTGAGATTCAGGGAGTGCGAATTCGTCCTCAGATTCTATAAACTCACTTAGCAATATCCCCGTTAGGTACAACGCGTATGCATGTCGATTCCCATCCTATGGCAGGAAATTTAACTTTGTAAACCAGGACTGAATGGCATGTACATTTACTCTCAAAATAGTCCAGCAAGGTTAAAATAGTCTAGAAGCAGTCCTCAAAAGTTGAGAAACCCTAACCAAGAGTACCCAAGATGATACATGGGAAAGAACAGAAATAACAGAACTTCAATTTAGACTTATTTCTTATTGCTAAAAATCAAGAAAGTCAGCCTTATTAATATTTAGGTTGATGGCAGACAAGCTCAGAAACAAATACACACATCAGGAAGCGCATGTTGCAAAATGTCTTGTTAATGGTTCAGGGACCAGTGGAGAGAATACTTGAATCCATTTGGCAGAAGAGGACCCAGGTTGGAAATCACTAGTCTTGCCAAATGCTTAGGTCTCTAAATGTCTTCGTGACTTTCGGGAGTAGCCCAGAGCGCTCTAGAAACCAGTGTCCATCTAGTAGCCGCCCGATACTCACCAAATCCTTGAGGTTTATGGGGCTTTTGTGCTCGCAAAGAGCCTGCACGGCTGGAAGGCAGCCTTGTGCCGCTGGGGAAGGAAGCAAACACCACAGCCCATCACAACGCTGTTCACATAAGCAGGGATGTCAAACACGTTCAGGACACGGAAAGTTCGCGTCCCACCCGGTTTGCCTATGTTACTCTAGTTGCACTGAAGAGCAATGGTATCAGGAAGGTTAAGTAAGGTGTTTTCAATTACTATTAAATTTTGATGTTTCCAGACCTAAAGCCAGTGGCTGCCAGTTGCCCTTATACAAATACTTGGTTTAGCATTTTGTAAGGACTTAGCTTGTCCACAACGAGCACTAACGGGAATTTATAAATCTCATCATTCCTGAGTTCGGTGTCAGCGTCCTATTACTTGGAGTTGTGTGAGATAAAAACAGACAGTAAAACAGAACACTGATAAATAAAATCGGGGTTTCTTTTGAGCCCCAAATCAAAAAAGTCTGTATCAAACATCCCATGAAATCTGCAAATGCTTATGAGTGCCTCTTAAATAAGAAGCTTACATTAATTAAAATACAATAACCATGACAATTTTTACTGATTGTTTGGCACAATTGATGAATTCTAGATGTGTTCTTTGATAAAACTCCACACGTTTTGCAAACTGAGGGAAATGGAAATTCTAGGAATGATGACAGACAACAGTATCAGAAATAAAATGGCTTGAATGAGGAAAGATCATGGCTTGAATGAGGAAAAGGAAAATTTAGTTATTTCTTGTGGCAGAAGATAAATAAGATACTGAAAGTCACCTGCATAATGTAAAGCTGTTTTCCCAGAACTGTCAACGCTTTCGGCTGGGCATTTAGACTAGAAGACAAAAATAAATAAATACACATAATCAAATTCAGTTCTGTTTAGTTCATCCTTTTCCTGCAAGGTTATGATGTATCTTATTAGGAAGAGTTTAAATAGGACTAAGCCCCGATTGCTGCGCTCCGGGGCCTACTGGGGAGGTGGGGGGGGGGGACGGGACGGGACTCATTTCCAAGTAATGGTGACCCAGGCAAGAGGTCAGCTCTTTGTTGCTTTGGCTGTCCTGTCCTCTCTCTCACACTAGCACCCCATCACCAGCAGATCATCCCCACCAGCTAACACACATGCTCTAGGAGTTCTCACCTTGATCCCATCTTTCCCCCCATTTCCTGCCCTAATTCTCTATCTCCCTTCACAAAACCAACTTTCTGTCAAGAACGGCCCATGTGCAATCCAGGCTTCCTCGCTTTCCATTCACTTCCAAACCCAGTGCAGCTGCGTGCTGTCCTCCAGACTCCACAGAGATGGCCCTAGTCGGTCACCAACAACCTTCATGTTTCCCACAACAACAAACATCTGTGTCCTCCCCCTACAGCAATCCACCCGCTTCTCCAAACATTCCTTCCTTTCGGCTCCACACTAGCCCGCTTTCCTGGCCCCTGCTCTGGCCACTCCCCCTCTGTTAGCCAAACAGAACCTTGGGGTTCCTCGCTGCTCTCTTCCTTGGTAATCTCATCCACACCCACCAAGAGGCTAATGACTCTCAAATGGAAATCTTAACAATAACCACCACAATAGTGCCTATTAGCTATCACGTGCCAGGCACTCTTCAAAATATTGTTTTAAGGCTCCTCACAACCCTAGATAGATACTATTATCACTCCCACCATCATCTGAGGAAACTGAGATACAAAGAAGTTAATAATTTACTCAAGTCACAGGAAGTGGCAGAGCCAGGATTCAAAGCCAGATGTGCTGGGCTAGAGCCCATGTTCTTCTCTGTACACAACAGACACCATCTGAGTGCCAGGCTGGATAGCCCATTGCCTAGTTCACAGTCCCGCTCCCTGTAGGCACCTCAAACGCAGCCCAGCCCAGACTTCTGGTCTCCTCTCCCTGACGCTTCCCTGTCTTTGTCAACCATCACCCAACTAGCCAACTAGCCAAAGATCACTGCGCCATCTCTGATTTCTTCTCCTCCCCCTCCGCCACCATGTCCTGTCAATTCTGTGTCCTAAATACACCTGCTCTACTCTCTCTTTCCCCATGATCACCCCGTCAGCTAAGCCAGCACCTTCTCACCCAGACAAGCTGTGGCTGCCTCCCAGTGGTCTCCACAGCTCTGCTTTTGCCCCTATTCTCTCTAGGACTAGAGTGATCTTGTAAAACTGAGTATCAGTCCTTCCTTTAAAGCCCTCCACAGTTCCACGCTGTGCTTAGAGGAGTTACAGTCCGCCTATTATGCCACATAGGCCGGCACCCCAGGTCCTTCTTTCTCCTCCTCACTCGTTTTGCCCCAGGCTTTCTTTCCTCCCTAACTAGAGCCTTTCCTACCGGAGGCCCTCTGTAACTTGCTCTTCTCTCTGCTTGAGATGTTTTCCCCTTGGCTCTTTCCATCGTTTTCAGCTTAAATATCACCTCCTCCAGGAGGCCTTCCCTGAACATCCACCCCACACTCCTCTCTCTCAGGTCTCTGTTAGTTTTCTTCATGATGTTACGCAATATGTAATGTGTATTTGCGGATTTGTTTACAAGATGGCCAGCTCCATCAGGATAGGGGCTGCTCTGTTCTCTGTTCGTGAGCATATAGTCAATGCTTGACACAGTGCATGGTGCCCACGGGGCACCTGTTAAAAGCAGGGGGGCCTAGCGGGCTCTTGGGGGAGGGAGAGAGTTCATTTGAATTTGAAGAATCTCACGACTCTTTGTGCTCATTGCCTTGAGGAGGCAGAACTTTAAAATGGTAGCCACTGGAGAAGAGAAGTCTCTCCAGCAGACAGTAAGAGCAAAGGCCTAGAGAGCCTACAGGGGATTAAGTACAGAGGGTAAGGGAAGGCAGGAGATAACAAGAGTCCCAACACAGAGGGCAGGGGATGCCAAGACACAAGTGAAGAATTGGCTAGAGAGGTCCAGGACCCAAGGAAAGCAACCCATTCGTAGAACATCAAAGCCTCAGGTTTTAGCAACTATTCAGAAAGAAGAACAGCAAGTTTGCAAGTTAGAGGCAAGAACAGGCAATGTTAGAGTGAAATGTCTGTCTGCCCGTCAGTGGTAAGAAGAATGGAGATCAAGTTACGACTTACCATCCTTTGGCCTAATTTTAGAATAGCACAAGGAAGTGTTTAAAGGCTTCAAAGATTCCAGAGAAAAACCAATCCATTTGCATAACCAGATATAAAATTACATTAGAGGCTAGAATATCTGGTCCTTGCCCATGAGGATTTCCAGCTTGTCAAGTTCATTCTTCCTGAAAATCAGAGCCAGATGCAAAGTCTGGATAACCAAGCCAGACTGGGAATGGAGATTTAAAATACAAATAAGTTAAAGAAAAAATGAAGGGAAGGCCAAGGGTATGGAGGCAGGATACCGGGACAAGTCAGTGATTTGTCATTTATCCAGAGTGCCGGGTCTCAGAGAAGGCAGAGAAGTTCTATTTTAACCGTTTTCAGAGAGATGCCTCATAATAAAAAAAATAATAATAATAATCACAGATGTTGATCTATTTTTCTTGAATTTCACTTCAAAGACCTGTTAAGGTTATGCATTCCTGGCATTGGTGGTAGCTTACATCATGTAATGGAAGACAAGAAGCTGTGTGATCAACAGAGCACGACAAGTTGAAGAATGTGACCACATTTCTGCATTAGAATTGCAAAGCCAAATTAAAGCAAGATGCCGGTCGCACACAGCGCTTGCTCGTGAAGGCTGAGGCAGCAGCACAACAGAACAGACGGTCGGCCGAGCGCGGATTTTATTGCTCTGTGCCATTCCTGAAAACCACTGGCAACAGCTGGGTGTTACGGTATGGACTGCTATCGGGAGTTCATTAAATATTCATCTTTAAGGATTTACAGAGGTCGTCCCCCTACGTGAGCATTATAAGAGGGCAAGGTTAGCAAACCCGGGAGTTGGCTTGAAATTATAAAGAATAAAACCAAGAACCTAAACAAAAACCAAGAACTAAAAGCTCCTTAAAAGTTACATATGAGGAAATAACGGTTAAAATTCTGTTTCTCAGTAAGAGTTGTGTTCTCCCAATGACAGAAGGAGAGAATACTAGGATACTGGAGATCCTGTATCGTAAGGATCTCCAACAGCATGGAAAAAGTTTTTAAAATTGACTACGTAAAGGATACAAGCCTTTCAGGAAAGAAAATGAGGAGCTGAATGAAGGAGAGAAAAAGGCTGGATCCCAGGAAGACACTCCAAATTCTGATTAGGATCCTCTTCCCTTACCAGCGCAACTGCTATGGAAATAATCTTCTCCTTGGTTATCATTTAAAGAATGACGCCTCTTAGGAAATGCAGTTTCTGGGATGGTATTTAAAGGAGCGTGCGTGTGTTTGTTCTTTCACAGATAAGGGTACTCTTAAATTTTGACATCATTTTAGGTTGTTCCATGTTACCTGAAGGAGCTTCCGGATGCATTCATGGTGGCTGTTCTTGGCTGCGAGGTGTAAAGCACTGTGTCCTAAATGGAGTGAAAAAAAAAAGTTTTGGAAAAAAAGGCCACACGTTTTAAATCCCTTTCTTATCTCTGTAAGGAAGACAACTATGAGGAAATAAACTGTTCTCCAACAAAGACGGGATTGTTACTCTTTAGGGGAAGACCTCAGCTTCTTATCTGTAAAGTTCAGTGACAAAAGAGCCAAGAACACAGAGCATCCTGCCTGCTGGGTAATATTCGGGGTCTACTCCAAGTAGGTTTCTCTTGGGGTGCCATGAAATCTTAGCTAGAAGCTTGCAGGTGACTCAAGACACGCAGCTCAGCTCTGCAACTGTCAGTATGTATGCCAAATGCCCTGCATCCACATCAGCCACACCAGGCTTCGACTACCACAGGCCCAGGAACCCAAGAGAGGCCACCCGTGGGCCAGGCGAGAACATTCTGAACACCCACATGCTTAAATCCCGGTTTTGGACCTTTCATTTCCCTCTCCTCCAAATGTGCCCCAGCCCCTGCATGGAAATTACCTTGAGTTTTCAGATATTCAAAATCCTTCTGTGGAAGAAGGGAAAGAGTTGTAAAACCAGTAATACACTATTTAAGTGGCATTTCTTTACGTTCCCTTCATAGAATGTGACTCCAACAGGAGGCACTCCGATGCCTCAGCGGTCAGCTTTAGGAAATGCTCGTGCTGGACCCAACTCTCTCCACTGCCTAATGGGCCTACAGAATTTCTATGGAGGAGGGGCTGAGGGGCAGCCTCCAGGCAGAAGGCCTGGCTACCAGCTCAGCAGGCTCCCACCCAAGGCTGCTCTGCGCTGAGCCTGGAATCTCTCCCTCCGGATCACCACACGGCTTACTCGCTCATCTCAGATGCCGCTGTAGGGGTGCTTTGGAATGCGGTATCCCCTGACCTCCCGTTTTAAAATTCCCATTCCTAGGCCACCTTTTTAATCCTTACTCCCTGCTTCATTTCTGTTCTTCACAGCACTGAGCACCTTCTCACACTCCCTTCCCACCCCAGCCCCTCCACACAACACACACATCTATGGAAATCATTGTTTTTCTTTCCCGACTAGACTATGAACTCATTGAGGATGGGAAATTCTCTTTCCCTGCTGTGTCTCTAGTCCAGCACTGATGATGCCTAGTAGGTTCTCAATACACACTTGTTAATTTGAATTAGAAGGTATAGCTCATTCCAAATGTCTGGGGAGGAGGTTTGGGGGGGAAGGAACCAAAATTACCACTGCTAGCCAACCCAGCACACATAGTCAACTCTTAAATCCTCCATTTTCCAAACTTTTTGGCCAAGATCCGTCCAATGTAACACCTGTAAACAACCCATACTTTGGGACATGCTTCAAAAATGGTTTCTCAGCCTCAGCGCTATTGATTCTTTAAGCTGTGTGTGTTGAGGGGAGGGAGGTTGTCCTATGCATTTTAGGGTAATAAGCAGTACCTCTGGCCTCTACCCATTATATGTCCATTTGTGATGACCAGAAATGTCTCCAGATGTTGCCAGATATTCCTTGGGGGCAAAATCACCCCTGGGGAGAACCATGGGGCTTAGAGACAACGATTTCTTTTATATGGTGGTCCAGTCTCCAAATATCATTTCTCCTTTTTGAAATAGTCTTCATGGGGCGCCTGGGTGGCTCAGCCGTTAAGCGTCCGCCTTCAGCTCAGGTCATGATCCCAGGGTCCTGGGATCGAGCCCCACATCGGGCTCCCTGCTCCTCGGGAAGCCTGCTTCTCCCTCTCCCACTTCCCCTGCTTGTGTTTCCTCTCTCGCTGTGTCTCTCTCTGTCAAATTAATAAATCTTTTTTTTTTTTTTTAAGATTTTATTTAAGAGAGAGAGTGCGCACACATGTGCTCACATGAGTGGGGGGGGGGGCAGAGGGAGAAGCAGACTCCCCGCTAAGCAGGGAGCCCGATGCAGGGCTCCATACCAGCACGTGGAGATCATGACCTGAGCCAAAGGCAGACGCTTAACTGACTGAGCCACCCAGGCGCCCCCTGACTGTAAATCGTTAATTATTAGAGTAGGAAATACATAGTCACAAATTAGAGGGTTTAGGACCCCAGTGAGCTGTACAGAAGCACGTGTGAGGTCAGAAGATCAGATTCCTTCTTTTCTGAGAGCAGCTGAACTACAGGATTCTAAGGGTATCCGTGAGGGGGGCTGTTCAGGTGGTGCAGAACACTGAGAGGCAGGAGTCCCTCCAACCTCTCCCACATGGATGAGGATGAGGAAGGCTGGCAATGGAGACCCTTGGAAGCAGGAAGACAAACCTCTTCTCTTCCTCATCCTCCTTTTACTGCATGAGAACCCCTCCTTCCAGGATGTATACTGCATCATAGTATGAGTTCGGTTACAGTATGCATGAAATAGGCTTCGGTGGGCTAGCCTCGCCCCCAACTATCATCTGTACCAGTGTTTCTAAGGACAAACACGTTCCGAGTTCTAAACAAATGCCTTACAGATGAACTTTTGGAAGCCATCCCAATTGTAAGTAGAAGATTGTTTATGTCATGTATGCAGTGCGTTAGCTTTCGTCTATGTGGTGGACAAAAGCTGTTCTACATAAAGAGCACCCATCGGAAAAAGACACAATTCTCCAGAGACAAGATAGTAGGGAGGTTTAAACAACTCAGCATAAAATAAACAACAGGGCTTCATTGCACTCCAAGTGTTCTACTCATACCTGGAAGTAAGTACTGTGTTTCTAAAGGAAACACAATTCTTTTATTCCCTGGCCCTATGCGACGTTTTCCTAAACCAGGAGCACGACAGTATTTCCCATTCAAATAGTCTCAAAATCCAAATAATACATCATTCCCTGGACATTACACTGAAGCAAAAGGTCTCTCACTCCTAAGGTTAGAACAAAATCCTCTTTCCAAATGCAAAATTTTCTGGAGAGAATACATTATATTAGTGACAGACTCTCAGTGTAATGAGACAGTGTATAAGTCTGGCCCCCATTCAGCTGTGGATCTGTCTGGAATATCAGGAAACAACTTCCCAAAAGCAAATAACATGGCAACCCTAATTCAGTACATTCTGGCAGAACTTTGCCTGTAAGTAAAAAGACCAGTGTTATTTATAAGTCAAGAATCATGGGCTATTACAGGTAGTATAAAAATCCTATTAATGAAAGGAAGTCTGAAAAGGATGGCCCAGGGGCACCTGGCTGGCTCAGTCGGTAGAAAGTACGACTCTTGATCTTGGGGCCATGAGTTTCAAGTCCCACACTAGGTGGAGAGAGGACTTAAAAATTAAAAATAAAAAGTAAAAAGGATGGCCCAGCCATTCTTGCCATGGAACACCTTCCCCCCTGCCCCCAATTATCTCAGACAATAACCCTTTATTCAATTCTTTAAGATCACAGGATTATAAAATGGAGAAGAATTAACTAATAGAGGAATTATTGATGTACTCTTCAAGTGTATGTGAAAAACTTTGAAACTAATGAAGTCAGAAGACAGAGATAGGGCTAACAAGGCCAAAGTCTGAAAAAATCACGGTTTTAGATAATATAGAAACATTTAGAAAAATAAAGAGAATAATAACTAGATAAGATTTAAAATATTTTCTTAAAAATTAGAGTTTCAGAATGCGGACTATATTTAAACAATAAAAGTATAAATTTGGTTCTTATTTATAGTTTTATTTATTCATTTATTTTTAAAGATTTTATTTATTTATTTGACAGAGGGAGACACAGCGAGAGAGGGAACACAAGCAGGGGAGTGGGAGAGGGAGAAGCAAGCTTCCCGCGGAGCAGGGAGCCTGATGTGGGGCTCGATCCCAGGACTCTGGGATCATGACCTGAGCCGAAGGCAGACGCTTAATGACTGAGCCACCCAGGCGCCCCTTATTTATAATTTTAAATATATTTAAACATCATTAGTCATAGTAATCCTCATCTTTTCACCATATTTTCATTGC
This sequence comes from Phoca vitulina, assembly GCF_004348235.1. Lineage (NCBI taxonomy): Eukaryota > Metazoa > Chordata > Mammalia > Carnivora > Phocidae > Phoca > Phoca vitulina. The sequence continues at coordinate 26,885,141 of NW_022589720.1, read as the reverse complement.
TGAGGCACAGGTCCGTTTACCTTGTTATATCCCCAGGAGAGGATCCGAGTATGAAAGACATATTTATAGCCACTATTTTTACTATTAGATATGGAATCACCCCTTAGTCCCCCCAGTATAGATTTGTATAGCGTTCCCTATGGAATTAAAAGACTTGTTTGCGTGTGTGTATACCATCTGAAATATTTTTATGGCCAGGTTATGCTGATGGTTGTATATGGTTGACCTTTCTGACCACCCATACACAAGTCAATAGCAAGTAAAGTACGACAAATCATACAATCGTTTTTTCATTTTTCTTTGTTCTAAATGAAAATATGAAATACACTTTATTGGCTATAATTTGTAGTTACAGTTTAAACGACCCATTCTCTAAAGTGCCTGAGTTTTAAGATGGCTAGATATTACCTTTTGTGTCTTTACATGGTATCAAATTTGAGTGGGATTAGGGGGCATAATGGAATGGAAGTTCACCTAGAAATCAAAACAAAAATTAAGCCAGCCCTTAGAAACCCCAGAGAAAAGTAAGGGCTCTCAAGCATTCCTCCTTCTGAGGACTATGCATTCTGATGTTTCCATATCCCAGTTCTCACTCTCCTAAGTCTCTCTTCTGTGAGAAAAGACGTTTTATTTTGAAGGTTAAGTGTGCAAAGGGATCAGAAAAAATTTAAGATATGGGTGTGAGATACAAAATGCACATTATCCTCCAATCTCTGTCTCTACCTCCTTGTGTAACAAAACCTTCGATATTTTTAACTGGACACGTTGCTGCCCAGAGTTCCCAGCTTCCCAGAAAGCCGAGTGTGGCCACAGATCACACTGTCCAATGAGATCTAAGTGTGTCATTCGTGGGCTGTGCTTGCCCCTCCCCTTTGCGGCTGCTGGGGCGCAGATTCAGGGGAAGCCGCCTTGGGCTATGAGGACCACAGCCGCACCCTGGATGGTGGGGCAACAGAGGTGTGTATCCCTCAGAGTGTGGAGCTGAGCTGCCATACCGATGTGGGGCTTTCAACTGAGAGAGAGAAAATTCTGTTGGTTTCAGCCACTCTTACTTTGGTATCCTGTCCCATTGCGTCAAATGTATACACTCATGAATACAGGGTGTCTGAAAGGTGATTGCTTCAGAAAAGCCCTGATAACAAACAGAAGATTCTTTGGTCTTCTTCAATCTTCTGTTAATGCTTCTGTTCAATCCCGCCTCATCCTCCAGGGTGCTAAATGCAGGCACCACCACCCCCCACTCTCAAAAAAAGCCTAGGAGTCAATTTTACTATTTATCCAGGAGAGGTGCTTTCTAAAGAAACAGACAGAAATGCCAATCCCTACGTCAGTGAAGAACCAGAGCAAGCAAAATAAAAGATGCTAGACAAATAATGTAGGTCCAGCTCAGAGATGGCGCCGTGGGCTTAGGAGCTGGCTTTCCTACGTGACCACGACACACCCGTGTGGTGGTGGTCAGCAAACAGGCAAGTAAGGAATGGGGGGAAAACCGCCAAAACCAAAAACGTAAGCCATCAGCTTCTACTAGTCTTTGGGTTTTCTTTTTCTGATTTGTACAATGAAAGCAGCTGGCCCGGTGATTGTAAAAAACATAAAGATGTGAAACCTTTTCAAAAGTCTCATGTGTAAAAGATAATAAAGGTGTTGTGGGTGAGGTAGCAATAATCGTGATCATCTAGGAGCCACACGCAGGGAGCCCTCATGGCATCGTGGGCCCTGGGACCGCCCACACTGACCATGGCGCTGAAGCCTCAACGGCCATTCATCTAAAATGATGTGACCCGGGGCACCTGGGTGGCTCAGTTGTTAAGCATCTGCCTTTGGCTCAGGTCATGATCCCAGGGTCCTGGGATCGAGCCCTGCATCAGGCTCCCTGCTCAGTGGGAAGCCTGCTTCTCCCTCTCCCACTCCCCCTGCTTGTGTTCCCTCTCTCGCTGTGTCTCTCTCTGTCAAATAAATAAATAAATAAAATCTTTAAAAAATAAAATAAAAAAATAAAATGAAGTGACTGTTGTTGTACTGGAATCATACCCAAGGCCTTATCTTCTGACAGTGATTTGCTCATAAGAGTGCTTGTAAAGCATCCATAAAAATTCTCTGGTCAGACTTCCAAACATTTCATGTGGAAAGATAGTTGTGAAAAAAAAAAATAGATGTTAAAACCCTTTGCTTCTTAAAACCTCTTTTTAAATCTAGTCACTGGTTTTAAAAATAGGAAATTACACCAGTTCAGTCATCCTATAGCCTTGGTGGATAAATCTAATAAAAAGGGTCAGTGTAGTATATTTTGAAAGCAGTTTTTTTCCAAAAATTCTACAGGGCAGTATGATGTACGGTTAACAGACTTCTGTACCAGTTCTCAGTGGGTGTTTGGATTGAAGTTGGCCATTTCTCAGTAATAATGTGGCAATATTTAAGTAGGTTTACTAAAAAGACAACATCTCTAGGAGCTGAGCCATTTAATTCACCCCTAAACCACCATAAAAGATGTTTTGGATGAATGATGGTCAACTGAGGCATAGTGACTAATGGATTGTGCTTTTCTTTCTTTCTTCCTTCCTTTCCTTCCTTTCTTCCTTTCTCTTTCTTTCCTTCCTTCCTTCTTTAAAGATTTTATTTATTTATTTGAGAGAGAGAGAGCACAGATGAGAGGGAGAAGCAGGTACCCCACTGAGCAGGGAGCCCGATCCGGGGCTTGATCCCAGGACCCTGGGAGACACTTAACCAACTGAGCCACCCAGATGCCCCTGTGCTGTGCTGTTGTGAGAGAGAAAGATGGGGGTAGGTGATAAAGCAACTGGGAGGACACAGGCATGGGCAGTAAAAGCCATCGCGTTTCCCTTGTTTTTTTTGCGAAGGACAAAAATCTAAGGAGTGTTGTTGTTCTAAATAACACAACCAACGTCTCTATGCACATTTTCCTTGCAGCCTTTTCCTTCTTTTGTTCCTACATTCTCTTTGCATGCTTTCAAGAAATCATGAGAAGTCAGTGCCTCATTCAGACAAAAGTAAAACAGTAAGCCCGAAGACCAAAGTGCTACCCTCACTGCTAAAAAATGTTAGTGGGGAGGGAAGTGACCGGTGGCTCTAAGACATTTTTACGTCATTGAATGTTTGGACAATGTTCTGGGCCCACATAGCGCTGTGGAGTCCACCAATTTCAATCAGGGTTAAAAAAACATGGAGTGTGGCAGTGCTCACAGACCGGCACAGAGAGCAGCTAGGATGAGTCTGCAGTGTCCCCTCCGGTGTTGCTTCTTGGAGGGTGGTGTCATCTCAGTCATCAAGGCACTGGGCGCTACACTGGGGTGTCCAGGTCTCAAGGCCCAACACTTCATCAGACTCTTAAAAACGGAGTTAGGGCTCTGGTAGGAAATACAGACTCTACCCAATGTGTTATGTGGCACAAAAACCTTAGAGCTTTAAGTGTCCGAAATGATACTAGTGGAACATTAAAAAAAAAAAAAAAAGAAGGCAGTCTGTAGACTTTATTATGTAATGTGATCTCACCTATATAAAACTCTGCCAGGAAAAATCTGGAAGGAAATGTAGCAAAATAGTAAAAGTTTTCTCTTCTTCTTAAAGAGTAGAAGCATTGGTAAGGGATGCCTGGGTGGCTCAGTCAGTTGGTTAAGCATCTGACTCTCGGTTTTGACTCAGGTCATGATCTCAGGGTTCTAGGACTGAGCCCCACAATGGGTTCCACGCTCAGCCGGGAATCTGCTTAAGGATTCTCTCCCTCTCCCTCTGCCCCTCCTCCTGCTTGCACTCTCTCTCTCTGTCAAATAAATAAATAAAATCTTAAAAAAAAAAAAAAAAAGTAGAAGCACTGGTTAGCTTCTCTATAGTTTTCTGTATTTAATTTTCTACAATGAGCATTAAAGAAACATATTTTTCCCTATAACAAAAAGATAGAGAGGAAGAGATATTTGGTTATGATAGAGATAACTAGACTCCTGACTAATCTATTTCTTTTGTTAAAGATTTATTTCTTTATTTGAGAGACAGTGCACGCAACCGAACGCGTGCACGGGGTGGGAGAGGGAGAGAGAGAGAGTCTTAAGCAGACTCTGCGCTGAGCATGGACCCCGATATGGGGCTTGATCTCAGGACCCTGACTAATCTATTTCTTAACATCAAATGCAATGAAATGAATCTGTATTATAGATCTAATTTATTCACTCTAAGCTAATTCCTTTAGATTAGGACTTTCTTAGACAGAAAACTCCATCTACTTATGATGACATACTTCTCATCAAGGATACTTTAGCCAATCGTACTGCCCTTGCCTGTATGTGGTATGACTTTTAAGGTAATGACAAACTTTTAAAAACAAGCAAAATAACTAGGTCTTGGGATTAAGGATGACTTTAATCAGTGCAACATAAATTAGTATTTCCCTTAAGGTAGTCACTTAAGGAAACCATTCTTCCATAGGTATTGACATTTCTCAAAGTATTTTTTTTTTTGGAGCTTTCTGTGGTACTGCTCAGGAAAAGCATTCTGTTACTTCAATCACTCTCTATTTTTGATCAAAAATGGTTTTACCAGTTTGATACCTCAGTTATCTGACTTAACTTCAAGTGGCTTTTGGCCTGTCCTAAAAAATCAAATCTGTTCTCAAAGGATAAAGATCCCCTAACACTGAGATTTAAAAAAATAATGCCAGACTTTTTGAAAATAATTCTGAAACAAGGTCCTCCAACCATATTTTGAGTATTAACAGCATTCTCACAATACCTGACTGACCTCCCCTGTCCAAGACAACTACTCTGAGGTGGCCAGTGTGTTGGGGGTTGGAAAAGGGATCCTTTATGGATTAATGCAAAGCCTAGATAAAGACTATGGAATAGACTGATTTCATATTCCAGTAAAAACTAACAAAAGCCTTGTAGAAGGCATAGGTTCTGAAGTACAATAGAGAAATGAAAAGCCATCAGTAATTGCTTTGGTCTGGCCAGCAGGGGCAGAACCCCTGGCTGGAGACCCCAGGGACTCCTTCCTGTAGAACAATGTTCATAAAAGATATGACTACACTTTCTTCTCTCTCCGTTTGCCTTGTTCATCATCTAACAACACTGGCTTCACATTAGAATCACCTGGGGGGCTTTATAAAAAATGCCAGTTGGCTGGTAACCTTCAGACAATGGAATCTGAATCTCAGAAGACAGAGCGTGGTACAGATGTATGGGGCTGTATGTGTCTATACTGTTTATTCTTTTCCTTCCATTCTCTCCCTCCCTCCCCCTCCCTCCAGTTCCCAGGTGACTCAGATGCACTGAAGCACGACAAGGGGTGGGAACCATGGGCAGCTGGTCCAGATGAAGATCACGGCTTCTGTCTACAGAGCTCATCTCAGCTGGCTGACAAAATGAGCTCCTAAACAACACACTGCATTTCATCACCTCATACGATGATTCGTAAAAACAAAAATTAAGAAATATTGCCTGGTCCATACATATAGTCTTAGAAAATAGTAAATGTGGAATAAGAAGCATACAGTTTCTAGTTGACTGACCACATACATGATGAAAACACTTGTAAAGGCACAAAGGATGAAATCACGGCAGAGCCTAGTCATTAGCGGTGATTCTAGGTTCTTCTTTTGGCGTATCTGTAGATTGGAAATTTTCCACAATGAATATGTCTCACCTTTGTGATACCTACTCGTGTGCTGGCCTGTTGACTTAAGAAATAAAGACCACATACCGGCAGTATCTTGGGCAGTCACGTCCACGCCATGTGTTACCATGACCCTGAGGCACTCCACATGCCCTTTCGTAGCAGCAAGATGAAAGCTGAAAAAGAGGTAAACACAATCGCCTTAAGATTTCCACTCTTTGGAGTTCATCTCCAACAATGCTTTTTGCCTTTTCACATACACTTTCTCTCACTTGAGCTCCACGACCTGAGGAGGTATTATTAGCAACCTCGCTTTAAAGATGAGGAAGCTGAGGCTCCAAGTGGTCTGATAATTTGCTCACTGACACTTTTTATTAAGTAGTGGAATATGGGAGCTAGATCTTAGGTTTTCCAACCTACAGACCAGGCTTGAAAGAGGTAAGATTCAACTACATCATTCATCTCTTTAAGAAACAACAGTGTCGGGGCGCCTGGGTGGCTCAGTCATTAAGTGCCTGCCTTCGGCTCAGGTCATGATCCCTGGGTCCTGGGATCGAGCCCCGTATCGGGCCCCCTGCTCCGCGGGAAGCCTTGTTCTCCCTCTCCCACTCCCCCTGCTTGTGTTCCCTCTCTCGCTGTGTCTCTCTCTGTCAAATAAACAAATAAAATCTTTAAAAAAAAAAAAAAAGAAAGAAACAACAGTGTCCAAATTAGATTCAATTCCTAAATAATAAGTAGTTTATCCATTTTTTTCTGTTGTCTAGGGCTTTCACCAAAGCCATTATTTCTAAGTAACTTACTCTATAAAGAGAAGTCTAAGTCAAACACCGGTCACGGTTCTTGGACAACATCAGTGTCAAAGGCACTGTTGTGTCGTAGCAGAGTCACGGCAGTTGTACACGACTTTCGTTAGTGGCTAGTGTGTGCCAACCATCTTCTCACTTTTATACATCATCTCTTTTCACTCTCATAATAGCCTTTGGAGGTGAATCCTATCACTGTCTCCATTAGATGGCAGGTGTCCATACCCAGTCAGGTGCAAACAGCATTAAGGAAAGCCCACAATCGGGCTCCAGTATTCACTGACACTTGGGAGATCAAACCGTGCTCGGCATGGATAGACTTGCCATTAAATGAAGGGATGACTTCCAAATGCCATACCAATCATCCCTGGGGATCCCAAGGGTGAAGGGCACTTCTGTGGACAGAAGTAAAGCACAATTCCACTGGGCATTCAGGCCCAGAGGCTGAGAAGGCCAAAAGCCTTGGGAAGGTCTCCTTCCTATAGAGGGAGGTTAATGAGCCTTCCACTTCTTGCCCTGCCTCAGTTCTATTTGTGGGAGTTACTTTCTCAGGATACTTGCCATGCGGCATCCTACCTGCGAATTAACACCCAGGTTATATTTTTTTCACAGGACAGGACCTATAACTGGGGTCCAGGGTCACACCCAAATAGCAAATCCAAGACTTACACCAATTCAAACCCCAGTCATCTTGACCCCACACCTCTGCTCTGAAGCATGAGGCTGAGTGAAGGTGGACAGATCAGCAAAGGAGGACACGTCAGGTCTAGTTGCAAATCAGCCATACCTTAGCTCTGTATCTTTGGGAAGTCAACTTACCTCTCTGAGCCTAAATTTCCTTTATTGTAAAGTGTGGGGATTGCATCAGATGATATCTGATGTTTCCTCCAGCTCTAACAACCTTCTGTTATTTTAGCTTAATTGGCTCTAATCACACCAACCATTTCTGCCTTTGTGCATCCATTTATGTGTCATGTTTCCTTACAGCCAAATTGACTTTGTGGGTGATTCCACAGTACGGTCAAACTTTGATCATACGGAGTGACTTGGAAACGCGGTAACTTGTTTAAATGCAATTTCTGGTTAAATACAACTCAACTAAAAGGACCTCCATAAAGGCAGTATAATATTACCTCTGCTTTCAGCATTGTTGGGCTAACCTAATTTACAGTAAGTGAAGTTCACCTTTAAGCACCAAAGAGTTTCTTTTAACTGATCTGGCTGGAAGGTCTCTAAAATTTTTTCGGCATTAGTAACAGTGTATGTTACATAATTTAATTGCCCTTGAGGACATGAAGTCACCACTATGAGCCTCAATTATTGATCTCTGCCTTCAAGGCTATTAATCTAAATGCCCCAGATTATTAAGCCCTAATATTCATTAATATTTATCTTCTTTTCTTAATGTGTGTTTGCTTCTAAGATGTTCACTCTGCCATCTCCTATGACCAGGGGAGAACTAAATCAAAACTATCTGGACAAGACAGCCCTATCCTATGCCAAAGATAAAAGTACCAGGATTAGTAATTAGCATGCGTGCATGCGCGCGCACACACACACACAGACTATATATATATACATGTATATAGATATATAACTTCTGGTTAAAGTACAACATATATAAAGAAAACTTCACATATCACAATTATATAGCCTGCTCAATTTCCACAAATGGAACATACCCATTTTATCTTCGTATAAGGAAACAGAACATGGCCAGAGACCCAAAAACCCTCCTTGTATCTCCTGCTAGCACTCCAGAAAGCTCTCCAGGTTTCCCTTCTAGTTACTAACCCCTCAGTGCATGTATTATTTGTATTTTTTCTACTCTGAGGCTTCTTGGAGTGTCTCTGGGTTGCACACAGTATTTCCGGGGGTTGAAATTGCAGACACACATGGTAAGGAAGCATTATTGTAAGTCGCTGCTGTACACTGACAGATGGAGTCTGACAAATGTGCAATGCTATTCTATGGATGTAGGCTTTCAGGATCTTTATTTAGAACATCAACAAGAATTGTAACAACAAGAATTCTAACAAGGCAGAAGAACTGAGGAGTTAGGAAGTTGGGTTCAAAATCCAATCCTATGATAGAACCTGTCTTAGACATTTCTTTTAAAAATAAAAGCCCTTCGGGGCACGTGGGTGGCTCAGTTGTTAAGCGTCTGCCTTCGGCTCAGGTCATGATCCCAGGGTCCTGGGATCGAGTCCCACATCGGGCACCCTGCTCGCAGCTTCTCCCTCTCCCACTCCCCCTGCTTGTGTTCCCTCTCTCGCTGTGTCTGTCAAATAAATAAATTCTTTTAAAAAAATTAAAAAATAAAATAAAAGCCCTTCTATCAACCCATCTCTGATGGCTATAACACATTTTATTGAGGGCTCCAGTTAGTTAAGGTTTCATGCATATGCTTTAATAAGTTGTGTGTGTGTGTGGCTTCGTTTACCCTCTCGCACTACAGTTTGGATCAGGGAATAACTTTTTCCCTCCATCTCTTCTCCTGCAGAATATTGGGTTCTACTGAGAAAATAGAATAATGAGAGTCCTTTCACAATTTTATCTTCGTATATTTGACCTAAAATTTCAGCACTCACCCCTGTTACAGATAAAATGAACCAAGTACAAATAATTAGAAATAGCAGATTATATGAGGACAGATATTCATGCTTATACTTTTATACTGCATAATGTTTTTAGCTGGTAAAATCATTCTTAATTATTGTGACTCAAATATATCATGATTTCAAGGTGTTTCTCAGAGAAAGGGGATGAGCATGAAAAGCAGAAAAGGGAAGAATTGATCATTTTAGCCAGAAGTTTCTAATTCATTTTTCCAGACAGACAAGGAATTCCACTATGTATCATCATTCTGATTATATATTTCCAGGAAATGCACACAAAGCCAAGAAACACGACACGTAAGTTTGCTCTTAGGGAATATTTACTAATGCTGTGCATCATCTGTTTGCCCCTCCAGATTTGCCTTCCACTTTTATCCCCTGGGTCAGTGGTCTTGGAAGCAGACCTTTTATGGACTGCATCCAATGGGCTGCCTTATCCTCTGCCTTCTGGTTGAGTTCCACTAATGGGAGGCACTTACAAGAGACAGGAGGATGAGAAGAGAGAGTTCAGGGCATTATCCTCTCTACTCCTTCCCTGCCAGGCCACACAGTGGCCGTCACGGCCTTCCTCCACTTCCTCTATGAAGTTCACGGCTCTGGGGGCCAGTTGCCCCAAAGCTACAGCTGCTGCTCTCTCTAGGTTTTGGGAACTACTCTCTCTCTATGCCCCTTTAGGTTGGGAGGGCAGGGGCACGAAGAAGGGGAAAGAATGTTGAAACAGATTCCCACTGTTACTGGTCCAGGGCTGCTTTCCCAACCCCGCTGGTTTAATCCTGACCACAAATCTGTAAATAGTTCCTTTCCTAAAGGGTCATCAATGATCCTATCTGAGGGTGCTGTCTCCTACTGGGAGCCTGGATGACACCAGTGACACCAGGGTATTCTGTGTGTGATCATCCTCAGGACGAACTGATAGGTTCCTCTGGATATTATTTGATTAAATATTTACAAGGGCAAATTCGGGCTTTTAAAAAAATGTTTCACCCCACATGTAATTAACTACTCAAGATATTTGGGCATTTTGGCTAAAATGCTTTGATGGGAGAATGTGCCAAATTACTTTAGTTATGCAGAATATGATATGGGACTTTAAAAGAGTCTTCGGATATAATGTTAGGCCAAAGTAGGAATCGTTTTAAAAGGTTCAAGAATACACCTCTCAAAGGATCAGAGAAACAATGGACTTAAATGAAAGCCACATGCAGTCCAGAATACTCCGCCATGCAATAAAGAAATGTTAAAATTCAGATTTTAACCTGGACTTGGTCTTGAAAGAATAACCAATACCTTATCCACAACACATATGAGCACATATAGTTGTACGTGCTACAGCTAGGTTCTCAAATTGGGAAAGCCTTCATAAGTTCTAGGCACATATCCTGTGGAATAACAAGGTTCTTCAGTAGTGAATTGGAAGTAAAAGAAGGTTTAGTAAAATCTTCAATACCATATTCTATACTGTCTCTGTATATATTCTATATAGTACTCTATACAATATATACTAACTGGATATACTACTCTATACTACACAATAAAATAATCTATGGGCTAGATTTAGAAAGAGGAAATATAACCATCAAGACATGTAGTTATTTTGGTATCTACTGATCACTTTAACTCCTTAAAATAACCTATCTTTTATCTAATGTGTCATTGCCATAGAATTTGTCAGAAAATCATTTTACTACCTAACTTGGGACAGAGGGTCTATAACGTGAGTTTGCTAAACCAACTACCACATAAAAGAAAACCAAAATGATCAGTGTACTGATTTAGCTTTGTTTTATTTTTTATTTTTATTAGTAATCTCTATGCCCAACACGGGGCTCGAACTCACCACCTTCACCAAGATCAACAGTCAGTCACATGCTCTACCGACTAAGCTAGCCAGGTACCCCTAGCTTTGTCTTGTTTTTATGCAAGCTGTACAAATGCAAGAGAAATAAGGCACAGGTGAGACAATGACAGGACTTTGTCAGCAACCCCCCAACAACCCATCTCTTATACACGGTACCACTAAGAACTAGTTGCCTTACACTTGAACAGCAACCAACTACCAGCGAGCTGTGTCATCGTGTTAATCCTCCTCAGAGAGAAAGCGGCTAGAAGATAGAGCCCTGTCTTCTTTCTCTCATTCCCCCATCCCTGTGCCTAGAAAGAAGTTCTTAATCAGGAGTGGAGTAAATGCCATTGTACACAAGGGCAAGGTGGGAAAATGACATTGTTGTTATTGTTGTGTATTTAATTCGGACAACCAATCATTTTAAGGTTTTAACTTCAGAAATTCCTAATAGCCATGATTTTGAAAATTAAAAAAAAAAAACCTCTAACATTATAGCGTTTCTTAAGCTTAGGGGAACGACAAATATATGCAGTCAGATGAGAAAGTATAACCAAAAAATGTGATATTGGGGAGGTAAGACATGTAATATTTAAGGGCTCAGACTAAGTGGGTTTTAATCTGTGCTTTGCCATTTATTAGTGTGTGATCTTGGGCAAGAGGTCTCCATATCTCCCCAGTTTCCACATCTGTAAAATGGGCTGTGAGGAATAAAAGACTTACATGTAAAAGCACTTAGCAAAATGTGAATGCCCCCCCGCCAAAAAAACCCCACCAATTGTGATAGCCTCACCAACAGAAGGCAAGGCTGAGAGTCCAGGATGTGTTGCTTAATAAAAGGATTTGTTTCAATGTTCAGAAAAGACAGGCTAGCAGAAGTTAAATCAGAACCACCGCTGCTTAGGAAATGAAGAAGGAAAGGGAAAGAATAAAAACGATGTGCCTCTCCACGGAATGGAAACTCAGGAACAAAGTTGTAGACGACAAAAAAAGCCATCCAAGACTAGCTTTGTCTGAAGCTCACACTTGAGCTGCTAACATTCTGGCACCTTTCACAGAAGTGATAATCCTCAAAGCAGGATTTGGCTGCAGCGAGTCATTAGCATTTAGCCTCTGAATGAGAACAAAAAGCAGGGCCAACTTTTAATAAGATACTCAAGTGGGAAGTTGGGTTCGGTTGGGTGGAAAAACATGATTCGTCACTGGCAGAACCCGGATTTATAAATGACAATGAGTAGGTTTCTTTTCTTATGCAGTGACTGATAAACGTAGGCATCCTAGGTGGTGGCCATCCAGGTGACTGGTGGGCTGGGGGCCACCCCATCTGGATTGCAGGTGGGCACCTAGGGGTTACCAAAGGCTTAGGGAGCAGACGGTGCCCCCGGTCAGCACACAACTAATGAAGAGCATGGTTGGTGGCCTCTAATGTCCTGTGTCCTGGAGGGCTAGTAAAGGAAAACACCTCTAAAGAGAGTTTGCAGATCTGGGCGAGGTGGGGGGTGGGTGGGGAGGCAAAGTAGTATAGGTTGATTAATGCCACCCCCTCACCCCAAAACAGTCTTGACAAAGTTAACTCTCGGGCATTGGAGCTAACCCAAGTATGGGATAGTTTTCATATTTCCATAGTTGTGTATTTTTATAAGTATTGCTATAGCTAAATATATCAATTCACTCATATTTATACTATGATACCAGGGTATTTATGTGCCAGAAACTGTTCTAAGCACTGAGAAGCACGTGGCAAATGAAACAAAGCCCTCATGGATCTTGGCTTTTAGTAGGAAGTCTCAAGATAAACCAGTGGTTCTTAACTAGGGGTGATTTTGCCCTACCGAAGGGACATCTGGCAATGTCTGGAGATATTTTTGACTATTCATGGGGTGGGTGGTGGGTGGTGGGCATATTCTACTGGCATCTAATGTGTGAAGGCCAGAGATGCTGCTAAACATCCTACAATGCACGGGACAGCCCCCCAAGATAATTATCTAGTCCAAAATGTCTATAATGTCAATATGTCAAAACGTCAATAGTGCCCAGGTTGAGAAACTCTGATAAACCATTAAAAACAAATGTATAATGCTAAAATAAAATTCTATTAAAACAAATTAAAGACTGAGAAAACATGAGATTTTAATCTTTTTATTGAGATATAATTCATATACCATAAAATGCACCATTTTAGAATGTACAATTCAATTGTTTTTAGTATATTCACAAAGTTGTGCAACTAACATCATCTAATTCCAGAACGTTTTTACTGCCCTAAAAAAATCCACAGACCCATTAGGAGTCACTCCTATTCCCATGTCCCCCGCCAGCCCGGCCATCACTAACCTACTTTCTGGCTCTATGGGTCTGCCTATTCTGGACATTTCACAAACATAGAATCATATATAATATGTGGTCTTTTATGTCTGGCTTCTTTCATTTGGCATGTTTTCAAGGTTCATCCACGTCATAGCATGTATCCGTATTCCTTCCTTAAAAATATTCCGTTTATGGATAGGTCACATTTTCTTTATAGATTGGATGGTTATGGACATTTGGGTTCATGCTGCTAGAGCATTCCTGTGCAAATCTTTGTGTGGACACCAGTTTTTAATTCTAGTGGGCAGACACCTAGGAGTGGAATTGCTGGGCCAGTGGCAGCCATGCTGAGCTCTCTGAGGAGCTGTGAGCTAGTTTTAAAGCAGGAGTACCATTTCACAATGCCAGTGACAATACAGGAGGGCTCCAATCTTTCCACATTCTAGCCAAGACTTGCTATTGCCTGGCAATTTTTAATTTAAGAGATGAGAATTTAATTACAACCTAAATTTTCCAGAGAAGCCACGTTTAAGTCTTTCTTAATGAACCCTCTGAAGTAGTTATTTCAGTTAATTATCAGCTGAAATTTCCCCTAAGAGGAATATAAGAGAGTGAATGCAAAACAAATTCGGAATATCCTTTGGCTTTGTCTCCATATGGGCTTTTACTCTTCATTTAAAAAAAGGGTGGCCTTTCCTTTTGAAGACAAGAAATGTCATTCAAGATTCTATATAGCAACAAATGTTAGGAGAGAGATTTTGTTGGTTTGTTTCTGTCTTCAGATCGGTCAAGAATTCTGTCGAGGGAAGGGTATAAAAATCTTCTACCCGCTCCTCTGACCCCCGGCCCAGGGACAGGGACACTCGTCACTGCCCAGGGACACAGCAGGGTAGGCTCTCCAGATTCTAGTGTAGCTGAAGTGTTGGTTCTTCGAGAGCCTAAATCTGGGCTACGCAGAGTCAAGTCCGTGGACCAGGAGCTCATTCGAAATGCAGGCTCTCGGTCCCCACCCCACATCTCCTGAATCCAAAGCTGTGTTCTACAACTTTCCAGCTGATTCACGAGCACATTCAAGCTGGAGAACCCCTGCTCTACGTGGAGGACAAGTTAAGAACCTCACACCATCATTTTTACCACATCACCCATTGTTTCAAAGTTCTTGTGAGGACACGATCCCCTCAGCCTTAAAACCAATCTCATGGGTATGTTCCACAAAAAAAGGAATCTATGTTGTTTTAAGTTTCATTATAATAGGGAATGTTTAGTGTTGCTTCTAAAACTCAGCTGGGCCCTCGCAAAGAGAAGTAACTGAAAGGAGCACAAATAGAGCAGCCTGAAGATTTACATAATACCACTTTGATCCCTTTGCTGCTTATTGATATTAGGAATTTCTCTGCGCTTGTCACTTGGAAAGTTCCCAAGGTTTCGGTGCTTAAGAGTTTTGTGACTCCCGATCTCTCTTTCTCTCTCCCTGGGGCACCCCTGCCCTCCACAATGAGTTCTGCTTTAACTCATTACATACCCCAGCCAGCCTGGGGGGGATAACTATTATTATCCCCATTTCCAGAGCAGGACCGAAATGGAGGCGCCGAGGAGGTCAGTAACTTGCCCCAAGTCCCAGCACTACCGGGCAGGGGAACTAACCGAGGCATTCTGCCTGCGAGGCCGGCCCTTAATCACCGTGCTGAGAAATCGCACTATTTGTTAAATCACTCGCCAACTGTGAAACACTACAACTTACCGGCTGTGCTGCTCTTTAAAAAACAAAGTTGAAACTTAAAAAAAAAAAAGGAAGTATTTGGCCAAAAAAGCAAATACAGGCTCCTCACTGGGGCAGATTCGGGTTGCGAGAGCTCTCCGACGGCTGGGAATGTGATCTCAGCGCTGAAGCAAACACAGCCTGCAACGGAGGTTGCATTTCCTACAAAAGCACTCAGCGAGTTGTGCAAACCTTCCCGAAATAAATGCCTCGGAACAAGGCTGGAATATTTCTCAAGGCTCTTAACCCGAAGGGGATTTGAGCTGTTGCTATTCAGAAGCCCATGAGTGATGGCCTGGAAAGTTCCTTCTATCTTCCAGAGTAATAAACAATTCTTCTGGTTTCTGACTGACAGCTGAAACATATATTTGGAGGAAATACAAACTCACATGGCTCCTTTTAGAAAGACTCCGATTTTTTTTCAGCATATTCATTCATAGAAAACTTCTCTCAAACCCAACTGCTGCCCTTCACTGCAACCCCAGCTCCCGATCCCGAGGGGCTGGCAGAGTCAGGTCAAGAATGCAACAGGCTGGCCACCTCATTCAGCCCTCTGATTCCTCCCACTGCCTCTGAAACCAATTGCTGCTCCTCCAATCAAGCAAACCGTCATGCCCACACAAAGAAACGACCACACAGAAAACCTTACCAGCACTAGCCACACCCAGAGTCCCGGAGTGTTAGAAGGTTCCAGAAGGATAGGCTGATCCAATATCCTCATTTCACATATGAAGACACTGAGGCTCAGAGAGGTTAGTAAAAATATGTAAAAGAGCAGGACTTGAATTCACTGCCCTGGCTCAAAGAGCAGTTTCTTCCGAATAAAGCCACATCTCCTCCTTGCCTTTTAAAACCCTTTATTGCCCCGCATCGGGCTCCTTGCTCATCAGGGAGTCTGCTTCTCCCTCTCCCACTCCCCCTGCTTGTGTTCCCTCTCTGGCTGTGTCTCTCTCTGTCAAATAAATAAATAAAATCTTTAAAAATATACTTAAAAAAAAAAACCTTTATTTCCCAGAGAGGGGTCGCTAGGGTCAGTGAAGTTCAGAAACATTTCAGCTTTCTATCCCCCTAGAGAGCTTCAACATCTCCCAAACACCTAAAATCGCCTATCCTTTACTTGCTTTCTTTTGAGAAGACTTATTTCTGGAGAGGGAAGAAAGGATACTAAATCATATTAAACCAAGGAAGCTAAGTATTCAGAATTAGGATGTCATCCCAAGTCCTTCCCCTGACCCACCAGGCTTTACCTGAGGAGTCCTGGCTTCCATTTCGACCTCACCCTGTAGCTCTCTCCCTGTTCACTGGGCACATTAAGCACTCCCCCAACTCAGGGCCTTTGCCTTACTGTTCCCTCCCCCAGGACAACAGTTCCAGAAAAGTGCATGGTTCAACGTCTCATTCCATTCAGCAATCGGCTCCAGTGAAGGGGTCTGCTCAGAGAGGCCCTCCTTTTCCAAGTTTACTCAACATGGCCACTGGCCTCTTCATTCTCTTCAACGCACCTGATATCACATTAAAGAAGAATGTGTGGTCTGTCCCAGGGGACCGTACTTTCCACGAGGGCAGAGACTTTTGTCTTGCCTATTGCAATTTCCCTGGCATGTAGACGTGATTTTTTTTTTTTTTTGATAATGCAAATCTTTAGTTTTGAATTCGCTTTTCCAGTCTGAAGTTCTGAGTTTCCCTAAACCAAGGCACCCACATAAACTGGCATGACCGTGTTTTTCTCAGGTTGTAAGTTCTTAAAACTTATGTTAATAGAAGCTTGATTTTGCTTCCTAACATCGTATCGTGCTGTGATTCTCAAAGCATGGTCTGCAGAACAGCAACATCAGGATCACCCAGATGTATTTGTTAGAAATACAAATTCTTAGGATCCTGTCCAGACTCCGGGGTGGAGGCAGCAATGTGTTTTAACAAGCCCCTCCCAGGTGATTCTGATATGTATTCCATTTTTAGGACATCTGCACAGTAGGAAGAAGTATGAACTCAAAGTCAGTATTTGGTTTGGGTCTCCACTCTGCCATCCCCAAGTATGGCACAACAAACGGATTCAGATTCACTGCCCTCAGTTTACTCATCTGGTCCATACAATCAAACTAGGCTTAGCTCACACGAGATATTACCATGGGATAATCCTTAATCCTACAAGATCTGGATCCCCATTTCAGATTATAATCTGAGGGTTAGGAAGGCAGGACTGTCTAATAGAGTCTAGTTATAAAAGCCTTGAAAACTGGAATTCTACTCGATCCCAGGGATCAACTCTACAGGCCCAGAGAGAAATCCCCATAGGCAGAGGGGGGCGGTGGCTACGTGGCTCCCAGCCATTTCAGAAGCAGCTCCCACAGGGACCTGCTCACTGCTTCTGTTAGCAACTGATGGGGCAGAAAGTTTGAGGAACGCCAATACAGGTTGCCTTCTCCCGCTAAATGTTTCAGATAGATACAATAAAAGGTGATTGGCATAAAGAAAATAAAGGTTGTAAAAATAGGATTACTGTCCTTTAAGTGCCTACAATCAGCAGTGCCACTTCGGGGACAGAGCTCTCCTGGGGACAGGGCGGGGAGGCGGTGGGGAATGCTGAGATGAAAGACCACATACTCAGAGCTAAGAAACCCTATGACATTTAAGCTGAGCATTGGCTCTTTTCCTTCAGGATTGTTTGGTTTCATAAACGTGGTCTGGAAATAGCACTTGGGCATTATGAAATCTCCATGAGGACAATGATCTGTCTCTTGTATTCATGAAAGACCCCCAGACTCTAGAACCTAGAGCCACAGAATGGGGGTGATTTGCACTAAGTCCTGAAGCTTTCTGACACACACTTTCTGCTCATAAATTACTCCAGGGTGACTGAGAGCACCCTAGGAGAAAAATCTATGGGAAATTGACATGGTCTTTAAAATGGGTGAATGAATGAACTGTTCGTTGAATGAATGACACATGTAAAAGCCCCTAGCCTGGTGGTGGGACATGCAATATTAACATGATTAATAGCAACTCCTTTCTTATTAATTGGGTAAGATCGAGCTCTAATCCTAATAGTCTAATAATAGCGATAAGCTAAGTACATAGGTAACCAAGACCCATCAAATCCAACAGCCAGAGCAAGCTCAGCCACTTTGGAAATCAGGAAAGGCTTCATAAAACTGGGCCCTGAATGGTACCAAGACTTTGGTGGATGAGCGGTGGTGGTGGAATTTTGGAAGGTGTGAATTTCAGGGCCCCAGGTGAGAAAGCACAAGTGTTTCTCAAGGCCAAACACATGCTAAGTGCTCTTACGGGCCTCAACCTGTAAGCTGCCAGGCTGCTATCAGCGTGAGAGCCTTCTGCTCCAGGTGCCCTGTCCCTCCCTTCCCCCCCGCATCGGGTTTAGAATGGGTGGAAGTCACAGCATGCACTGAGATCCCTGCCCATCCGCGTCTGCTCTGCACTCTATCACACAGAACCACATTTCCCAGGCTCTCCTGATCTCTGCGAGTGGGGGTCGGTCCAGCCGAAGGAGGACATGGCCAGAGAACTGGAGGGAAGGGTAAAGCCAGACTGCCTCAACCTTGAGCCACAATGACCCATCTGCGTATCTAAAGTCCTTCATTCTCAATACCCTGAACCCAGCTTTGAAAAGTTTTAAACTGAAAAATCCTGTGATCCCACCCATTCTTGATCAATGTTGGTTTTTTGTTTTTGTTTTTTTAAGATTGTTAAGTAATCTCTACACCCAACATGGGGCTCGACCTCAAAAATCCTGACACCAAGAGTCATATTCTCCACCAACTGAGCCAGCCAGGCGCCCCTGTCAATGTAGTTCTTAATTTCCAAATCCAAACTTAATTTCCAAATCTAAATTCCAAAATTTCTTATTCTCATCAATTTGCACGACTATAGTTTCAAGTCTTCCTTCTAAAGTACAATTTTGCAATAAGATCTGCTCAGCTTTAACATACAACACTATTTCTCTTTAAAAACCCGATGTCTTATGTTACTTTAACGTAATTTACCTTAAGCCCAAATTTGCCATTTTATTTTGTGCACAAGGATTATATATACATATATGTACATGTGTGTATGCTGCGGTCCCTGGAACCCCTCACTGGGTAAAGCCTGTTGGGAACCTGGGGTCTCACTGTGGAATGTCAAATACAGGAGTTCTCAGTTTGGCCGGCCATTCAAGTCACCTGGGTGCTTTGAAAAACCCCATACCTACCAAACCCCACACCAATTACATAGGTGTCTCTGAGGGTGACACCAGCATTTTCAAAGCTGTCCAGGTGATTCTAATGGGACTGAAGTTGAGAACCACTGACCTGCAACTCCAATAAGCTCTTGGAGAAGGGAAGGAAACCGTAACTGGGGTGTCGTTGCTTTTCTTTTCCAATGTGGGATAGGCTCTATTCATGCTATGATCAACACCCACACTGTCCTCCTTGCCCCCCATACCAACCCCAATCTGCCCCGTCCACTTTTCAAGACCACCTGACATCACACCTCAGGCAGGAAGCAGTTCTTGGCTACTCCGGTGATGCACCATCTCTCCCCAGCTTGAACCCCTTACAGTTAGTATTTTATAGTTTGGCACTTAATCATCTTCCAACGCTTGCACTGGTCTTGTCTTCTCAGCTAGATGCTATGCATTTTGTGGGCTAAGGTCCTATTTCCTCCTTCTTTTGTATATGCTTACAAGAGTTTGGAACCTTTTACATGCAGGGAAGGGAGTACCTCCCAACTGGTAGATTAATTAAACAAACAATTGGGCACAGTTGCAAGGTAGGAACACGTGTTTTATCACCTTCAAAAATCTATGTGACCGAAAGCAAAGTGGATATGCAATAGAGCAATTAAATCCTTCAGTTTATCCCTCTGTCAAATACCAACAGGTTTTATGAAAGACGTAGGGTGATTCTGCCTGGAAGGTAATTTCCCAAGGAAGGAGGCTGTGGTTACACATCAAGCACATAGTATAATTTTAGGTAAATTGGTTTGGCAGCCCTGTGAGAGCTGAAGAAAGCAGCCCAGACAGCCTGACTTGATTTCTAAGACGGAACTGCTATATCCCTACTCTGAGAAAACAGGAAAAAAGTGCAACCAGCCTCCAGACACAGAAGCCCTTTATTGTACTAATTTGCAGAATTCAAAGACTACCTCCCCTATTTTATATTTAAGCTCCATGGAGTCATCTAAAAATAGTAGCACAAGTTTTTGCTTTCAAAATAAAAAGATCAGGTTTCTGAAATGTGGACTACGTATGCATACCATATATATATATATATATATACACACACACACATATATATATACATATACACACACACACATACATACATATACACACATACATAAAATGTCTATACACACATGCCTGGGTGGTATTTCTTCAAATACTACAGTCCCAGCAGTGATTTTATTTAGTCTGGTTGTTCCTAAGGCAAACATACATAACTTTAATTAAATGCACATCTAAATGTAGGGGAAAGCATCTGGAAACAATTAGACTATTCTATGGTAAGAGGTTTTAGGGCAATGATATCCTTCCACATCCTCACCTCCACCATGGAAAGAGAACAGATGGGTCAAGGGAAGCCAAGCTTGACCCCATAAACACAGGCTGCAGCTATAATTCTCTGCCTTGCTCCATTTTGTTCTCTTCTGACCCCAGACAGCACCCTTCTTTTACTTGTTTCTAAATGAATTCCATTCAATTGCTTTCAATTTTTTTTTAACCCCTCTCTGATCAGTTTTAGAGGCAGAAAATTTTCAGACAAAGTTTCTCATCTTTCCCTAAAGGAAATGTGGCAGAAAGAAACTAAAAGTCTGAAGAATTACCAAACCACCCTTCTGGTTATTGACCTTGGGTTATGGAGGCTTCTGGAGAATGTCCGCCAATATGGTGGCCTTTGCCACTTCATTCTTGGGATTTTTCTGGGTCATCTGGTTCTCTAGGTAGTAAAGGCTGAGTATTTCTCTCTTTAGATTGCACTGGAAGCGGGGAAAAGAGAAGCGTCAGGTTGTGACGTTCACCAGGATAGTTATTTTCCTCTTGAACCCCAAGTTAATCCACTCCTAATTAATTTCCCCATGACGTATCACTAACAAAGAGTGTTTTCTCCATAACTGTCATGCCGAAAAGGCACATCCACAAATACTGACTGAATGCCTCTTCTCTGCCTGGAACTGTGGGAGACCCCAACACAACAACAAAAATCACGTGATCCTTGTCTTCAGGGAGCTTGCTGTGTTATAAGGGATTCAAGCCTTTCAGAAAACAAAAGTTTTTTTAA
Organism: Phoca vitulina; assembly: GCF_004348235.1. Taxonomy (NCBI): domain Eukaryota; kingdom Metazoa; phylum Chordata; class Mammalia; order Carnivora; family Phocidae; genus Phoca; species Phoca vitulina. Next base: position 26,863,914 of record NW_022589720.1, on the reverse strand, counting down.
GCTATACAGACTTTTCTGTTATTGTACTGAAGGAACAAGAACATCATGTCAAGTTGTAAATCAAGATTCCGGTATTTCAAAGAGAAGAAAAATTTTAAAAGGACTGAGAACATCAGAGAGGAGGTCTTCTGGACTGGACACCGAACCTGGGCAAACATGAGGGGAGAGCAGGGAGCCAACAGCCCCGCCTCCAGGAGAAGGCAGGGCAAGAAAACATTCGATGAAGTAATGGCAGGGCCAGTGGGAGGGCCCGGAGAGCCCAAATCAGGACTGCAGGTTGTCAGGCAAGAGAGAAACATCGTCCATTACTGAACAAAATTACAAAGTGGGTTAGTACAAGAGCTTGCTAGAAAAGAGGCCTCCAGCCTAATTTGACAGGGAGGTCGATAAGTCAAAGAGTAAACCCAAACGAGTAGGCAGAGAATGAGGCAAGGACCTAACTGAGTGTGTGACTGGCCTTACCCTTTAGAGACAACTGCCAACCACTCTGTACAAGTCCACAAACAAATGCTGGGCCTGCAAGCTCCATGGGGCTGGTGTAGCCAAAAGCTTCAGCAGAGGGGATGCGCTACCTTGCTCTGTCACGGACTCAGGATGGCTCCGAGGAAGTTACTACTTTGCAACGAACCGATGCACGTGGAGAGAATGGGAAAGGACAAAGGAAAAGTCTCCACAGCTTGAGAAAAATCTTCAAATGGGAGGGAGACACACCTACACTTGGGCAGGAAAGCACAGATTAGACTAACCCAGATACGGAAGTGCAGACCTCCAGAGTGAGAGGACAGGAGCCAGGGGGACAGCACTGCTTGGGGCTCCTGTTAACAACAGAGCTCTGGGCCTTGCATGATTCCATGATACCAAAGGGGCAGGGGCCATGGTGTCCAACCCCACAGCACCCCTTATTCTGAATACCAAAACTACTAGATTTGAATGAAACTATGCAGCCAGATAGATTAACTCCGCGGTGCCTCTGACAATTAAATCCTTACAGTTATTACTTAATAACTTTAATCATCATAAGGAATATTCCAAGCAGAAAAATTAAATGTTAACAGATGATTATTTATGAAAAATCTTCCCCTGAAAAAATAATGACCTTCTCTTCCTTGTTTTTCATAGTTCCTCTAACCTTCTACACAGGAGTCACCAAAGCAAAAAATGGCAGACTTGTAAGTATGAAGGCAAGGGTAGAACTGGTTCTGGAGTTAATTCAGGGAGAGCTAGATCACGTGAGCCTTGGTTTTACCATCTGCCAAGTGGAGGGGCTGATTTTGGTATAACTGCTGTATGCATTTCTGCCATGAAAAGATAACAGAATGAAGAACTGATCCGTGCTACAGCAAGGATGAACTTTAAAAACCTTACACCCGGTGAAAAAAAAAAACAAACCAACAACACAGACAAGGGGCCCAGCAGTATGATTGCATTTATATTAAATATCCAGAATAGGCAAATTCACAGAGACAGAAAGCAGATTAGTGGTTGCCAGAGGGAGGGGAGGTAGGCTGAGAAGGGTCACTGCTTAGGGAGTACAAGGTTTCCTTTTGGGATGATGAAAAATTTCTGGAACTAAATGATGATGGTTGCGCAACACGGCAAATGTACTTAATGTCAATGAAATGTGTACTTGAAAGTGGTTAAAATGGTAAGGTTGATGTTATATATATTTTCCCACAACAAAAGAGAGAGACATTAACTGCCTGGCCATCTACTCCACCCATAATAAATGTCTTATTAACAAAAGGTAAAAATTTATTAAGGTGATCACAATTGTGGCTAAGCCGCTGACCTAAGTTTTCCATCTTCTTTTTAGTGAGGGTTGTCTTGGACAAAACTATCGGAAATATCTAGCTCCCACCTCTCTGGGAGGGCTGTAAAAGGCTGTCTTGTGCAGGCATCTGCCAAGCTGAGCTGCGAGCGGCAGGAGCCCAGAGAGCTCTAGAGTGGGACAAGAAGCAGTCCCCCACCAAAAATCTCATGGCAGGTTTAGGAGCGTGGTCTCTGCCACTGTGGCTCAGAAAGCACTGACTCCAAGTGCGGCATCCTGGGAAAAGGGTAATTAATGCATTCGAAAAATATTTTTTGAGTATCTATAAGCTGAGCAGTGGGCTAGATGATTTAATTATAGGGATGAACTAGAAGGTAACAGTCCCTTTGTCAAGGAAATTACAATCTAGACTGAAAGACGGTTAAGAACTAAGAATTATATAAGGTTGGGTAGGCAACTCACTCAACACAATTATTAGGCAACAACTAAAGCCCACCTGATATTAGACATCTGCCTCCCATGTCAGAATCCACCAGGATTATGGCCCCGGACCCCACACCCGAGAGACCGGCCTCTGCAAAGTTGGGATGTCAAAGAGGCTGATGGTGGGGAGCTCAACCTGGGGGCTTTGGCAGAGAGGACCAGCCCGGCCCCTAGAGGACCAGACTCTAATCTGAGTGAGAACACTTCCCTCTTCCCCTTGCATATGAACTAGCCTGCTCCCTAGACAGAGCATAGCTCTGTAGGCTATCTTGTGGCTCCCCAAACAATAGAACTAGTGTCTATGCTATGGGATTCAGTGGGTTCCAGAAAGAGGGTTTCATTGACAGAATTTGCTAAATTGAGTGATGCTCAATCTTGTCCTGAAAATTTGCCCTTTATTCTCACTATCTATCAATCAATCAACCTAGAGTCAATCCAGTTTCTAGATGATGGTTCTCTCTGGTCAAACCTACATGGGATGCTTTAAAAAATATGGATTCCCAGGGCACCTGGGTGGCTCAGTTGGTTAAGCATCTGCCTTTGGCTCAGGTCATGATCCCAGGGTCCTGGGATGGAGGCCCAAATCCAGTTCCTTGCTCAGCGGGGAGTCTGTTTCTCCCTCTCCCTCTGCTGCTCCCCCTGCTTGTGCTCTCTCTCTCTGTGTCAAATAATAAAATCTAAAAATAAACAAATACATAAATAAATAAAAAGATAATAAAAATATTGAGTCCTGGGCCTCTGCATAGACAAAATGTTTCTGAACATCTGGAGTGCTCATGGCATCAATATGTTTTTAAAGTACCCCAGGTGATTCTCAGGCAGGAGCTGCCAGGACTAAGAACCACTCGTTTAGGATAAGAAGGAAAGGGAACTGGATTTATCAAGTACCTACTGGGGGCCACTGCGAGCTCTTTACCTATGCTATCTATAGCTACAGGTGCCCCTTTCATAACCTCTTGGACCTGTTCTGCCCATGAGCATTATGGGCCCTGGGAGCAGCACTCAACCTTGGAGGGACAAGTGATTAGGAATAGATACCCCAGTTTCCTTACCCCTTGGGTCAGATAACTTTGAGGCATACTTTAAACCTGGGGTAAGAAAACTAGTTCTGCAAGAGGCCAGAGAGTTAATATGTTAGGATTTGTAAGCCATAGTCTTTGCCTCAACTCCTCAAATCTGCCTTTGCAGTGCAGAAGTAGCCAAGGCTAGTGTAAATAAATGGATTTGGCTCCATCCCACTGAAACTTTATTTACAAAGACAGACTGCGGGCCAGAGTTGGCCAACCCCTCCTCTGAGTCTAAAGAGACTCCCAGAGGTCTTAGCGAGACTGGGTTCCAGCCGCCCACAGCAGTAGCCCATCAGTAACAAACCACGTGGGTTCAGGCCTTTCCTGTGTGCTCCTGGGAGCACTGGCCAGAGAAACAGCTCACACTCAAATCTTTGTCTCAGAACCCGCTTCTGGAGGCGCCTAACCAAAGTCAGGATCTTGTTTTATATTCCTAACTATCCTCATGGTTAAATATTATCATCTCCAATTTAAATGGAATAAATTAAGATTCAAAGACTACACAATTCGGGGCACTGGGTGGCTCAGTCATTAAGCGTCTGCCTTCGGCTCAGGTCATGATCCCAGGGTCCTGGGATCGAGTCCCACATCGGGCTCCCTGCTCAGCGGGAAGTCTGCTTCTCCCTCTCCCACTCCCCCTGCTTATGTTCCCTCTCTCGCTGTGTCTGTCTCTGTCAAATACGTAAATAAAATCTTGAAAAAAAAAAAAAGACTACATAATTCATAAGTGATGAAGTCCAGATTAGAAGTCTATTTAGCTACAAAGTCAATGATCTCTCTACAATATGACCAGAGTAAGGATGGATACAGATACAAACACACACACACACACACACACACACACACACACACACACACACACTCAAATCTATAATTCTAATTATGGTGGGCAAGAGTACCACAAATGGCAAATTATAATGCAAAATTCACGCTATTCATGTAATTACTGATCTACATTAAGGAAGGGGTTTTAAAAAAATAACAATATAAATAGTAAGGTTTGAGGGTTATGAAAAAAATTACCCTCTTCTATGCTGTTTCGAATGTAGGACAGAATTCCTTTCCTACCTATCAACTGGTTGCAATCCTGGTGCTATTTCGTCTCTGGTGTAATCTTTGCTTACACCTAAAAACAAATATAGCCACCCAAGGTAAAGGTCAGTGTGCAATTTGGAACTTGAAGAGACAGGAACCAGATGAAAATATCCTCTTACACATCTTAACATGAGGGGTAGGAATGGGGGAGGACAGTAATTTCACAAAGTCTCCTTCAAGGCATTTGTGAAGTTCCCCTTGTGGATCCCAAGGACTCCAGAGAACACTCTCGAGAAGCCAGAATCGCTCCAGTTAGAAACCAATCTTTTGAGCTTACGCGGTCTTGCCCTCGCTGTCCTGCTTGGTGGCACTGGCCCCCTTCTTGCCCAGCAGGGAGGCCACCTTCTCGGCATCTCCATTCTCCACAGCCTGTAGCAGCCGGTCGTCATTCTTGTTCCACTCGTTGGTCTGTGGAGCAAAGGGGAGATGCAGAGCTAGTGAACAACGGTGGCCACAGTCACACTGACCGGCAGGACCCCGGTCCTCCCGGGCTCCACCCTCCTGTCACTAAAATCAAAACCTGCCCCCAAATCAGATACCTTCCCCTTCACCATGGAGACACTCAAGAAGACCGGTTTCCCAAAGGAAAACATCAACAGTTCAATGGAACAGCAGCTGGTCAGCAAACTCTGAAATAAAGTCACTTCTTTTCAGTGAAGCTGGGAAAATGAAGCCACTTGAAAAGACTTCGAGGCAAGTTTACACATTAGCTTGTTTCCAGCTAAACTCTGACAGCTGGCTCCTCAGGATACTGGCCTTTGACCCGGGGCCACAGCTCACTGGGCCCACAGTGTTACAGAACCAAACTGGCCCAGAGCTCAAGGTGACTTGAGGTTTTATTTACACACAACTCTTCGCCTGCTTTCATGGCCACTCTTTCTGGCCTGTTCCCTGGGCCCTGATTTTTGAGCTGCATAATGATTTTAAGTAGTTGTCTGGGCTACCGACTCAACAAAGTATCATCAGAAACAAAACTTCTTCCTGAGCGAGCTATTAAACATCAAACAGCTTTGAGCAAAGACCTCCACCACTGCCAACCCCCAGCCCAACAGAATCATTCTGTGAACCACAGTCACAATAAAGCTTTCATGTGCATAAAAATTGGTTTTTACTCTTACAAAGGAAAAGAGGAGGTCTCCATGCAAGAGCAAATGGGCCTTGAGTAGAAGGCCAAGAAGTTTCGCATGTGAAAAGGCAGCAGTGAGCCACTGAAGGTTTTGGAACAGAGAAGGGAATAAAATCAGCGATTGAAGAAGAGTCATGGAGAGGTATACAGGATTAATTCAGGGAGAAAAGATCCTGGGGCACATCCTGGGGCCCCTGGGTCACTCTGCAGGCCTGCCTACCCTCCAGACCTCTCCTAGCTAAGCCCACTTTCTGGCCCCTCCCGCTGTGGATACCAACACCCTTAGAAAGATTCCTTCTCCCTCCCCAAAACTTTCTGCAGGGCTCTCTGCTTCCTTGAGACCTCTGAAGATTAAAAACCGCCAGGCATTTCATTTTAAAGGCTTGGCCATGGACCACTGCATGGAAGCTGACAGAGACACTGGAAATTTAACAGTTAACAAGAGGGAAATTTTACAGGACTACAACCTTCCACAGCCCGAGGAGCGTGTTCCCAAACTCTCTGCACTGATGGAACTGGGAAACCCCATAGGGCTCCACCTTCTGATACACAAAGGTGGGTCTACAAGATGTCCCAGGCACCCCTCCAACTGCAGCCTAGAGGCAGGGCCTTAGAGAAAGCCACAGGCCATGCGGGAGTAAAATAGAGGTGCACAGGGTTAAGGTGAGAAATTTGCTTTGAGGCTCAGGACAGGACCACTCCCATTTCTTAGGACTCCCTCCTCCCCAGAGCCATCACTGAGTGCGAGAACACAGAAATGAGGAGATAGGTTGAAATGAAAATCAGAAGTCTGTCCTCTAGGCTGCATGAGCCAGAAATCTAGCAGTCTAGATTGATACTTCCATGCTATGGACCTTAAGTCACCCAAACCTCTCAAGCGCCTCAGTTTCCCGAGGCTTTGGACCAGATGACTACTCTGATTCCTCTAAAGCTCAAAAATGCTTAATCTATAAAATGTCCCCCAACCAAACTTTGCTGGAGATGATTGTAGAACAGTATTGTCTTTGTTCATGGAAATGTTTTATATCTGCACTCGACAAACTAGGCAAGTTATCCTCACCCAGGGATGATTTTGTTCCTCAGCGGACATTTGGCAATCTCTACAGACATTTTTGATTGTTATGACTAGATGCTCCTGGCCTCTAGTAGGTGGGGCCAGGGGTGCTGCTAAACATTCTGCAATGCATAGGACAGCTCCCCACCCCCACCCACACCCCAGCAAAGAATTATCTGGCCCAAATGGTCATTATCACATTAGCCACATACGGCTACTGAGCACTGGAAATGTGGCTTGTATGACTAAGGAATCGAATTGTTAATTTTAGACTTCCAGAGCCAGTAGCTAGAGGCTATCATACAGAACAAAGCAGCTCTCTAAATATTTTTAATAAGAATGTGTCTATGCCAATGTCACCCACACTTCTTCAACTATCAATACACTCACAAAGACGACATTAGGTTTTATCTTCAATGACAAATCATGTTTCCTATTGCAGAAGAACACAATACATATACTGCCTCAAGCACAAGCATTTGTTGGTAGAATGGGAAGCTTTACCTAAGAACGAAACGTAGCAAACACCAAGAAACAGAGTGAAATTTATTTCCCTCAGACAGCATTTAACAAGCCAAAACAAAACAAAAAATTCATCAAAGTACATTCAGGACCAATGGTTCCTATCTACATTATCCCAAAGCCACATTATTAGTGTTGTCTTTAAGTCCTTCCCTAATTTAAACTGACCAACTTAAAACCGGATTGGGAAGATCAAAAGGATATTAAACCTCAGAGGATATGACTGAAAGTACTTAAGCGAAGAAAGGCCACATGAAAGGATTTTCCTTTTCAGTGCCGCTAAGGCACTGAACTCGGGTAGAGAAAAATCTGGTTGTAGGGATTCCCTGAAATTAGTTACATGTGGATATTTAGGGAGTTCAGTTTCTAGAGGACACAGCAAGAAAGAGCCCCCCCCCCCCCCCCCTCTGGAGGACAAGGTCAATGGCACATCCCTTGAGATCTAAAATTCTTCTCTTTCATCTAGTTTCTCCTCATTGCAGGCCCAAAGTTACTCTCCTGTTAGAACGGATGAGGTGGAAAGAACACAGCTACACCACACTACACACAAAGATTTAATAAATAATCCACACCACCATTCAACCTGTGCGCTGCAGATGGGGCTCCCGGTCAGCAGCAGGAAGGGAAACGGATCGGTGCCATACACACTGGCCTTAGAATCCGAGCCAAGAGAACAGTTCAGAACAAATCGGGAAGGCAGGAGCAAACCTGAGGAAGAAACTGGGGGAGAACATAGACCATTGGTTGGGAGATGAGAGAAAAGTAAGAGTTTACTCTTAAAATTCTCCCAAGTATGCTAAAAGTGGGGGACAAGAAGGATCTCAATTTGTCCTTGCTCCAACCCAGGAATCCAGATTCTGAAATGACATTACCCAGACTGCTGGCCCGCGCTCATAAGGAGGTGATGCTAATGTGACTGAGCTCTCTAGTCCTGGGTCAGGCGGCTGGTGATACTTGTAAGTAGTTCTGATATGCACAACGGGCCGTACCATGTTTCTTCCAGAAAGCTTGGCTTTCAAGGTGCTATCACCTTCCTCTCCTAAACCCGTTCATGGGGATCGTCCTTGTATTTTCTCCCATAAAACCATTCTACCCAGTGCTACATTCCATACCAAAAATTCCATGGCCATCCACAAGATGAGATAAAACAGATGTTTAATAAATACTTTTAATGTCAGTGCTCTACTGAGAATCTAGAAGCAAATTCTTCTCATCCACCTCTATCCCTCTGCTAAGTGGTACTAATTTGAAACCAAGCATCAAAAGGAATCTTAAAAAGTTATCTTGCCCAATTTACTGACTCACAGTAGGGTTGGTCAGATAAATAGGTTGTGATATTGTGATATGAGAATTATAGATTTGGTTCTGTCCCTGGTTCCTAGCACTAGAGCTTCTAAAATCCATGAATTTCCTGAGTGATAGGGCTGAAATGTATCTTTTGTTATTCATAATAAGCCTCTTACATGAGTTAATGACATGACTGGTGGCTAGAAGCCCCTAAATAGCTTCAGGATGGGGACTGGTTGCCAAGGGAATTAACCATATTATTAGAGGGTTAGAACTTTGAGCCCTAACTCCACCTCCAGGGAGAGGAGAGGGTTTAGAGATTGAGTCAATCAGCAAATGGCCAATGATTTAATCCATTATGCCTATATAATGAAACCTCCATAAAAAGCCTTAACCCACTCTGAAACCACAGGGTTCAGAGAGCTTCCAGGTTGGTGAACACATCGGGGCGCTGGGGGGGAGGATGATGCTGGAGAGGGAGTAGAAGCGTTGCGTGTACGCACCCACACACACATCCCCTATCTTGCCCTGTGCCTTTCTTCCATTTGGCTGTTCCTGATTTGTATTCTTTATAATAAACTTAGTAATACTAAGCAGTGTCTGAGTTCTGTAAGCCCATCTCATAAATTATCAAACCTGAGGCATGGGCTGTGGGAACCCCCCAACTTCATAGCTCGTTGGTCAGATGTACAGTTGGCCCAAATGTAGATGGCATCTGAAATTGGAGCAATTTTGTGGGACTGGGCCCTTAATTGTGGGATCTGACAATACCTGGAGGTCATTAGTGGCAGAACTGAATTGCATTGCTGGGACACCTTGTTGGTGCCGGAAGAGTTGGAGGATTGGTTGTGGGTATAGAGAAAACCATTTGGTGTCAGAAGTAGATCATATGATAGGTGAGGTTTGAAATTCTGCCATAACAACCCAATGTAATTCACTCATACTCAGGGAAGGCTTCTAGAGACCATCACCACACAAATATCCCATCCCCCCTCACCACTTCCCATGGAAATCCCCTCCTCTAAATGGCACTCCCTCCATAGGGCGGCTTAGCTCTGCCTCCACACTGGGCTCGTCCCCTTAGAATGGTGGTGTCAACCTGCAAGCGGGTTCATCCAACATTTAACAAAAATGAGTTAGAAAAAAACAGCAAACATCAGATGCACCATATTTAATAAAGTTAAATGTTTCATGAAACTTTTGATTATGTATGCATCCTGGGTGGTGATATAAAATATGTATTTTTACTGCGGAATCACAAGAAAAAACATTGGATGACACTGCTTTAGAATGCTCTGTCATCCCATCCGCCAACGAAAAGGCTTCCTTCTAAAGCCTACCTCAAGCCCTGCAGGCTCTTCACGCCTTTCGTGGTGACGTCTCTCTGCTTCTCTCCTCCATGGTGTCCCAGGGGGCCACCTACTCAGCTGCCTGAAGCCCACGGTCTAGACTCAGTAAAATACTGCATCCTGGCCTTTGTTCCAGAGCTGATGTGTGCTTGTTTCCCTGTCTTCAGCTCCCTGAAGGCACGACAACAGCCTTTATTTCTTACCCCTCTGGTACCTAACAAACGCTCAGTATCTGTTGCTGATTTTAGCAGGAGTTTCCTCCTCTTGATTAACCTAAATCTCTCATCTTAGCAAATTTTTTTTTTCAATTATAAAACTTTCATTCTTTTGCAAACAACTATTTTTTTAATTTTATTATGTTAATCACCATACATTACATCATTAGTTTTTGATGTAGTGTTCCATGAGAAAACAATTATCTAATCATGTTTCTGGGTTTTTTTTAATAGGCTAAATAAATCCAGCTCCCTTAACTTTTCTACTCCCTTAAATATTCTAAAGCCAATTTTCCAATATTTTAATCATGGGTACACTTTCTCCGAACCTCCTCATAACTAAGGAGCCAGGTCTTAGCAATTCATCAGGGTGAACCCAGTGTCTCCCAGTCACGAGAATCACTGGTTAAATGTGCAGAGTCTCATGCCTCATCCCAGAGACTCTGATCCCAGAGATCTCAGTCAGCGCCCTGAACTCAGGTTCAAGTGCACTCTCTGATTCTTGGTCTAAGTTTTGGGACAAGTGGAATCTATGCAAAGGCTACCCACAGAAGCATTAAGGAAGGGGGTGGGAGAAGAATAGAATTCTTCTCTTTTTCCTCATAGTACTAAATATTTTGTCTCCCACAAAAGCTTAATACATACTGTGCTTTCCCTACAAGCTGCATGGGCAACTTGTGTCTAAGATGTGTATGAGAATTTTAACAAAGGCATTGCTCATAATAGGCAGAAATGAAAAATAATCAAATGTCCAATAACAGAAGATAAATTACAATCTATCAAGCAATGGAATGAACAAACTACAACTGCACACCACAACCTGGAGAGATACTAAAAACAATATGGCTGAAAGAACAAGACACAGAAGACAACAGCATGCTGCACGTAGACAAAAATGAAAACAGGGAAGATGAATCCAGATCATTTAGGGACGCATGTCGGGATGGTAAAACTATAAAGAAAAGCAAGGACGAGGTTACCTTAAAAGTCAGAATAGTAGTTGGAAGGGAGGGTATGCCATTTGATGAGGGAGGGACACCTGGGAGTATTCTAGGGTCCTGGGCTCTAGTTCGTGACCTGGTTAGTGGCTCCACAGAAGTGCACTTATCTCTAGATGTGATTTATTACCCACGCACACACACACACACAGTTTAGAAAGAAGGCTCGTGGTTCACTTTCTCGTCAAATCAACAGTGTGCCAAGTGCCTTTGGACGTTTTGTGTTCTCACTTGCTATTTCCTCATGTCTAAAATGAAGGCAGCCTGGAGCCAAAATCTGCTTCTGGAAGAGGTCTCACAAATCCCTTTGAGAATCTGCTGAAGTTAGGGACTCTCCTCAGAATAATGCACAAACTTGCAAGAGCTTGCATATAATTCATAAAGGTCTCTAGCTTAAACCCTTATCCCCAGTCCATCCATAAGCCAAAGCCAAGAACTCCTGGTGTAGAATGAGGGACCGGCTTCAGAGGTTAGTGCTTTTGAGTTGGAATTCCAGCTCACCACCACCTCCTGCCTAAGTGGTCTTGAGCAGGTTATGGGCATTTCCTTATCTGTAACATGGGAGGGATCTCACTTCCTTGCAAGTTACTCTGAGAATTAAATGTAATGTCTGTGAAGGGCCTGGCACGTATTAGGTACTCAGAAAACGGTGACTGTTATTACTGACTTAGATCTTCCGCACTGTTCCTTCATCACTCATGCTCTATGAATCCTTTAATATTTACAGCTTAGGACTGATGGTCCATTACCTTTTCAGAGGCAGGTAATGCCTTCATGCAAATTTAAATTTGCAAATTTTCTACTGTAGTTCCTAAAAATAACATTTTAAAGGGCCTTAGAGAAAACATTCACAGACGTGAAATTAACTATTTTATTGCACATGGCTCAGTTTTCCAGGAGACTGTTTAAACAGATGCTCTTCCAACAGAGCACATTTAGGCCACATTTGCAAGTTCAGGAAGCCATATGTCATGCTCCGGAGACATGTGTAATGTGTCAGCTATGAAGGGCAGCACGTGGGAAAGGCAGACCTTACCTTCAATGGAAGCTCCAAACAGTCCTGCTAATTTATCACAAATGAGATTTTCAATGGCTGGCCTATAAGTTTCCTATTCATCAAATCATTTCCAAATGACTCTACCTGCTTACGAGTTTTCCCTTGAAACTCGGCCTTTGGAAAGACTTGCCTGCCTCCAGACACCATGTCAACCGCGTGATGAACGCTGGGGCTTTGGCAACTGGCAACGTCTGCTGTTGGCCAGACATGGCATCACCTTCTTTTATTCTGGTGTAATCACTGGGAACTGAAAAACCGGTGGAAACTCAGTGGTCACAGACATCTGGCTAGTAGGCAGGTTTGAGTTTGGAATATGTCAACCAAAATAATCCAGAGGCACAGAGCGATCTAGGAAGAGAAAGAGTTTCTTTGACTTTTGTTAGGAAAGACACGAAAACCCTAATCATCCTCAATTAGCATAGCTCCTGTTGTATGGCTCGGCAGCCATTTGGAGGAGTCTACTTGAGAGATTATCTTTGGAGATGCTGCATTTCTCCCTCTAGTTTACGAAATGCAGGCTGTTTCGCCAATATAATCAGTAAGTCTAAGATGAAAGTTACACAAAGGAGACAGGGTTTTCACTGGGAAGTTTTCAGATTAGTACCATCCAAGAAAAAAAAAAAAGAGCACACACCTCATATTTCAGGACAGAGGACAAGAAACCAGCAAGCTACAGGCCCAAACGATATTTTCCCATCGACTATATAGAAAATTCCATAGCTGTTACATTCATTCATTCACCCAATAACTATTTTGTGCTTTTTACATAGTTGGCATAGTCTTTCCTGAATTTTCCATATAGTTTCCATAAACTAAAGCAATATGAGAAATATGCCAACAAGACAAAACAGGATATGAGAATGATAAAGTGAGCCACGTGGTGAATCAGCACAAAAGAAGGGAGGGTCAACTTTCATGTAGGCAGATAGGGAAGGTTTTTTGACTGATAATGAACTACACCTTGCAATGAGTAATATTTAGGTTAATGGAGAGAAGACGAGACACAATGATTGAAAAATACGAGATATATTCAGTAAACAGTGAGTTGATCCAAGAGAGGCCTTGGAGTCCATGGAATACCAAGAAAGTTGCCAGTACATCATGACATGAACACTGCACCATTTTACCGAGCCCAGCAGTTTCATAAGAGCTTTCCAATGTTAGTTACTTCAGACCAATACTTAAGAAGTTCATCTAAAATGAGTTTGCCCTCTCCCTACATCTTTACTTCAGATTATTCATACATGCAGGTTACACGTCTCTGCTATCCACCCTGAAGTCCATCACCTTTCCCTTAATGGACTGCGTCAGTGATTCTTGAGGTCTTTCCACAGAAACGCTAAATTCTGTGTCATGGACATAACACATAATTCTAAACACCTCCATCCAGAAACAGCCTGGTCTCCCTGCCCTTCCCCCTTCACCAAGGCACCCTACTCATGTTTCCTGCTGTCCCTAGCTCTCCCTAGCACCTGGACCAGGTTAGTTCCCCTTGTTAGGCTCGCTCATCCTTCTCTTCCACAGCACTCAGCACGACTGTAATTAAATAGTATTTCTGAAGTATCTTTAGCGGTCTGCGGACCTCCCACCGGACTAGGAGTCCCAGGGCATGGCCAATGGCCAGCATCTGTCTTGTTCACCACTAAACCCCTGGCCTCCTGCCCACTGCCTGCCAGATGGTAGGGGCTCAATTCAGAGCTGTTCGTTGAACAGCTTTGTTTTCCCCCTACTTCTTGGGAGCCACTATAGATTAAACCCTTCCCACTGCTGCCTTTGTCGCAGTCCACAAATGTATTGAAAGTCTCCATAATCCTACCAAATTCGTTTCTTCCAATATGCTGACCAATGTTAAAACGTTGTATTTAAAAATTATGCCACAGGAGGTAAAAGCAGTCTCATGGGGGCAGAGGTAAGTCTGGGAATAGGTCAAACCACCTTTACCCTTCAGGGGAAAAAAATGATTCCAACCAATTCAATGGAGTTGAAGCACTCATTTATGTGGTGTTTGGGGGATGGCAAGGGGCCAGATACTCTGTGAAGTCCCAGGCAGAAAAAGATGGATATGCAGTAATATCAGCTCTAAAAGAGTTCATAACTTTTTTTTTTTTTTTTTACGATTTTATTAATTTGAGAGAGAGCAAGAGAGCATGAGCAGGGGCTGGTGAGGGTGGAGGGGGGAGAGAGAGAGAGGGAGAAGCAGGCTCCCCACTGAGCAGGGAGCCTGAAGAGGGGCTCAATCCCAGGACCCTGAGATCATGACCTCAGCCGAAGGCAGACATTTAACTGATCGAGCCACTCAGGCACCCCAGGAATATACAACTTCTGAGAGCAGAAATGCATCCAGTAAGTACTTACATTATTGCTTGTCAGTGCTAGATCAGTGCTAGGAACTAAGTGCTATGAAAGCCCAGTGAGGATACTATTACTACTAAACAATAGCTAAAAACGTATAGTCTTAGGAACCGTACTACATTATAATTTAACCTTAAACAATGATCCTATGAGGTAGGTACCATTAGCCCATTTTACAGATGAGCAAACTGAGGCACAGAGCGGTTAAGAAACGTGTACAGTTACTCCCTATACAGTATAGCTGGTTCTCTCAGGAAGAGAAAGCTAAAGAAGTTCGATTTTTTTTTTTTTAAGATTTTATTTATTTATTTGACAGAGACAGAGATAGCAAGAGCTGGAACACAAGCAGGGGGAGTGGGAGAGGGAGAAGCAGGCTTCCCGCTGAGCAGGGAGCCCGATGCGGGGCTCGATCCCAGAACCCTGCGATCATGACCTGAGCTGAAGGCAGACGCTTAACGACTGAGCCACCCAGGTGCCCCAAGAAGTTTGATTTAAAGGAAAATGAAGGAACTTTTGAGAATGAGCAAGATTTCAGTGTTTATAGCCTGAGGCTAGCAAAGGAGCCAGTGAATGAGGGAAACAAAGGGGTGAGGAGTGGAAGTGAGGATTCAACCAGGCAGAAGACTGATCTTTGTACATGAGATGAGAGTAAAAGAGGAAGAGGAGGATGAGCAGAGATACATGGGAGAGGAAGTCCATTTGTTTTCTGGCTTCTGTTTTCTTGGGGAAGCAAGAGGCAAAGTGTGCAGGGTCCGTGATGGGCTAAGAAGCTTGAACAATGTTCCCAATAGCTCAGGGTTGCGGGGGCGGGTGATAAGAAAGGAAACCCACTTGAAATGAATAAAGGGGTTTTCGAGCACTCCTGGAAGTCCAGCCAAGAGCAGGAATTGTAACTCTGTACATAGACCAACTGGTAGTGTTGTATGATTTTCCACTGGAAGCCCTGGGAGGGACAGGAGTAAGGGGTAGTCCGCTGGATGACTGAAGACTGGAAAGACGGGTGAAGCGAACAGTCTGGGATCAAGAGCACGGGAGGTGACAATGAGCAGGTATGTGGAAGATTGTGGGATCAGGGATAAGAATGAGGTCTAGGACACAGTCCCATAGATCAGAGGTAGGTTGGCAGAGGAGGCATTTATATGAATGTTAGAGTTCCCAGAATGATGGCAGAAAGGAAGAATTGGAGCTGCGAACCGAAATCCTGGAGAAAGATCAGGAAGCAACCTGGAGGTCCCCAAAAGATGGTGAAGGACGTGAGATGAGGGTGACCCAGCATAACCACAAAGCAGTGACTGGCAACGGAGAAAGGAGTCATGAGGTCAGAGAGCGAATGGGTCACACCTTATAAATGGTTTCTTGTGATTTGCTGAGTTTCTACTATGTGCTCCTCCCTTCCAGGTGCCGTAAAGAATGGATTTAAGTCACTATAATCACCTACACTGGGTTGAATAGTGTCCTCACACAATACTCATGTCCACCCTGAACTTCAGAGTGTAGCCTTATTTTGAAATAGGGTCTTCGCACATGTGATCAAGTTAAGATGAGGTCATCATGGGTTAGGGTGGGCCCCAAGTCTGGTGAAAGGTGTCCTTCCAAGGACAGAGAGAGATGAAGACATGGAGGAGACAGAGAAGGCGGCCAAGTAATGCCAGAGACACAAATCGGAGTTTGCTGCCATTAAGCAAGGACTGCTGGCAACCACCAGGGGCCAAAGAGGCAAGGAAGGAGTCTTCTTGGAGCCTTTAGAGGGCGGATGGCCCTGTTGCCACCTTGATTTTGGACTTCCAGCCTCCGGATCTGTGAGAGAACACATTTCTCATGGTTATTTAAAGCCACTCGGTGTGTGGCAATTGGTTATAGCAGCCCTAAGAATTAACAAACTATCCCAGGAGGTGGGTATTATCATTCTCATTTAACTGACAAGGAAACTGAGGCCCAGACAATAGAAGAATCTCACCCAAAGTTATAAGGCCAGAAAGCAAAAGAGTCAAAATTCACAGCCCAGACCTTCGGTGCCCTTTCTACTTCAGTCCTGTCCCCCACCCCACCCGAGCCCCCCACTCCCCCAGATGCCCATCACGCAAAGGAAGGCCAGGCAGAACCCAGATCACAGTGTGGTGGGCTGCATGGGCCAGAGGGCAGGACTGCAGTCTGGTGACACTCTGACCGGGAATTCCAGGCTCTAAGTCCATTTTAAATGCAGGAACCACCCCTAAAGCAGGTATTATTAGACATGAAATTTGTAGTCCTACAAAAGCATTTAAAGCATGATTATTTACTTTGCAAGCATGCTCACACAAAGGCTTCCTTGAGCAGTAAGCTCTTTTATGATTTTAATATAGTTTATTAGTTAATTATATATATGTGGGTGTAGGTATACGTATTATACACACACACGTAAGTGGGATTGATTGACTGAAAGAAATATTCACTGCTTAAAGGGAGGTACATGAATAACAATGACCATCTCAAGGCCCAAGCAAGGCTTTCCTTGCACACAGATGCTTGGAGACATGTGTGGCTAGAATTCAAGCAAACATCATAAGTACTTTTGGCAGGTATTTGAGCTTGATAAGCAGCCACAACCCCTGAGCTTTGCTCTTTACCCAAGTGGAACAAGATGGACTTCACAGATCAAATGATTTCATCCACAAAGTCTTAAGTCAAATGCTTAGGTGCACTTCAAGTGTCTGAACGGTCAGAGTAGAGGATCAGGATGGTCTCTGGTCCTGATCATGCCCAGGCATCATGTCTACACGGCCGCACATTAGACTCCCCCAAGTCTCTGAAAAAATACGAATGCAAAATTTAAAAATGCTCTATGGGATTCTATTCAGCCAAAATGATTCTTCAACAATTACTGACAACAATGAAGATGACAAACCAGCCTGATATTAACCAAGTTGGTATCTGTTAAAATGCTGAACTAGACAAGACAGTGAATCAATGGTCATATCTCTCTGCACATAAAGACTCTTAATAAGCATCAACAGGCAATCAGGATGCCCCCCCAGAGAGAAAAGGGCCTGAACCAAGTTCCCTACACCCTCCTTCAGATGAGCCCCTCACCTCGATGCCCCTGGTTAGTGGTGCGGTCACCCGAGCCATAGGCCGCGGCTCTTCTCCTCTCCCTCCACCTCTCCAGTCCATCAGCTGCTGGGGCTGTCTCCCTGGTTTCCTTGCACTGACCTGCTTTTCATTCCTATGGCCAATGCCTTTATTCAGTCCAGTTCAGCTCAATACCCTTTTGGTTCTTTCTTTTGCCAGGCATCATGCTAGACGCTTGAGATGGGGCTCTCCTCTTTACCAAGCTCCTGGGGCACATCGACAGGTATAGATACTCTATACGGGTATAGAGCACCAGGAGAGAGGTTCTGACATTAATCATTGTTTATCAGAGACATTTCAATAGCCTTTTTTTTTTCCCTTTTCCTTTAGAGCTCTTCATAAGCCAGTTCAGAAGATTATCCTACTATTGAGGTGGTCCCACTGATTTCGAGGTAACAGAAAGTACTGGATCAAAGTTTAAGCAGGAGTGAAGCCAGGTCACTACCGAAAAAGTTTCCAGCAGAATACTAGAAAAAGAAAATGAACCCTTTTCAGTAGTCTTAAATTCCTTAAATTTCAGTTTAAAAACATTAGCTATTGGTGTTTTTAATAAAATATTTGTCTAATTATAGGTATTAAAATAAAGGTATGGGCGCCTGGGTGGCTCAGTCGGTTAAGCGGCTGCCTTCGGCTCAGGTCATGATCCCTGGGTCCTGGGATCGAGCCCCACGTCCGCCTCCCTGCTCAGTGGAGAGCCTGCTTCTCCCTCTCTCTCTGCCTGCCTCTCTGCCTACTTGTGCTTTCTCTCTCTGTGTCAAATAAATAAATAAATCTTTAAAAAAATAAAAATAAAATAAAGGTATACATTTGAATTTAAGATAATCAAGGGAGATTTTGTTGATTTATCTGCTAATTGCCTGTGGAAAACAGATCACCGATGTCAATCCTTTGAGGTGGTATCTATGTCCCAAGTCCTCGACTCTGAGCTGACTTGCTTGTAACAGAATATAGCTAAGACGGCGCTCTTTGACTCTCAATGATAGGTCAGAGAAGGCCATGCAACTTTCATCTGGCTTTCTGGGAATCAACACTCTCTCTATGCTGATCGTCATGCGTGAGGCAGGCAAAGCCACGTGCAAAGCCACATGCAGGTGTCCCAGGTTGAGTGCACCATCGGACCATCTCAGCTCCGCTGCCATATATGTGAGTAAAGAAGTGGCCATCCAGATGACTCCAGTCCCCGAGCTGTGAGGGGCCCTCAGGCGTCAACCCTCCCATCTGAGTCCCCGACATCTTAAAGTACAGACAACTCTCGCTGCCGTTCCTACAGCATCCTGTTCAAATGCCTGACGTTTCACCTGTGAGCATAACACAAAGAATGTTTCATGCCATCAATTTCCAGGTCATTTGTGACATAGCAATAACTGAGATCATCTTTGTCCAACATTCTTTCAATTTGAGTAGAAGAAGGCTTTTTCTAGGCCATCCAAGCTGTGTTGTACTAAAACTGTGGTTTCATGCTTAGCACAGCTTCTGGACTCTTGTCCTGGTTCTTTAGTTCTCCCTGAAGTTCTAAGCTTAACCACACTTCTGCTCCTGCAAGTTGGAGGATGTGTAATAGGTCTTTTCCCTCCATCTGGTCTCCCGCACTCTTTCCTATGTAGAAAGCCGGCCAACAAACATGACTCTCAAAGTTGCCCATTCCGGGAACCCCACACCAGTGCAGAGGCAGCCTCGGGGTTTTCCTAAACAGGACAAGGTTCCAAAGCAGGATGCTGGCTCGCAGGAGCCAGGTCCACCTTTGATCTGCACCGCTCTTTTATATTCAGTGGATTCACATTATATGTTTGTTTTAAAATGTTTAAATCAAGAAACTATCTGGTGCCCAGAGCATCTGTAAAGTTATTGAGCGTGAAGGAGGGAGAAGCGATGCACTGGAAGGAACAGGGCTGATGTGGCTCAGAGTCCCAGCTCTTCCTCCTTTCTGTAGTAATCAACCACCAAAAAAAAAAAAAAAATGCTGTGTGGTGACAGCTTTCACTATGTGATTGCAGGCAAGCCAGCTCGCCATGCTGGACTCATTTTCCCATCCCGAAAACAGGAATATTAATGGTTGGTTTGTTTAACCTGATGAAGTGTGAGAGTCAGTAAGCTATGTTTTGCTTTGGTTTTATTTTTTCTTTAAAAAATGTACACCCTCTTTACTCATTGGGGGGTGGGAGAAATGGGTAAAGGGGGCTACACAATTTTTTAAATAGAAAATCAATAACCTCTTAACTGACCTTTCTGCTTCCAGCTACCCCCCACTTCCTTTCTCCCATATCAACCTCCCTGCTGGTTAAAAACTCTTGCCTGCCACTCTAGCTCACTTTCCTACACAAAATCATCTATGGCTGTCCATGGCCAACAAGAGAGCCCATGTTCTTTAGTGTCCCCCCCACACACACACAACTGAAGGCTGGTCTTAATCCAGTTTCAAATCTTAAATTCCACTCTGCCCAGCTCCGCCCCCTCCCCCCAGCCCCTGCCTTACCCCACACTAAAGCTTGGAGCTCTAGCCAAGCCCTTGGCTCCAGAATCTAAGATATTCTTTCCTCTTCTGACATTGTAACTACTCAAGTAATTTTTCCTCTTTCATTTTTATCTTGCCATCTCTCTGCTACCAAGGCCGAATGTTGTTCCCTGCCATTCATTCTAACAAAGTTTTACACTAGCATTCAAAGCATATGGTTTTCCCATTTTTTGGTGTTTTCCCATTTTTTTGTCTTGTTACAGAGAGGCAATATGGCACAGGGGCTAAGAGCTTGCATTCTGAGTTTCTGGATCCAAATTCTGGCTCTACAACTTACTAGCCGTGTGACCCTAGAGAAGTTATTTAACTCTGTACATCTCTGTTTCCTCATTTGTAAAATAGGAGATAACAGTACATCTAAAAATATTTGACTCCCCAAACAGATAGTACTTGATGGCAGAAATTTTCATCTTCTTCCAAAATGACCCCCCTAATAAATCTCTGTATATTTTTAAATACTCAATACATTAAAATAGAACTTTCTTCCAATCGGAGGGGACCATCCAGTGTTCCAATTCATCATTACTATTCCAAATTTCTGAAGTAACTTAAATAATCAAAATACTATACACATCAAGGCACACTGTCTAATGTTATCAGAGGTTAATTTTAAGTAGTCTGAATATTTTAATATATTTGAGGTAAGAGACACCACTGATTTATTTATGCCAAAACTCATAGTTCTCAAGAAAGGGCATATCTGTTACAGCCTTCCTACACTCCAATAATAGCGAACCCAAAATAAACTCCAATATCCACCCACAGGGGAAAAAATCTCGTTCCATGAAATTATTTCTTCCTGACATCTAAAGGCAGAGGGCAGTGTTTTTTGAGCACAAGATGAGGGGCTGTGATGTTTATCATCAGTCTGATTTTGCTGAGGCATCACCTAAGCATGTGTATAATGGCCATCTTGCACTGTTATCTCCCCCAGTACCAGGAAGACCTAGGGCCCCCAAGAAAAGCCCAAGAACGCTTAACTCTGGAGCTGCGCATTTCTTAGAGCAACAGAGAAGCCAAAACTAAGGATGCTAACAAATACAGAAAACTTCGGAAAACTCATCAATGTTCCTATTTGTGAAGCCTCATTCATTACCTTTTTGGATCCCACAAGGGACTCCCCCAAAATGTCTTGCCTTAGAATTTTATGATTGAGCTAGATGCCAAGTGAACACACAGAAAAACCACCAAAAGGGAGAAACTTCAGTCAAGCAATATTGGAACTGTGTCTTCTTGGGCTATGGATTTTGACTTTAACATACAGGTCAAGAATCTGCAGTTTGAACATATATTGAAAATAAATTAGTCCATTTATTATTAAAACAATGAAATAATGGGGCGCCTGGGTGGCTCAGTCAGTTAAGTATCTGCCTTCAGCGTAGGTAATGATCCCAGGGTGCTGGGATCGAGGTCCGCATCAGGCTCCCTGCTTAGCAGGGAGCCTGCTTCTCCTGCTCCCGCTCCCCCTGCTTGTGCACACACTCTCTTGCTCAAATAAATAAATAAAATCTTAAATAAAAACACGGACGCTTTTGAATTTTGAAGCTCCATTTTCCAGGATATGCTACATACAACTTATTACCACTTGAAATAATTTCTACTAAAAGTCACTTGGTGTACATCTACTGGTGTGCCATAGACTGTGAGTTCAAGGGGAGGGACCCCAGCCCTTAATCTGTATCCCAGGCATCTAGCACAAGGGCTGATGTGGCCAGTGATGGATAAACGTTTATCAAGTGAATGAATGTTTGCCTGAGTAAAAGACACCAGCAAAGCACGGAGCTTTTTCAAAGATAATGTTGCTAGTAAAAATACTAAGGAAGTAGCCAGCCCTCGTGGTTCCCTCAAGATAGCCTCTCCTCTTTGCCATTGCAACAATTTGTTATCTTGACATTTTCATCTTGACACCTCCCTGCACTGCTAGGCATCAGATGGCTCCCTTCTGTCGATTCTAACAAATCCAAACTCCTTACGCTATCAGATCGCCAATCTCAGTCCCACTTGTTGAAATGCAGTCTAATATAGTGCTTTAATGCTTGGACCCAGAAGCCAGACTGCCTGCATTCAGAGCCCCGTGCCACCACTGAGAGCTCGGGCAAGTGATTTACCTGTGTGCCTCGACTGTAAGATAAGAAATCATCAGAGTAACCTCTATCATAGAGTTGCTGTGAAAGTTGAATGAATCAAGTATTTGCTAAATATTTAGAACAGTGTCTGGCACATGGTAAGCATTCAGTAAGTGTTAGCTAATGTGGTTATTATTCACACTCCTCAGGGAATGCCCATTCTGTTATTTTCAATCGTGGTTCTTTTCCTCTAGGACTGGCTGATGTTCACATTCACAATCTACACCCATGGCCAAGCCCAGATTTCCTGACTGGCTACAGCACAGATGAGATCTGCTGCCGGCCGCACGCAAGCCCAGGAGTTCCAGCTGCAATTATATTCTAAGCCAAGCGACTAAAGTCGTTTGGACCCTGGGAAAATTCATCAATGCCTTAAATATCTTGAACGGTTTTTCAGTGTCCCATTAAAATGAACTGCAGCATATAAAATGAAGGGAAGAGGGCGCCTGGGTGGCTCAGTTGGTTAAGCCACTGCCTTCAGCTCGGGTCATGATCCTGGAGTCCCGGGATCGAGTCCTGCATCGGGCTCCCTGCTCAGCGGGGAGCCTGCTTTGCTCTCTGACCCTCCCCCCTCTCATGCGCTCTCTCTCTCTCTATCTCATTCTCTCTCTCAAATAAATAAATAAAATCTTTAAAAAAAAAAAAAATAAAATAAAAAATAAAATGAAGGGAAGGCTTGTATCTGCACAGGAAACTATGGAAAGAGGGTATCCACAAGCCAGAGACTTCAGGGACTTTCTTGTAGTTTTAGGCAGATGTGACAAGTCTAAAGAAAGGCCAAGAGGACGAATGACAATGACGAGCTGCCCACTTGCCCTCCAGGAACATGCCCAGAAGATATCCCAGAAAAACTCCACTTGTGGTGCCTAACTCAGAGGGATCAAGGGTGATGGTGACGGTGGGTCATCACGGAGTGCAGCACGTGCCAACGGGACACTGAAAAAACACAAGGGACCAGCAGTGCAGGCATGTGTGGCTAGTGCCTAAGGCAGGCAACTGCGCCCAGCCAAGAAGGGGAAGCTGCCCCAGTGGATTCCAAGCCGCCACTGCCAGTGAACTTGGCACAGACAGCTTCCTGCTGCAATCAGCTGATCCCATACCCTCCTCAGGCTGCCGGACTTCTGAACGGCAAAGTGTAGACTGACAACTGTAAGTTTCCCTTCTGCTTTTTTTTTTTTTGGATTGAAATATTTGAACAGGAATCTTAAAATATCTGATAGAACCCATCTCTTCGTCCCTCAGTTCCAGATGATCACAGCCTTCACGCTATAAATATTAGCTGAGAGAAACAGCACAGGCCCTAAGAAAAGCTCCCGCAATCCAAAGGAAGAGAATGTCTTTGAGAATCAGAGCACATTTATTCCTGTAACAGAATGAGTCCTTAAGAAACCAGAGAGGTTTCCTAATGTGTGTTTTCAACTAGATTCAGGAGAAAAATAGGTCTATGAGACTTCTCCATAGAACAATCTGGATTCAGAGAAGACTACATGGAGATGCCAAATTTAAAATGTGTTGGAAATAGTGAAGAGAAGACAGAGGAATCTAGGAAATTTGAAATTAAAGGAAAAGACAAATGTAACTTAAAGGAAAAAAGACAGTAAGGAGGAGAGGAAAAAATAAAAAGGATCCAGGCAACATAATGTACGATGTAGAAATCTCAGCAAAGTTAAGAAATAAGAGAATAGGGCGCCTGGGTGGCTCAGATGGTTAAGCGTCTGCTTTCGGCTCAGGTCATGATCCCAGGATCCTGGGATCGAGTCCCGCATTGGGCTCCCTGCTCGGACGGGAGCCTGCTTCTCCCTCTGCCTCTGCGTCTGTCTCTCTCTCTCTGACTCTCATGAATAAATAAATAAAACATTAAAAAAAAAAAGAAAGAAAGAAAGAAGAGAATAAAAGCAAACTACCCTGAGCTAAAGAAAAGTTTATCAAGAAAATTAAATGAGTCTCTAAGTAGTAGCTAGCATTAGTGAGAGGGGAGGGCAAGAGGGAAGAGACCAGTATCTCAAGACACATTTTGTTGACATTTTCTTTTTTAATTTGAAGGATAGAGAAAAAAAACTCTATTGGTATCCAGATAGAAAACAGCTTATTTTCAAAGTCTCCCCAAATCAGGCTGGCTCAGATTTCTCTAAAACTCTGAATACCAGAAGACAATGGACCACCACCAACAGAGTTCTGAGAGGAATAAAGCGCCATAGAGCAATTCTATCTAGCCCACAGTCCTTCAGCCATGCGGAAAGCAGAAACACGTTCTCAAACACGCAAAGAACAAGAATACCCTTACTTAAATGCTCCTGTGAAACTTTTCAAAGACATGGTCCAATTAACCAAGACATGAATAAAATAAGAACACAAAAATCTAGAAATTTTGGTTGATATAAATGTCACATAACAAAGAAAAAGGTTGTTCATATGCCTATCAAACAATGAAGATGTCAACTACACTTGGAACTTGAAAACAGGAATGCAAGGTTGACTGCCATCACTCTAGACCAGACTTTTAGACTGGAAGTTTCAAAATGTAAGACCACCATATGTTCCTCCAATACCCTCTTCTTACATAAAGAGCATTCTGCTAGAAGGTGGTAATCTTCTTGGAATGAATGACAGGGATTAATTCAGATAACCCCATGATTCCCCCCTAGTATTTATAAAAGCCAAACCATTCTCAGGATCTGCCTCCAACATTTTAGGCTAGTACTACTCTCCTGAAGTTGTCAAAAATCCTTCCAGCCCAGCTTAAATACCACTACCTCTACCCTCAGCACATCCTGCACTATATTAGAATGATTTACCTGCTTATCCTACCTCTGTATTGTTCTATTTGTATTGACTATATCAATGACAATACTTAGAACATAAATGGGATTCTACAGATTTTATACAATAAAGTAAAATGTGACAAACATTAAAAAAAATTCTTAGGGGAAAAGAAAAAAAGAGAGGGATACAAGCCATAAGAGACACTTAACTACAGAGAACCAACAGGGCTGCTGGATGGAGGTGAGTGGGGGATGGGCTAGATGGGTGATGGGTGTTAAGGAGGGCACTTGTGATGAGCACTGGGTGTTATATGCAAGGGACGAATCACTAAATTCCACTCCAGAAACCAAAACTGCACTGTGTGTTAAAATTTAAATTAAAAAAATATAAAATTTTTTTATGGGGCACCTGGGTGGCTCAGTCTGTTGGGCATCTGCCTCGGCTCAGGTTATGATCCCGGAGTCCCGGGATTGAGCCCCAAATCGGGCTCCCTGCTCAGCGGGGAGTCTGCTTCTCCTTCTCCCTCTGCCCCTCCCCTGCTCATGCGCGTTCTCTCTCTCAAATAAATAAAATCTTTACAAATATATATATAAAATTTTTAATATACCAACCAAAATAAATTCTTAGAAAATTTTTCTTTTAACACTAAGGAACTTTTGTGCCTTTTCTCACTGCTATGTCAATTTATTCAAATCCACACTGTATACAGACTTTCATGTAAATACTCTAATTTAACCTGAATTTCAATACACCTAATCAAAAGTCTTTCCAAGGTGAGTCCATAACCATGGAATTTTAGGCCAGCTTGGCATCGAAAATACTTAGACTCCTCACACATTACTATGCATACGCCAGCTCTGTCCCTGTCCCTTCAGAAGAGGTTAAGAACCACCTGTCCCAAAGAGCCACTGTGCGGTTAAAACAAGACAATGCATGAAAACCACATATAATGTGCCTTGCACATATTCAGTGCTAAGTAAATGTTTTCTCGTTGTAATCACCTGTATCATGCAACTTGCTTTCTGCTAGGCCTGGAGGTATTACAGGAAATTAGACCCCAAGGCAGGCTCCTAACCCACAGAGCTTAGAGGCTGATTTTCAACTGTCTAGACTAGGAGATACAGATCTGTGATGCCACGAATTTCTCTGCCTGCTAAAACTCCATTCTGATTTATGAAGCTGTAGGCACTTAAGCGCTGTGGAAATAATTTCCCTGAAACACTTTACTGATTCCATTAAATTACAAAATAGTCAGGATATAAGACAGATAGCATTTGGAGGCTCTTGGTACGAGTTAAGAGTATTCACATTGTCTAGTCTTCAAACTGAAGGCCAGAGCATGATTTTCAAAGTTACTTGGAAGATTTATATTGTAATAAAGGCATTTTTCCAAATTACCACATGCACTTATAAATGCCAAATAATATTTAGGACATACAGCTGTTGAAATATAAGCCAGATTGTGGAATGAAGTATTACCTACGAGGCCAAGTAAGAAAAAAAACTAAAAGCTTTAATGTTCGGAAACTATGAAATATTAAAAAAATCATCAGTAATTAAGGACATAGGACATCTAAAAGACGAAAGAGCTGATACAAGTACATATTCTAACTTTTCATCAATTGTACAATTCCTTTCAAAAATATTTTTACAAGGGAGCTTGGGTGGCACAGTCCACTGAGCATCCAACTCTCGGTTTCAGCTGGGGTCATGATCTTGGGGTTGTAGGATCGAGCCCCACATCAGGTTCCTTGCTCAGCGTGGAATGCTTGGATCCTCTCTCTCTCTCTCTCTCCCTCACCCCGCCCCCCCCACACACACACTCGTGTGCATGCTCTCTCAAACGAGTAAATAAATCTCTAAAAAAATATTTTTACATATGTAAAAAAAAAGATTCCTTATTAAAAAGTTCAAAAACTACAGAAAAGTAAAAATAAAATAGAATCGCTTTCTGTCAATTTTTTTGTATTTGCCCAATTTATTTCTCCGCATATAGCAAATGTTGTGCTCTATAAGCTACTTTTCTCGCCAGGTAAAAAATGCTGAACATTTTCCCATATCAGTAAAAAGCTCCATCAAAAGTTTTTACAGCTAAAATGGTAATGAACGTCTAAGGTTGTTACCAGGTTTGCATGGTTATAAATGGCTCGGTCTTGAACATCTTTGAACATTCATGCCCATATACTGATCTCAAGAATAAATGAGATAATGCACAAATGCTGCTGGAATATTCCCAGCCTGCCTGTTAATCTCCCCAATTCATAAGATTACAATACTTTTTAACCCTTTAGACGACTTACGACGTAACTCAACATACATGCTTTTCCTTCTGCTAAAATGCCTTTGGTACCTAAGTGTCTGTGATAAAATCTTGGTATAATTTCTCCCACTGCCTCAGCATTGGAGATCAAAGCCCACCACTGAGGACAGAGAACCACTAAGTGACCCAATTTCTAATAAAATTGGGGTCCTATACCTCCTCCAAAGTAACAGAGCCAGCCCTGTTAATACCAGCTTCCTGGTCTCTCTTAGAATACTGGGGACAGGGAGAGGAAGACTGCCTTGAGGAGAGGGCAGGGCCGTATCCTTTCAGGCTCCACAGCCTTTCCAGCTCATTCCCCTGCCCACCAATTTGTGGGGATATCAAGTGAATCACACAGACAGACTGGGGGTATCTGCAAGAAGAAAGACCAACCTCTCTTTCACTGGTTGCCATTTACTAAGACAAGGGATTGGCTGATTTCCCCTGTGTCCTTCAGAACAGAAGAGAACTGGAAAGGAGGGAAGGTAGAAGGGGAGGGAGGGGACACCAGGGAAGAAGCCAACACACCCCCAGTTTGGGTCAAGTGAGCTTCCTGGAACTCAAACGAACACCATGTTATAAAGCCCAACTTGAGCCATCTTGTGGATGCCTACCCAAGATGGCTGCTATGGGGTAAGAGGTCCCTGTCAGTGAGAGAGTGGGGTTAGGAAGGGTCCGGCCAGAGGCAGAGCCCCTGAGTCAGGGAGCGGAGACCTGGGACGTGCTGAGCCAGCTGCCAGCCAGAGACACAGCCTCGACCAGCATGGAGAGGACAGCATCTGCATGCAGCAAAGCGTAGAGATGTTCACCTTCCCTGCCTTATCCCCAGTGCTTCTTTTCTGTCCCCAACCTGGGGGAGGGGTGCTAGACCCCAGATGAGCAAGGGGAAGAATGAGTGAAAGAGCAAGATACCCCAACTCTCCCTTCACTTCAAAGGCTGTGAGTCAGGGTCAAGTTGCACTGGGGAAAAGGGAGAAGATTTAAATCAATTTTAAGACTGATTTTTCAAACTGGATTTATCTTTGGAAGTTTATGGAAGTTGCACATTGTCAAGGGAGGAATGGGAGATTCAGCCTAGCACGGCTGAAGGTAAAGACTGAAGAAATAACCTTTTCAAAGTTATACCTCACGGACTTGAGACAGTTCGATACTTACATCTTGAATGCAGTTAAATGCATGTGTTGAAAAGGGGCGTGATCGTACTGAGTTAGGCCTGGGCTCAGAATCTTGCTTGGCCCATTCATTCATTCATTCAGTAGATATTTACTGAGCACCTTCTGTGCCCTGGACAGAGCTATGAACCAGAGTGACAAGGCCCTGTGCTCTGGAAAGTTAAAGTCCGGGTACCTGTGTGATTCTGGAGAACTTCCTTCACCTTCTTAAGCCTCAGATTCCTTACGGCATCTTGTTCTCATATTCTCTCCCCGCCCCCCACCAACTGACTTCTAAGAATCCTGGAAATTAAGTATAATAAAACAATCAGCGTTGTTGCTATTGTTCCCTTTTTTTGTTTGTTTGTTTTTTTAAGCAACATATACTTCAGACAACTAAACTGAGATGAACAGCTTGTGTTTCAGAAATGCAAGCACAAACCACATGGAAGCTTCCAAACACAGAGGAGTTACTCCAGGACCTCAAACAGAGGAGGGTAAGTGACTGCGGACGAAGTCAATAATAGCTTGGCCTGGGTGTCAATTATAGCCTTATTATCACTACTTTTAGATATCAGGGAGAAAAATCTTCTAAGTACCCGAACAGGCTATATTAACGACTTTAAAATATCAAGCTGGGTAAATATTTTGCAAAATTAATGGTAAGTGCTAGTACTTTGTCAGGTGAGAGAGACCCAGAAGAACGGTCTCAGTAAAGTCAGGGATAGTTAATTCAACACATCCAGTACTACTGCTGTATCTGTATATATTATCAAATCCATGAGCCAAATTTTTCTGGTTGCTTGTGGAGAGTAAGACACCAGTCTACAGGCTACAGCTTAGCATCCCTGCACAGCAGATAGCAACCCTCCCCCCACCATGCCCAAATGCCACCTTCCTTGACGACAGGCCTCTGGGCCAATCCCTGGAAGGCTGACCATCCCTAAGCACCATGCTGGATCTGCATCTGCAGGTGCTGGAGCATCCCTAAGCTGACCATCCCTAAGCACCATGCTGGACCTGCATCTGCAGGTGCTGGAGCATCCCTAAGCTGACCATCCCTAAGCACCATGCTGGACCTGCATCTCCAGGTGCTGGAGCATCCCTAAGCTGACCATCCCTAAGCACCATGCTGGACCTGCCCCTCCGCTATGGGGCCTGTGATGCTCTCCTTGCCACAAATTTAAGAGACAGAAAGCAGCGGGTCGGTGAGGTTCTCACTCCACTGTCCCCCCCCCCCCCCCCCCCCGCAGTCTTTCATCCTTTAGAGCATGACATGCCACCCTGGCCATGTCTGGACTTTGGAAGGTCAGGCCATTCATCACTTGGGTTAATCCTCAACCTTCCTGCTTTGAATCCATGCAAACCTCACCCAGCCTGTGTGATCCCCGTGCTTTCACCTGCCTTCTGTCAAGCCAGGAGACAACAAAGTTCACGAGGAAAGCTTACCAGAGGATCTGCAGCTTAACTCGTCCTTTCCTTAACTTAGTTTTCCCAAACTATTTGTAAAATGCTGCTTGCTCTTTCTTTTATTCTTTCTTCCGTGTTCTTGAGTCCTGCAGAAGGGAAGCACTTAGGTAGCTGAGTGCCAAGAAAGTGGGAAATAGAAAAGCAAGACATAGGACGGCTCTGCCAACGGCCTCCGCGCAGCCAGGTCAGAAAAGGCGAAACCTCCCACGGGCCAGAAGCGCCAAGGCGACTTTCTCTCGCTTATTCTAAAATAATTAAGTCAATGTATAAACGTGCAAAGAAAGAAACATCTTACACAAGAGTCCATCTAGAGCATGTAACTGCAAAATAACTGACCATTCACTTAAGAAAATAAAATACCCCCCCAAATATTACTTTGTTAAATAAAGTATCTTTGTTTTAGGTGAAGATAAATAACGTAGTTTAAAAATACTTGGGCGTATTTTTCCAATTCGCAACGTTACATATTTTCATGTTTAAGATGTTAAAAACAACATATAACCACGTAACAGAAAACTACAAAGAGAGAGACCAGAGGAATATTCACACCCATAATTTGATACTCTCCTAAAAATAAAGTTGAACACTTAGCTTTATTTCCTTTTGGCCAACTTTCCTAAGTATTTCTTTTCTAGCATAACTGACTTTACCCTGCTTTCTTCCACTCTGACATAATTAAAAGCAACCTGGGGCACTTGGCTGGCTCAGTAGAAGGAACATGCTACACTTGATCTGAGGGTCGTGAGTTCAAGCCCCATGTTGGAGGTGGAGATTACTTAAGTTAAAAATAACTTAGGGGCGCCTGGGTGGCTCAGTCGTTAGACATCTGCCTTTGGCTCAGGTCATGATCCCAGGGTCCTGGGATCAAGCCCTGCATCGGGCTCCCTGCTCAGCAGGAAGCCTGCTTCTCCCTCTCCCACTCCCCCTGCTTGTGTTCCCTCTCTCGCTGTGTCTCTCTCTGTCAAATAAATAAATAAAATCTTTAAAAAAAAAAAACAAAACTTAAAAAGCAACCTTGTAGATAATAAATTGTTATATGTAAAATTCCGTAAGTTATCGTGAAAAAGTTAACTCTTTTGTTGTCTAGCATTTAGGTTATTTTCAAGAAGGGAAATAAAGCACACAGCCAGAAACATATCTGTGCATCTCATTTTCAAAGATACCTTAGATAAAATTGCTTTCCATAAAGGACCGTAGAAAAGTATGAGTGCGCTGGCTATCATCACTGTAGACAATGTTCACAATCATAGAACGATGGGCAAAAACTGGCAGTTTATTATGTTAATATTTAAACATACCTAAGAGTAAAGAAAGTAACTTATCATCCTCTTCAATGACTACCAACTGGTGGCTGTCTCCTTTCATTTATACTCCCATTTTATTTATTTATTTTTTAAAGATTTTTTTTTTTTTAAATTTATTTGTCAGAGAGAGAGAGCACACAAGAAGGGGGAGAAGCAGGCAGAGGAAAAAGCAAGTTCCCTCGCTGAGCAGGGAGCCCGATGTGGGACTCGATTCCAGGACCCTGGGATCGTGACCTGAGCCTAAGGCCGACCCTCAACAGACAGAGCCACCCAGGCGTCCCTATATACTCCCATTTTCTTTTCTTTTTTTTTTTTTTTTAAAGATTTTATTTATTTTTTTGACAGAGAGAGACATAGCGAGAGAGGGAACACAAGCAGGGGGAGTGGGAGAGGGAGAAGCAGGCTCCCCGCAGAGCAGGGAGCCCGATGTGAGACTCGATCCCAGGACCCTGGGATCATGACCTGAGCCGAAGGCAGTCGCTTAACCAACTGAGCCACCCAGGCGCCCCCTATACTCCCATTTTAAATACCTCCCTCTCCAGATCATCTACAGTAAATCCCAGACCACATAGCACAGCTTCAATAAATATTTCAGCATGTCTCTACACAATAAGAACTTTTTTTTAAGAACATGAGCACAATACCATATCATATCTTAGAAAATTATAACAATGCCTAAATACATCAAAAATCCAGTCAATGTCCAAATTCTCCCTATTGCCTCAAAATTTTTCTGGTTTGTTAGAATACAAACAAGTTCCCTGCGTTGTAAATGGTGGTTCTGTCTCTTCAGTCTCTTAATCTGAAGATTCGCCTCACTTCCCATCCTGTTTTTTTATTTTGTTCCACCCTGTTTTTCTTTACTTGTTGAGGAGCCGAGGTCACTGTCCCACAGAGTGTATGCTGAGTCTCATAAAAACATCTGACATGTTTCTCTACGTCCTGATTTCCTCTGAATTCAATTTTGAGGCAACAATCAATACTTCCTGGAGGTGCCATGTACTTATATCAGAAAGCACCAAATATCTGGTTGCCTCTTTTTTTTCGAAGTTAGCTAAAGGGGTCTTTGGGTTTTGTGGGTTTTTTTTGTATTTTTACATTTTTATTATAAAAAATTGCAAACATTTTTTTAAAATTCGAACCCAAAAAGAGAAAAGGATGTAATGAATCCCCATGTAAACATGTCAGCTTCACCAAATATCAACTCGCTTCCCTCCCCCTTGTTTTATTTTATCCACGCTTTCGCTCATTTCCTTTCCTTCCCAACCTAGACAATTCTGAAGCAAATTCCAGACATCATATAATTTCATCTCTCAATATTTCAGCATATATCTCTAAAAGACAGTGATTTCTTGGGGCACCTGGGTGGCACGGTCGCTTAAGCGACTAAGTCGGTTAAGCAGTGTGCCCTTATCTTGATTTTGGCTCAGGTCCTGATCTCAGGGTCCAGGGATCGAGCCCTGCACAGAGTCTGCTTAGGACTCTCTCCCCCTTTCTCTCTGTCCCTCTCCCTGCTCAGGTGCACACAAGTTCTCGCTCTCTTTCTCTCTTTCTCTCAAATAAAGTCTTTAAACAAAAAGACAGGGATTTTTAAAAAAATACCATTATTACACCTAAGACTTTTTTATTGTTATGTTAATCACCATACATTACATCATTAGTTTTAGATGTAGTGTTCCATGATTCATTGTTTGTGCATAACACCCAGTGCTCCATGCAGAACATGCCGTCTTTAATACCCACGACCAGGCTAACCCATCCTCCCACCCCCCTCCCCTCTAGAACCCTCAGTTTGTTTTTCAGAGTCCATCGTCTCTCATGGTTCATCTCCCCCTCCGATTTCCCCCCCTTCATTCTTCCCCTCCTGCTATCTTTTTTTTTTTCTTAACATATAACGTATTATTTGTTTCAGGGGTACAGATCTGAGATTCAACAGTCTTGCACAATTCACAGCGCTTACCAGAGCACATACCCTCCCCAGTGTCTATCACCCAGTCACCCCATCCCTCCCACCCCACCCCCCACTCCAGCAACCCTCAGTTTGTTTCCTGAGATTAAGAATTCCTCATATCAGTGAGATCATATGATACATTAAGACTTTTTTTTTTAAGATGTTATTATTTGAGAAAGAGAGAGACTGCACACAAGCAGAGGGGAGGGGCAGAGGGAGAGGGAGAAGCAGGCTCCCCCCTGAGCAGGAAGCCCAACATGGGGCTCTATCCCAGGACCCTGAGATCATGACCTGAGCTAACAGCAGATGCTTAACCAACTCAGCCACCCAGGTACCCGATACCTAAGACTTTTGAGAATAATTTCTTTTTTTTTTTTTTAAGATTTTTATTTATTTAACAGAGATAGAGAGCACAAGTAGGCAGAGCGGCAGACAGAGGGAGAGGGAGAAGCAGGCTCTCCGCCGAGCAGGGAGCCCGATGCGCGGCTCGATCCCAGTACCCTGGGATCATGACCTGAGCTGAAGGCAGCCGCTTAACCGACTGAGCCACCCAGGCACCCCGAGAATAATTTCTTAATATCATCAAATATCTGATCAGGTCTTACATTTCTCTCACCATTGATTAACACATTTTTGGCATCTGATTTTAATTTGCAGGGTTTGATTATCGGCAAGTGAGAACACTATTCAATGTGGTCAGTTACTGGCTGTGAATTGTCTTCTGATGTCCTCTGCTTGTTCTGAATTGAGTTGATGGGTTGACAATAATGAAGACTGATGGTTTTTTCCACCCCCCCACAAATATTTTCTGGGTCTGTTATTTGCCTACTAATAGGATATGGGGAAGGGCAGTGTGCCCTCCCATCCATCTAATACTGGGCAAATTAAAGCTAATTTAAGTGTACTTTGCGATTCTATTGCTTCTGCACTCAGAATGCCTTCCTCCTTTCAAAGATATAATGAATATTCAATTCCATTTTTTTTCTAGTTTCTCTAAGTAATCTGCGTTAAGTACATTCACGTCTTATATCCTTAGAAAGCTATTTGGTTTTTATAAACCCAAAATTTACTTCCATGATCCTTAAATTGCAGACACTAGGAAAAAAAGGGGGGGGGTTAAAAAAGTGGTGTATTCCTAAATGATTTGAATCCTTTTGCAAACTACCCATAAATATATTTTCACTTGCTCCTAAAGAAAAATGTCAATCCCTTCTAGAAAAAGGGGAACCCTGTCACCTGGTTTTAAAGCACTCTAAATAATTAGGCTGTTAATTAGGTTTATGCAAGAATGAAAAGTAGGGATAGATTTAAATCACAATGAAGATGGTGGGGGGAGGGGTGGTTTAATGGTTTCTTCTTTAACAGTTACCAACACATGTTAAATAAACCCAGGCTCTTTTAAAAGGAGGGCATTTATGCTGCCCAAGTATGGTTACCTAGGAGACCCCCACTTCTCCATTCTACCAGAGCCTGTTGCCTCAGAAAGGCAGCTTCAATTTAACAGACGGCTACTTTTCTAAGCTTCAATCGAATGGACAGTAGATGTAACAGAAGTAAAATTCAAACATTACCTCAACTACAGGCCTAGATTTTTAAGCAGGAATTCCCACGGTAGCAAAGTAGGATAATGATGCAAAATCCCCCCCGCCCCCCAAAAGACTAAGCTACAGGTCTCATCGGTTTTCTATATTCTGCTTAAGATACCAAGGCAAAAAAAGCATAGACCAAGTGACTTATGAAACACATACAGCAAGTGTTGAAATTTTGAAGCATGGTGTAAAGACAATGTAGTCCACACTGGACATCACACTTACTTCTTGTATCATCAACAGAAACATAGAGGTAATGAGCACACTAGGATTGAATGCGTGGTCAACTCACTCCTACTATATTAAAACAAAAGGCTGGTTGAAAAGATCAAGTGAGGCTATCCATGTAAAAGCACATCACTATTAGTAATACCTTGGGAAAGTGAGCTTTTATTAAATCACCTTCTGAAATCCCACTTTTCTTACAAAGTAAGCCCAGGCTATCACATTTGCATTAACACCACGTGTTGGCTAACTTTATGTGTCAACTTAGCTAGGCAGATATTTGGTGAAACACCAGTCTGTGAAGGTATTTTTTGGATGTGATCAACATTTAAATCAGTAGACTCTGAATGAAGCAGATTATTCTCCATAATATGGGTGGGCCTCGTCCAATCAGTTGAAGACCATTAAAAAGTCTGAGATGCCCCCAAAAAGGAATTCTAACATCAGACTTGAAAATGTAATATCAACTCCTCCCTGGGTCTTCAGCCTGCCTGCCTGCCCTGCAGATTTTGGACTCGCCAGCCCCATGACTATGCTAGCCAAGCCCTCAGAATCCAGATAGGCAGACAGACAGGAAGAGGTGTTATCCATGCTGGTTCTCTAGAGAGCCCTGACTCCTACTGACCATCACCACCACTGAACAGCTGTCCTATAATAGTAAAATTAAGTTTGTATTTATCTGGCTATTTCCACGTTATATAAACTTGGCTTTACAAATGTTCAGTAAAATTCGAGGGCATGTTTACTAAAGCTGCCACAAATACCATAGACTGGGTGGCTTACACAACAGAAATTTTCTCACAGTTCTGGAAGCTGGGAAGTCCCAGATCAAGGAGCCAGCAGGGCTGGTTGCTTCTGAGGCCTCTCACCTCGGCTGGCAACGGCCACTTTTTCGCAGTGTTCTCCATGGTCTTTTCTATATGCCTGCGTACCCCTGGTGTCTCTGTGTGCGTCCCATTTTTCTGAAACCAGTCAGATTGGGTTAGGGCCCGCACTAAAGGTTTCATTTTAACCTAGTCACCTTTTCAAAGGCCCAATCTAATACAGTCACATTCAGAACTACTGGGGGTTAAGGCTTCAACATATGAATTGGCAGGGGGGTCTAAAACTTAGCCCATAACATTGTGCCTATTTGGAAAAATCTGATTTAATATATATGCTCCATGGCATACATGAAACTCACTTTGGGGAAGGATAGCTTTCCTCTATAGCAGTCAGAAGTATCCGGTCAAGAAAAACACACAAATATACTTAAACACTGACTGGCAGAGAAAATAAGGAGATGATTTAAATAACAGCACTAAACCCAAGGCATAAAGACAGACATTTTTCATTTGAGACACTGATTTGTCACATGGACAATATTCTGTGTCCTGCTCACGTGTAGCAAACAGCAGGGATGTCTTTGAGCCTGCTTAATGATCCTCCGCACAGGCTGCTGGTAATAATGAAATCGGCTGCCAAACCTCTAAGTCCAGAGCGGGGCATGATGTAAAATCCCTGTAAATATAGATTAAAGATGTAGTTTTGACCACAAGCTGTTCAGGCTCCAGATCTGACAGGCAATTATCTGCGGGCATCCAAGGGACACTGCGGGCCTTAGAAAAGACAGAGAAAGAAGAAAAGGCAAGGCAGTAAGAAGACAAGAAAATAGAAAAGAGGTGAGAGAGAGGACCAAAAGAGGAAGATGATAAGAAATAGAAAAGGAAAGGCTGGTTGGAGGGGAGGCGCCTGGGTGGCTCAGTCGGTTGAGCACCTGCCTTCAGCTCAGGTCATGATCTCAGGGTCCTGGGATGGAGACCCACATCGGGCTCCCCACTCAGCAGGGAGTCTGCTTCTCTGCCGCCCCCCTGCACCCATTCATGCGATGTCTCTCTATCTCAAATAAATAAATAAAATCTTAAAAAAGAAAAGAAAAGGCTGGGAAAGCGGGTCTCTCTTTTCTCAGTGACACGGCACCACATCAGAGACCCGCCACTGACCGATAACAAAAAATGCCAGAACTTACATGTGAATGACATGTGCACACGGGCAAAGACTCTCCAACGCTGTTACCCTCATGCACCCCAAACAGCTTGGTGAGACCTCATGGAAGTATTCTTTTTATTTGACAGATTAAAACTCTGAGACAGTCATTAAAAAGTGACTTACAGAGTCTGGAAGCAATGAAACGTTTTATAGGCTAACCCTACTCCTGCACAGAAATGATAAACAACTACAGCTTCTTTTCACCCCACCATCCCTCCAACTTTCTGGTTCGCACATAATTGAACTATGGGATATATGTGCATTTTTAAAATTCCGTGTTCACTCTTTCTCTACAAAATTTTTTTGGCTTATCCTCCTATGAGTTTAGTTTAGCTTTAAGAATATCTCACTTCAAACAAGCTCAGGCAGAAGGAGTGGAGAAATGATTATTTACTGGGAAAAATGAGAGTGATAATACCGTTAGAATTCAGATCCCACAGAAGTCAGCTCTTCTTCTCCAGAGGTGACCTTCCACACACTACAACGTTTCCAGAACGATCGGAGGTAAAAAAAATAAATCTCAGGAAAAAATGTAACTGAATGTTTACTCATGGGGGCAAGGTATGTGAGGTGTAGGTGATCACTCCTCTCATGAACTACAGTTAGAGACTGAAAGGAGGAAGGAGTCTCTCCTTGGCTTCCTGTGTGTAACCTGCACCTCTGAGCTCCATTACCAACAGGACACATTTCAGTGGCTTTTAGCTGAAAACCCAGGCTCAGGTTCAAAGTTGGAAAGTGATACCCGTCCTGGGACAGAGTTCAAAGCCCTGTATTCCAGGCCTTCATGTTAAGGTCTTGGCTTTTGGTTTAAGTGCACCTGCTGGCAGGCTACTGCAGTAACCCAAGGAACACTAGTGCTAGAAACTTCTGGAAGCTCCTCTGCCTATAAACTTACAGATTGCTCACACACTGCGGCACATTATATGGCATTTAGCCAGACTTCTGGTCCCATCAGCTCTTCCAGAACTTGGCCACCTGCGTCAAGAGGCAGGGTCTCTTTCTCCTCCCCTTGAATCTGGGCAGGACTTCGTGACAGTTTCAACTGATAGAAGGTGGCAGAGCTGACCTGGTTTCTGTCTGTTCTCGCTCAGGATGCTTCTCTTGGAACCCAGCTACCACACTGTGAGGAAGCCCGGGCCACATGGAGGGGATGTCAGTGTTTGGGCCAAAAGCCTCAGCTTAAAGTCTCAGATGAGAGCGAGCATCCACTGCCAGACAACGAGCGAATGAGCCGCCAGGTGACTCCCGCCCCGTGGACCCCGTCCAGGGAATCCGCGAGGGTAACGAAGGTTTGTTTCATGCCACTAAAATTAGTTGTCGCTTGTTAAACAGACTAGTGACTGGAATGTACAGTACAGCTCAAGTTAATACCCAGAGGCAGAAAAAATCATGTGACTGTATCCATTTGTGGCCTTGGGTCTGTCCTGGACAGAAGGAACAGCAGGCAGGAGGGGGGGGGGACACTGACATTTAAGTGCCACCTTCCCTGTGCCAGACACGCTGTGAGGTACAAGAAAACTTCAGTTCCTCCAAAAGCCTACGACATTTAAGTGTGACGTCCATTTAAAGAGGAGGAATCAGAGACATAGAATGTTTTCGTAACTGATCTGGGAATCATACAGGAAGTGGTAGAGTTGGAAGTCTGAACCCATGATCTGCCTGACAAATCTTTCTACTCTCCCAGTGGAGCTCCACCTGCGGGCTCTAACCCTAGTATGGGCGGGGGGGGGGGGGGGGGGGGGGCGGTGCTCAACCGGGTGGGGAATGAGAAAATCCCATTAATCCATGAGCACTAGTCATCATGTGTAATATGCCCCCAGCCACACACAATTTTCAAATAAATTTCATAATTACAATTCAAATTCATCTTATTGATCTTGGTTTTATGATCTTGGTATTGATTATATATATATACATATATATATATATATACACCTTCTCAACCAACAGATAATAATAAAATGGTTGCTAGAAGTTAAATGTCCATGAACTTTCTAGATGTATATTAGAACAGGGTTTTCATGCTTAAAAATGTTGGGAACCACCAACTACTATACACCTCCTTGTGTGTGATTAACATTCATGCCTGGTAAATTGGATAATGTGTTACCGCAGGAAAACAGTTGTAAATGACCAACATTCCATCTGTGTTTATTTAATAAAGGTGGTTACTAAGGGCTCGCTCTTAAATAGTGGGCTTTGAGTGGAGAGGTCCCCTCAGCCATAACTCATTAATTTGCTAATTGCTCTTCCCAGTGGGCACTGGCCAGTGTTCATCTGCAGCTGATGGTGATGTATCCGCCCTTCCACTTTGCACACATGGCAGGGATGGTGGGCAGAGAAGAACGAGCCTCTCTCTGTCCTCT
The DNA here is from genome assembly GCF_004348235.1 of Phoca vitulina. Lineage (NCBI taxonomy): Eukaryota > Metazoa > Chordata > Mammalia > Carnivora > Phocidae > Phoca > Phoca vitulina. The sequence goes on along the minus strand of NW_022589720.1, from coordinate 26,824,646 downwards.
CCCTGCCCTGCCTCTGTCCTTCAGGATATCCTACTAAGCAAGCATTCACTTCTTGCAGGGTTGGAAGGAGGTGGTGAGAGATTTGGGAACAACTTCAGGAATGTAGAGCAAGTTCACCGCCCTCCCTGAGACAGGGGAGCCAGCTCAGTTCAGATCTGTGCTCGAGGCAAGAGTGCTGGTACTTAATGCTCCTTAGAAAAGCCTCCTTCAACAAAAGGCGGACAACTCCACCCAGAGTCCTTTGCTCTCACATTCACACGGGAAGCCTAGTAAAACACAGAGGGCCACTCCCCCGGCCTGAACAAAGGGGCATGCATGGGGCAGGTGGGATAAACTCCCTTCCCAGGGCTGCTCATCAGAGCTCACAGTCTTAAGAAAGCCTTGCTTGGGGAATGCCCATGTAACCAACCTCCAGGCTCCTCTCCTGCTACCACCAAGCTCTTAAATCACTGCATTCCACAAGGACTTTTTTTTCTTCTTCCCCAAATGGGGGAGAAAAAAGAAGGGAATTAAAATATCTACTGAAGTTGGTTTGTGTCAAAACAACGAAGAAATTCCAACTCCTAAAACAATGAAGAAATTCCAACTCCTAAAACTACATTAGAATTGTACCTAGATTTTTTAAGTCTATGGTGCCTACATTCCAAAACCCATGATTTCTACTTGTAAGCTCTTTGGCTCCAGTTAAGCGGGGAAAGAAGAAAACAAATGTGCTTTTAAAACTCTTAAGTCTTATTATTATTAATTTTAGGCATGTGAACAATCTAAAGATACCCCTTTTGGTACCTCTAAAATATACAGTCTAAAGATGACCCAACAACGAAGTGTTTAATTCATAAGTGAAGCAAATGTCTTTCACCTTATAAAATGCACGAGTAGACTCCATTATACACCCACACAATAAATGTACAACTTCAGGAGTCACATATTGGTCACAGGCAGTCAGAGAACATTTTTCCCAACCCTAGAGAGGAAGCATTGCACCAATCACAAGAAATACCTGGTTGGGCATAAGAGAAGGAGGAAGCTTTAGCCTGAGGGTCCCCCAGCCTTCCCCAGAACCTCCCCAACCTGCCAACCATGGAGGAAGGCTGAAGAGAACAACTCTCATGGATATCTGGTCTAACCAGGCTTTCTCTCTTTCCTTTTAAAGAAAAAGGACCTAGAAAGCAGGAGGAGGAAGTAGAAGGGCACAAAAAGTGAGAGAGCAGATATTATAAGAAATCAGCCCCAAATTAGCTATCCACAGGAGAAAAGCTGCTGACCTTCCTCAGAGTCTTTTCCAAATGGAGGCAGAGGGCGCCTGGGTGGCTCAGTTGGTTAAGCGACTGCCTTCGGCTCAGGTCATGATCCTGGAGTCCCTGGATCGAGTCCCGCATCGGGCTCCCTGCTCGGCAGGGAGCCTGCTTCTCCCTCTGACCCTCCCCCCTCTCATGTGCTCTCTCTCTCATTCTCTGTCTCAAATAAATAAATAAAATCTTTAAAAAAAAAAATAAAAAAAAAAAAAAATGCTGACCCAGGAGGTACAAGGGGAGAGCCCCAGTGGAACTGGTTAGGGCCAAAGAGTCTCTGCCTCACCTGGGTTATCATATCCAAATTCCCACTTATCTCAAAGGAGGGCATGGGAATCCACACATACTTATCCCTGAAAACCTATGCCTTTCTGACGCGCTTGGGTAGCTCGGTTGATTAAGCGTCTGACTTGTGATTTCAGCTCAGGTCATGATCTCAGGGTCCTGAGATGGAGCCCCCTGTCGGGTGGCACTGAGCATGGAGTCTGCAAGGGATTCTCCCTCTCCCCTCACCCAACCCCTCTTGCAGGCACAAATGCACTTTCTCAAAACAACAACAACAACAAACCCATGCTTTTCCTGTAATACAGAGGTTGCATCCTGTAAGAGCTGCCTATTTGTCTCATCTTCTGCCACAAGTAAGTCCAGATGTATGTTATCAGGCCTTCCCAAGGTCAGAGTTCTTTATGGACTTCAAATTCCTAGAGGACAGGAAATACAGTTGTTTTTCTTGTACGGTACTGCAACTACCCAAATACTGCATACAAATACATAAATTTCTACCAGGAAGTCCCTTAAAAAAAAATCCTCACTTCCTTTAAAGTATCTGGCCTTGTAAGCATTCTGGGAAGACTCATGAAAACACCCTAATTTATTAACTGAGGTAACTGATTCATTCATCTATTTATTCATTCATTCAACAAAGATTTCTTGAGCACCTCTTATGTGCCAGGCCGGGGATTTGGCTGTGAACTAGCCAAAGCCTATGTTCCCACAGGGCTGCTCTTCTAGGGGAAGAAACAGGTCCTAAACAAATACGTGTATCACAAATAAACAAGTATTATGTCAACGGTGACACACGTTTAAAAGTGGGGATAAGAAGTGACAGGAATGTACAATATTATATGGGGAAGCGGGGGCATCAAGGAAGACCTCCCTAAGGTCTGAGCAAAGGTCCGGGGGAAGGGAGCCTTGAAGATGCCCAGGCTGGGAACAGCAAGGACAGGCCCTGCGGCTAAGAAGGGCTCAAGGAAATGCAAATGAGGGCAAAGGCACCACATGAGGACTGTAGGGTCAGTGGGGGGCTGAGCAGGGAGGGGGTGCTTGTGGATCTGGGATGGGAAGCCAGTGAAGGTCTCTGGACACAGTACTGACAAAAAGGATCTCTCTAGCTACTGGGAGCAAGAGGAGAAGCAGGGAGGCCCCATCCCCAGTAAGACATGGGTGTTGCCTGGACCAGGTGCTTACAGGACAATGAGAGACAGTTTGTGGACCTATTCCGAAGAAAACACTACTAGGCTTTGCTCATGTGACAGATGGTAGGTATCTGAAACAGACAAGCCTGGAGTCAAATCCCAACTCTGCCACCTACCGGAGCTGTGTGACCTTGTGGGAAAGCGTTAACTTCTCTGAGTCTCAGTTTCTTCTGTAAAATGGGGATAATCCCACTTTCACCACAAAGGTATAGAAATGCTATAGAGAAGCACCCATTGCAATACCTGGGTACTACTTAAAAAAAAAAAAAAAATCCTCTTGTATCTCTAACCCAAACAACCTCTGACCCCAATAAAACAATTCTTGCAGGGAGAGGTCAGGAGAGTTTCCATGGTCCCAAGATCCCCTTCTCTTGATCTACCCTTTCTTTGATGACCAGAGCTGACTTTCATTATTACACGTTTATCCTTTCAGCCCAGCTGTTGTTTTCAAGGTTGGGTTATTGCACTTCTAATCTTAATAGAATCAGCAACCACCATCCATGCCCCTTATCAGAGAGTTGGACAGAAGCAGTAAGTGAAAAACAGAATCCTGGGGCTAAGAATTTCTGACAATGCCAGGAAGGTATTTGGAATAGTATTTCTAATTGCATATTCAAGACTTCTGCTCTTGTCGTCAAGGAAAGAGGGGTAATTATTATTATATACTACTGGGTTTTAAAGCTGGGAGTTCTTGCCTCCTTTCCTGTCCAATAATTACAGTTAGGCCAATACTTCTAGCTTATGTCAACATATGATCAAGATCACATGACCTTGAGTCTAACAAGAAGTGAAACCACTCAGCCCTGAAAATCAAATAGTAAATCATTTTCTCTTCTTGGCTGGAATGCCCAGTAAAAGGTACATACACTTAATTGTGTTCCCTCCCTTTCCCCATCCCAATTAACCCAACACCACATGCACATGGTTTCCTCCCTAAAAATTTGAAATTATTTTGCAAATCTCATTTGTGTTTAATGTGACTTAACAGCTCTTCTAAAGAACAATGGGTTGAGGAACAGAAACCATTAAATAGAGGTTTAAAATGACATTAATAGATGCTTAAAAATGATAGAGAAATATGATAATAGAGCCTTTATAGTTGAAACTTAGAAATCTATTTGAAGAATTCAAACACAGTTTTAATAGAACTATACCTCATTACTCAAAAAGAAAACTCAAGTAGAGCACTATAGATTGGTAGAGTAGGCTCATTTCAGGAAATTATACCCAGGGAAAACATCTAAACTTTCCTATTAAACAGATCATGGATGAAAAAAGAAGTCAAGCCTGAGGGTCTTCCTTTTTAAAAGTTTTATTTTGGGGGGGCACCTGGGTGGCTCAGTCAGGTTTCAGCTCAGGTCATGATCTCAGGGTCGTGAGATCGAGCCCCACGTCAGGCTCTGCACTCAGCACAAAGTCTGCTTGACCCTCTCCCTCTGCTCCTCCCCCCGTTCATGCATGCTCTCTAATAAAACCTTTAAAAAAATAAAAAATAAGTTTTATTTAACACCAGTATTAGAAAGTACTTCTTTGCAGGGTCTTTGCATAGGTTATTTTCAGAATACAATGCATTCACATAAGCCCCCCTCTCTTCTGTATAGAAATAGCAGTAGCAGCCAGAGTTCACATGCACCAAAATACACATATCAGGTCCTTTAACCGCATGATAACCCAAAAGGCAGGCACAGAGATGTTAAGTCGCAAAGCCAAGTTTACTGCAGGACTTGCGGCCAAAACCCATCAGTTCCAATTGCTACACTCACTGCCCCTTCCTTAAGGCATGAACCACAGTCAAACCCTATTCTGCCATCCCTAACTTATCAAAAGAATCAACTTTTCCTCCTCTTGCCTCTTCTTACCATTTGCCTCCACTTAATAGAATGGAACTATCCATCATCTTTGATCTGTTTCTCATCTGGATGTCCAAAGGGTTTCCAAGTCTACTTTGAAGCCTCTTGAATCTACCTGGTCCTTTCTGTCCAGGTTTGGCTTTCTTTTCCTTTAGTCTTTTATCCTTTCTCCCCTAAGTAACCACATGCTAACCCATTCTCCCTATGGCCAGACCTAATACCCTCCAAGTTACCTACACTACCCTCCCACGTTAAATTTCCTAAAGGCAAGCACCCAGGACATTACTTAAAAGCCATTAATGACTCCCTAGCTAAAGAAATGAAACACAATCACTTCACCCCAGGACTCATGGAGCTAGATGCCCCCAAATCCATTTTCTCCCCCACTATTTTCCCACAAGGCCACCTCACTACAGACAGAGTGGACCACAGGTGACACATCTCATGCAGCCCACCTCCACACCTTTGGGAAGGCTAGAGTTGACTCTATCAAGAATGACCTCAGTCCCAGGATGCCTGGGTGGCTCAGTCGTTAAGAGTCTGCCTTCGGCTCAGGTCATGATCCCAGGGTCCTGGGATCGAGCCCCACGTCAGGCTCCCTGCTCAGCGGAAAGCCTGCTTCTCCCTCTCCCACTCCCCGTGCTTGTGTTCCCTCTCTCGCTGTTTCTGTCAAATAAAAAAAAAAAAAAAAAATCTAAAAAAAAGAATGACCTCAGTCCCACCTCTCTGGGAATTCTGCCCATCTGGCAAGATCCTTCCTTTAGTGAGTCTGTCCTTCCCCTTCCTAACCCTTCCCTTGGGTAGGAGTTTTCTTCTTGGAACCTCTTCGCCACTGCCTTTGTTCTCTGATTTCATTCCCTGTTATCATTTCCCTCATCCTGACCTACCCCCCCATCATCACTTACACTATAGGCTCTCAGAAGAAAGACACTGGGTCTTGCTCACCTTGGCATCTTCCAGAGTACTCACTGAAAGTGCTCAAAAATGCTTCTTTGATTTATCTGAAAATCCACTTTGCAGAGATTATGCTTTCCTCTGAAACTTTAAAGCATGTATCTTATATCATTTATGCAGCACTAAGATTGTGCCCTGAATATTAATTCTTCCACACGCAAATGTCCCGCATCCCCAGTGAAAAGTACAAGTTCTCTGAAGGCAAAGACCACGTCTCCCTTTTCATGTATGGATCCAGGACCTTGCGTCAAAGGTACTAAATATGTATTCTTACAATATTTGTGTGATCTCCCCCAATGAAGCTGCATTTCTCCAAGGCTGTTCTGTTCCTCAAGGTACGCACCCCAGGGTTTTATAGTAAAAAATATTTCCATACCACCCCCCCACACACACACACACAGCCTCTCCCCCCACATACAATCTTCTCTTCTTAGATATTTACAATGTACATTAACACCTCAAAGAGACTGAGCAGTCCTATACTAAAGAAACCTAAACAGGACATTTTCGAAACTTACTTCACACAAGGAAACTTCTCTTGCTTATATATCTGTTAACATCCAGCACTGTCACTTGGAGAAATCAAACTAAAGAGTTTGAAGCAACATCCTATATATAACTAAGTGCCCAGTAAATAACATATGTAAGACATTTTATAGTTTATATTTTATAGCATACTTTCAACACATTATTACAACTGAACTCCCTCAATACACAGACTCATAAGTAGGAAAATATAAAGAAGGGAAAATCTGTCTTGCTTTCCTCCAATCCCCTCTACTTCTCACTCAACATTCCTTTGTTCATGCATGAAATCAACTGAAAACTCCTTTTCTTTAGTTACTGTGAGACACTAAGGATACAAGGTGACTCAATGTATCCTCCCCTTCAAGGGACTTGTTCCAGCCTCTTGGAACTGAGACGGTCCTTAAGTATAAACTCCAAATCGTACTCTTGGAGTAAGGAAGGTAGGTTTTAGGGTCAAGAAATCTACCTTGCAGACACAGAGGTCACTTGATTAATGAGACTTTAGCTTAAAGGAAACTCAAAGTTCCAAACTTAGAGCTATATCAATAAGGATTAGGTTTGACTGCATATGAAAGAAAATCCAAAATAATAGTGGCTTAAACAAGATAGAAGTATAAACTGAGTATAAATATACAGAGTCTGAGAGGAGCCCAGAGCTGACATGACAGCTCCAAGGACACCCGAGATTGGGGTTCCCTCTATCTATCAACCTAATGGAAGGCTTCCATCTTTAAGATCACCTCAGGGTCCAAAATGGCAGCTGGAATGCTAACCATCAAGTACTCATCCCAAGAAGGAAAAAAAAAAAAAAAAAAAGATTATGGAATAGCTTTCAGTGGAGTGGTAAGATCCCTTTATGGAGCCTTTCTCCAATCCTCCATGTCACTTCTCATTGACCAGGACCTGGTCACACAGCCAAAACCAGTTCAGAGAAGGCTGCGAAATATGGTCTTTTAGCTGAGTATGCTGCATCCCCAATTGTTTTTAATGGAGTCCTATTACTAAGAAAGAACAGGAGAAAGGAAATTGGGTAGTCTACTAGCAATCTCTGCCATGAGGAAAAAGGTGTTAGAATCCTACTACCTTCAAATACTGGTCAGAAGTCCTTTAGCCCTGTGTTTCTCAAGCCCATTCATTAATAAGAATCACCCGCAAGGGATGGGTGGTGAAGGGGTGGGAGAAGAGATCCTCATTGAAATATAGATTCCCAGGCTCCACCCAGACCTACTAAACCAGAATCTCTAGGGAGAAGACCTGGGGATCCCTGTTTTTAGCAAGCACCCTAAATGATCCTTATCATCAAGCAAGTATGGGAAACAATGAAATCTAATCTCCAACCAACTTGGCTGTCTCAGCAAATTCCTGAGCCTTGGGGCCTCGGAGGCAGCCAGCCCACCCTTGAGCAGCAAGAGATAATGGAAGTTCTTTCTCATACTGCGGCAAGTTCTATCAGAGGGCCTACTCCATGGGAAGAGACCAAGGGTGCCTCACCAAAAAGGAATCACAAAAGCAATTATGAATCAAGCAACCAAGGGCTTTAACCAGCCAGATCTGTCACATGAACAAATTGGATCATATAAAATCAGTCCATTTCCTTACAGAAAGCTTTTGGCATGACTGTTTTCTAATTTTTCAATCTTACTTTATCAACTAGGACACGAGTTTGACAAATGTCAAATGTTAAATGTCTCTCAGGCTCCTTAGCACCCACAGTGCATTAGGGAGCACCCAGTAGGGTCACCTGAAGTTGACTGAAGGCCTTTAGCCTATGGGTAGAAGGGTTTCTCTCTGGGGATTCAAGTTTAAAGCTAGATGGAAAAGGTGCAGTGCCCTCGGTAACATTTAGAAGTCAACCGTTCTGTACTGTGTCCCCTGTCCCTTGTGACATCTTTCCTCCAAACAAAGATACTGAGGACATGTTAGTTACTTGTAATTCAACCATCCTAGCAGTTCTGAAACCAAGGGGGACCTGAGAACAAATGTGATGGATGAACTCTAGGACTGTAGGGGATTTTGATTTCATTTGCTCTCTCACCCAGGCTAATACTGAGAAAATCTGGTGGGGGGCAGGGGTTAATTATATCAGAAACCACTTATATCTGGCATGACCTTTCCATGGAAGAAAAAGATTCCAAACTTATGGTTTGAGGTTTCTTTATGAATGAAGAATTAAACCCTCAGAATGTAATGAATAAAAGAATGATAGATATTAAAGATTCTTTTTCACCTACTGGTGTTATGTTTTGAATTATGTTCTCCAAAAAAAGATAGGAAGTCCTAACCTCCAAGACCTGAGAAAGTGACCTTACATGTAAATAGGATCTTTGCAGAGGAAGTTAAAATGAGGTCAATAGGGTAGGCATTATTCCAATGACTGGTGTCCTTAAAGGGGAAATCTGGACAGAGACAGACATGGGTGGAGGGAAGACAGCCATATGAAGACAGAGGACTGGAGTGAGGTGTCTACAGAACAGACTGCTGAAGATCGCTGCTTCCTACCAGACGCTAGGAGGACGCGAGGAAGACGGGCTTCAGAGGGAACGTGGCCCTGCCCACATCTTGATTTCAGACTTCTAGCCTCCAGATCTGTGAGACAAGAAATCTCTATTGCATGGAAGTCACCCAGCTTATGGCACTTTGTTATTTCAGCCCTAGTAAATGAATACAGTTGGTTAGTGGGGACGCATTTTCTCACCAAGGTCAAATTCGACATCCTTGGTTGGGGGGGGGGGATTATTCTGATGCCTCTCAGATCAGGAAGATCTACAACACTGCTTCCTTACTACAGGACTGCTTGGCATCCTGGATTAGTAGTTCTAAACACTTTCTGCTCAGGACAATCGTCAAAGGAGTCTTAAAAATACCCAGGTCAGGCTCCTCTCCAGAAATTCGGATTTAATTGGTTTGGGGCTGGGTGGGATGAAGAGTAGTAACAGGTTTTTGTTTCTGGTTTCGTTTTTGTAACTCCCCAGGTAATTTTAACATGCAGAGGGAGTTAAGAACAACTGCCCAAGATTATACGGGTAAAGGTTTTTGGGGTGGTTTTTTTTTTTTATATAAACAATAGAGGGGAGAGCTAACCCTCTAACTCAGAAATACTAGGAAAACCCAACCTCTGTGAAATTGACATTAAGTAGCCATTGACTTTGAAAGTTGACTGTAGAAATCAAATTTCTATATGAATAATTGTTCCATCACTACCTGATGGGCAATGTTTTAACTAAATGACTCCACACAGGCTTTCAGGCATCTAAGTTTATCTGTGGCATCCCTCCATAGTTTTAATAGAATGTAAAATTTTACTGTTTTAAAAAAAAAAGCTACTGATATTTTCACTATTGCAACTTGGCAAAACATCCAAATATCGACATCTAAAAATACCCACCACCAATAAAGTAGGTACTAAGTAAATTTCAGAAAAGTTTTTCTGTTTTGGTAAAAAGGGCAAGGTAATTACTTGATAGTTCTTCAACAGCTGACATGATTATACGGTCAGAACTCTGTAGACTTCTTAAAAACACTGGAATTTCTTAGCTGTGTTATTACTTTAAATATGGTTCTAAAGAATATATTAAATTATATATTCAATTATATGTAGGTAAAACTCAGAAGGCAGCTTTTTTATACCTCCTAATTTCTTGACAAGCTAACTTTTCCTTCCTCTACTTCAGAAACCAAACAAATTCACAAATACAGTAGACAAAAAAGACATCAAGAGCCTTTTTCTTCCTTCCTTCCTCTTCCTCTCTTCCTGCCTCTATCTCAATCTCTCTCCTCTTGACATTTGTTCAAAGCTTTGATTTTCCCCTTGGACAGAAGGTCAGAGACAGAGATTTCCTGTCTACAGCTCCGCTTTGTGCTTAAGGAAACGTGAAAAAAAGACCTGCATATTTCAAAGACGGTCATTAGAACCACTATATACAGTAGGACCATGTTCTTTCCTCCCTGTTTGTCCTTCATGAGTAGAGATTACAAGAAATGTCATGGGCAAGAGGAAGAGGAGGATACACTTTGACTAGGTACCAAGGGAGCCTTGAACACACTCCAATTAAGAAGTAGATTCTTTTTTTCCAGATGCCCGTGGGACTTCGCACAACTCCAGTCAAAATAAATGTACTGCTTTCGGACTCCATTACAGACGCAATTACCAGTGGACACAGAGATGGATGGGAGCAGAGGGAGTTACAAAGAGACCTGAACAGGAAATACAGAACTTTAAAGCTTAATGAGACTTTGGAGAGCATCTTATTTTACCCACATGGAAACCAAGGGAGGGGCACGGACTTGCAGGAGCCTCACACCTGTATGGGCAGAGCTGAGATCAGTAAACGTAGCCCGCTGTTCTGGCCACAAAGCCACCTGCTAAGTCTTTTTTTTTTTTTTTTAAAGATTTTATTTATTTATTTGACAGAGACACAGTGAGAGAGGGAACACAAGCAGGGGGAGTGGGAGAGGGAGAAACAGGCTTCCTGCTGAGCAGAGAGCCCGATGCGGGGCTCAATTCCAGGACCCTGGGATCATGACCTGAGCTGAAGGCAGATGCTTAACGACTGAGCCACCCAGGCGCCCCGCCACCTGCTAAGTCTTGAGGCCATCCAGGAGAAACAGTAAGACGCGGAGCCAGCCTCTTTGCCTCTCTGGCCTCATGTTTTACATATTTATCGCGTCTTAATATGCTGTAATTGATGGGGGGTGGTGAAAGCTGGAGATCTTAAGATTGAGTTACGGCCTCTTGTTAAAAAGAGGAAAAGTTTTTTCTGGAGTGGAAAGAGGATACTTCTCATGCAATGCAAACCACAGCACAAAGTTCAAGGTCAAAGAGCCACATGTGGCACATCCAGAAGGGCACAAGGATTAACCTCTGTGCCCGTAAGATGGCACAGGTAACCTGGCCTTTCAAGCGGAGAAAAATGCTCTCGCTGTAACAGGAGCCAGGAGAAGAGTACGACACAGATCAGGGGTAGAGAGCTTCACAGGACTTTGTGGTATAGCATTGTGGACAATAGGCCCAACACCAACGCAACCATGTTCTGAAATGAAAAATTCCTTCCACAAATCCAGGACTCAATGCCTCAAGTATCATCTTTCAAATGTCAACACAGTGTCTAAATATCAGCCTCAAATCCATTACTGAGCCAGAGATATTTTGAGTAAGGGCCCGCCAAATATGGGAAAAGTCCTATAAAGGCAGAAAAAAATCCTTAAGTGACATTCTATTTATGTTTACGTTATCAGAAATCTCATTGTGTCCAGTTTAATGAGTAACTTTTAATATGGGAAGATATACACATTCCATGGGTCATATAAAACCACGGCTGCTGAAGTGGGCGATTCAACATTTTAAGGAAAAGTATGAATTATGTGAAGGTCAAGTCCCTTTTAAAAAGTATATTAGGAAGCATAATAAAAATAAGGAAGTGGTTATAAATCTGAGTTCCAAGAATGGTAACTCCCTTGTATGGACAGAGAAAAACAGTGGGACAGAACAATTACATTCCTATGCTACGAGAACACTTGAACAGAAAGAAAAACACACAAAGGCCAAAATCACATTAAAAAAATGCGTTTCATTGAGAAGCTCCATATTGAAATGAGTGTGGTTCAACCAGCAGCTACAGTTCAAATGTCCCTTGAGTTCAGATGGCAAATGACAGGATATCACTTATTTAAATACAGAGATTGTTTGCACACATCAAAAGAAAAAAGGAAAGTGGCCATAAACTGGTCCCACAAGGCAGAACCTAAGTGGACTGGTCAGCTCCCGAGCATGAAGACAAGGAGCTGGCAGTGCTGAGGGAAAGAGAGCTCAGGTGACCAGTGTCCATTCACGTCCATTCCTACAGATGTGAGGGCTGCTTTTTCAATTTTTTGTTCTCCTGTCAGGGTCGAATACTGCACTATCCAAGAGAAATAAAATGGAAGCCACATTTTATATTTTTTTGATAGCCGCATTTTTAAAAATTAAAACAGATGAAATTAATTACATTTGATAGAACCCAATAAAACCAAAGTGTTATCCTTTCAGCATGAAATCAGCATGAAATCAACATGAAAGCTATTAATGAGATAGTTTACATTCGTTTTTCATGCCATGCCATCAAAATCTTGCACGTTTCCAGGAAGTACATCTCAATTCCGATGCTACATTTTTATCAGAAATACTTGATGGCATTTACAGTTCATGAGATTTATCCTAAAAAAACAAAAACACAACCAAATTCACATACTCAAGTTGTTCCAAACATAATTAAGTTTCCCAATATCAAAAAACACAAATGTTCCAATATCTGAAGAGAGTACTCTAAAATTTAAATTTATTTAAATAAATAAAATTAAAAATTTGCTTTGTTAGTCAGGCAAGCTACATTTCAATTGCTTAACAGATGTATGTGTAGGCGGCCACAGGCGTGGACAACACTCATGTGTCCCACCCTCACAGGAGTCATCTCTGTTTCCAACTTCCCACGGAATAGAGGTCAGGCAATAAAACAAACTCAGAGTCAGTCCATAGGAAGATAGAAATAATTTCCTCATTATCCATACCTTTATGAACTCCAGCTTATGGAATACAGAAAAGGAACAAATATTATCTCTTAAAAAACCAGATTTGAGGGGCGTCTGGGTGGCTCAGTTGTTAAGCGTCTGCCTTCGGCTCAGGTCATGACCCCGGTGTCCTGGGATCGAGCCCCGCATCGGGCTCCCTGCTCCGCAGGAAGCCTGCTTCTCTCTCTCCCTCTCCCACTCCCCCTGCTTGTGTTCCCTCTCTCGCTGTGTCTCTGTCAAAAAAACAAATAAAATCTTTAAAAAAAAAAACAAAAACAAAAACAGATTTGATAGATGAGATCTATAACCAGGGATAGAAATTATCTGGGAAAGGGAAGTGAGTATCTTGTACATTTTTGTCTTATTTATTCTTCACAATACCCTACGAGGGAGGTATTTTTCTAAAATTCCCATTTTTACTAAATAGGAAACAGGCTCAGGGAAGTTAGGGATAGTTAAGTGAGGCACACAGAATTTGAGCTTAACTAATGAATCAAACTAACTCTTACGAGATACTGGATTTTGTTCACAAAACCCAGCCCAGCAAGTCAAGTAATTCTGGATCCTGCCTCCCTAGGAGAGGTCAGAAGACAGACAAAGCACACTGATGGGAGTGTGATCTGCACACCTCTCCATTCTTATTGGAAGTGCCATGATCTATAAACCCTTCACTTGAAGTGCTGATACAACGTTCTCTCTCGTAAGACAAGACAAGAACCTGAGGGTGGATCCTAGTGATCAACAGTTGCAAAAGTGACTGTCCTATAGGTGAGGTTGACAACAGAGCCAGAGTAGACCCAATCTTCGGTTTGCACCCGAATTTTTGTAAGATTTCCAGTTTTTATAGATGTAAATTAGTAGATTTCTGCAACTTTTTAATAGTTTTGTAATATGTACTCCAAAAATACACTCAGCCAGTGGCTTTCTTATTTCCTCAGTATTCCTCTAAGTAGAAGTGTTGATATGTACCATATGCATTTGTTTCTCATTTGTTGTAATTATAATGTCATATAATTTTGTAACTTGAATCTCTCTCCACTTAATGTATCATATGCACTTTCCCAGTTGCTACATAATTTAAGCTTAACACTTTTAAGGACTCTAGAACATTCTTCTCCATGGATGTAAAATAATGTATTTGCCTACTCCTGCAAAATATGGGTTACTCTCCATTTTTTCCTTAATATAAATAATACTACAAAAACACCCCACGTTTCAGATGATTTCCTTCACATAATTTCCCTTTAACGGGCCAAAACTGCCACGAGGGCTAACCCAATAGTATTGTTTACAAAACACGGGTTTGTGGTAAAGTGAAATGTGTAAGCAGGGCTCACAATGGGCTGGAAAGTATCAGAATCTCAAAGATAAGGATCAGTTACTACATTCTGCCGGGGGCCTAAACAGGAGACCTGTGTCTGTCTTGAGGGCTTACTTGACCCTTCTGAAGAATTCTTTAAAAACTAGGAGTAAGCTGTCCAGAATCTTTTTGACAAACTTTAGTAAAATGACTCATAAATTGAGTCACTGACCCATAAAAATTGAATAAGAATCCCAGCATCCTTTAAATGAGGTTGAAATGCTGCCCCATCTTAGCCAGGGCCCAAGCACTATTCTGTTTCCAGTAACAAGCAGCCCTGTTCTTAATAATACTCAGGCTCTCTTGTAACCAGAGACACAGATGCCAGTCAGGAAATTGGGTTTAAATTTGGGTAACTTTTGCCTAGGGAACACAGGCTAGTTAATTAGTCTACACCAAAGTTCACGACTAGTCTCCTTAGCACTTGAGCTAAGGAGCTATGGATACAAAATCATTTCACAGTTTGGGTACAAAACAAAACCACAAATGCGTTGTACGTAACAAGCCAGGCGCTCCAATAATACTCGCTAATGTCACATAATACAATCAAAAGTAGCAGAAAGGACATTCGGACCATACTAAAGGGAACCCATCTGGAAAACCCTCCTGCCTTTTGGTTTCGGGTCCATGCCATGGGGAGAGCAGTAAATACTGAGCAAAGAGGGGCCAGAGGAATGAGGGGTGACGATGAACTCTGGGTATTTTCATGTTGCTCTTACTCATTCAGCACAGTGCCTGGTTGTCCAGAACTGGGCGAGATGCTGCAGACTAAAGCAGGGACCATGATCTCATCCTACCATGACCCAGACTGCCACCTGCCACTAAAAGCCACACATTCCCTGTGGGGGAAAGGGAGAGATGGCTTTACACTGGAAAAGGCAGGAATCTACAGCACCAGACTCCCCCAACGGTGGGACTTAACTCGCTGAACACTCACACCAGAGCTCACAAAACCACCCACCTTCCCCCTATGGGCATAGCACAGCCCCGGACCAACCACGGAGCCACCACTGGGGGCCACCACTGGGGACAACGGTGCCCCAGACCTCCACAACCACAACTACCCTAGTCTAAGTCGTGCCCTTTGTTATTTTCCCACCAGAAAACAATACAAACATTCCTTAAGTCTCAGGGTCCAATTTGCATGAGGTCCTCCCCCTCCGATGGCCCTGGGGTTCCTCCCCAAAACAGGTCTAACCACTTTGCTTTCCATGTTAACCCACCCAGCTCTTATCTCTGGCACCAAAGGCTTCCACACTTATCCTGTGCATCTGGCTCGCTGGCTTCCCTGGAACAGGTTTTGGTCAGAGTTTACCCATGATTATCACCTGTCAGTTGCCACTGGAAAATTGCAGAGGAGACTCTGAAATCCAATCACAGGCTTTACCTGGCTGGCTGGGATCATGGTTTGGTTTTTGTTTTTGTTTTGTTTTGTAAATCTCTGCCGGCAAACCCCATGCCCAGCAGCCGCCACACACCCCGGGGGGCAGAGCGTGGCTTCTGCAGCCAGAGTCCCCGGGCACAAGTCCTGGCTCCTACTTTCCCTCTGGGATTTAGACAAGTGTCAGGAATGGAATTACGGGTTGAATCCCATCATTTGCGCTGAAGTCTTAACCCTCAGCCAGTACACCTCACAACTGTTTAGAAACAGGGTTGTGGCGGATGTAATTAGTTAAGGTGAAGTCATTCTGGAGGAAGGTGGGCTCCTAACCCAATACAACTGCGGTCCTTCTAAAAAGGGGACATTTGGACAGAGAGACCCACACAGGGAGCACTCCATGGGAAGATGAAGGCAGAGGAGCACCAAAGCCTGCCAGCAAGCCACCAGACGCATGGGCAGGGGCATGGAATGGATTCTCCCTCAAGCCTCATACCTCCTCACACCTCCATTTCAGCTGTCCATCCCCCAGACCTGTGAAAACAATGCATCTTTATTGCTTAAGACACTCCACTGGTACTACTTTGGTGCGGCTGTGCTTGCAAACTAACACAGCAAGTTACTGGGTCAGTTTTCTCATCTGTACAATGGGGATAAGAATGGCCGGAGGAATAAATTACAATTTGCTAAGTTGCTTAGATAATGCCTGACTCAGAAGTGCATTTTAATGCTAAGTAAATAGTCTCCTCTTTTTTTTTTTAACCAAGTAGTTTTGTTTTGTTTTTTTTTTAAGTTTCCTACCATCTCTTCCCACCAAATTGCACAGTGAAATGCAAGTACAATAATAGGCCCACACCAGATTTCTCAGGAGATGAGGGTCACTTACACTTGGCTGGCATGCCCAGAACAGGGTGTGGCCCATGGTATAGTAACAGGAATCCAGATTTCCTCCCTGCTCTTCATCTACACCCACACAAAGCACCACATCCCTCCCCACCCCTGCAGCAGCCCCCACCGGAGCCTCGCCCTAGTCATGGCCCTTTTCTCTGGTCGGTCTCTCAAAACCCCCATTGTCCTTCCGCCCAAAATGCGATCTTCATTGAGCCTCATTCTTCAGTTTCACCCACCCACCCCCAGCTTTCAATGCGGTGCAGTCTATCCCTCCTGTCATCTGACTTTATTTCCTGTTCTTTGCCCACGTTCATCTCCCTCTCCAGTTAGCACCCCCCTCCCCACCAGTACCGGTTTCCTCTGGTAATCCTAACCTAGGCAAGCAAGAAGCCCAACCCCAAATTCACCTCCTCTGTGAAACTCCTACGGTATTTATCACCTGCACTCCTGATGTCGCTGTGAAGGACAGAAGCCCTGTCTGTACCCTGTATCTGTTTCATGCACGTGAGTCCCAGGGTTGTGTGGAGAGTCAACTTTTGAAACCATTCATCACATACTACTGAAGACCTTACTGATACCAGGCACTGGGGTAACTGATAACATTAGCAACCATTTAGTGAGAATTTACCATGTGCCAGATTTTATCCTAATCCTCATGCTGATGCTCAGCGAGGAGTTGGCATCACGCTGGTTTACAGATAAGAAAACCAAAGATCAGAGAGATTATAGAATTTGCCCAACGTCACATAGGCAGGAAGAAACAAAACTGGGACAAAATAGAAAACAGGACTGAGAAATAGTACAATGGTCGGCTATAACCAGACCCAAATAATGTGGATTAAGGCATTGTCCATTCGGAAGGAGGTCAATAGTTATCACATAGATATACAGCACCGTGTATGTGTTCACACACACACAAACACACACACACACACACAAACTGACATCCTTCCAAATAGACAATGCCTTAATCCACATTATTTGGGATCTGGTCCTACAGATACATACGATATAACAATAAATCTACACAGATCCGTATCTCTGAAGGCAGAGCCATTCAATACTTTAATGACTTAAAGAGGCATGCCCACCAAGTTTGTAAATGACTCAGTGTGATTATAAGAATCAGAGTTTAAAATGATGCAAAAACTAGAGAAACGGATTTATCAAACAAAATAAAATTTAATGGGATAAATATAGTGCCCTGAATTTGGGTTCAAATATCCAACAGAACAAGCCCATGAAGAGAAAGATAGGGCTTTGCAAGCAAAAGTAGTAGGAAAGAATAAAAAAATAAACCAGATAGGAATCAAGAGGGGAAGGCAGCTGCAGGAAAAAAACTTATCTTAGGTTATATCAAGAAAGCTATATACCTGGGAAATAGAAATGTCACTATTTTAAGTTCTTTGGGAACAAATCTCAGGTTCTGCTCAGAACTCTAAGCCCCACAGTTTGAGACTCAAAGTGGCATATACGGGTAGAGGAAATTGATCGATACAAGAATCTTCAGCTTTCCGTTTCATAAACCGCATGCTGACTGAATGTATGCACTCAGTGTAACCTAAAACTGAGCTTATGATGGGTAATTGTAGGCTGACATCATTCCCAAACTGTCCTATGAAGGTGTGGATCAGGTCTTGACAGTTCCTATCTGCGTAAGCAATCCCAAAATGCAGGCTGCAAAACAGTATACTTAACCAGGCCCCCGTTAATCCCATATCTTACCAAGGCAGATCACTGGACATACTATTTGACTCAAAAGAAAAAGTCTGATTGATAACCTAACGTCACCAGCTGGTAACGCTCAGGGCAGTTTTCATTTCTAACACGGAAAAGGCATTTAATTTCACTGAAACCGCATGTTGCAATAGTCTTGCACTGACAGGACAATGGGGAATTGGCAAGTAGCAACCACTATTCCCTTCTGGGGTAAAAAGAATCAAAATGAAGAACATTTGGCACACCTTTCTCATCCAACTCCCAAACGAGGTTCACCGTGGAAACTGCCTGTGGCCGAGATTTGTTTTCTAGGGCTGCCACAAGAGTACCCCAAACTGGATGGCTGAGACAGCAGCAATGTATTGTCTTGTGTTCTGGAGGCCAGACATCAAGGTGTCAGCAGGACTGGTTCCTTCTGAGGGCTGTTCATGCTCTCTCCTCACTTCAGGTGGTTTGCTGCCAATCTCCAGCATTCCTTGGCTTTTAGATGCATCATCCGCCTCCCTGCCTCCATATTCACATGGTGTACTCCCGGTGTCCTTCCCAGTTTTCCCTCTGTACATGTCTGTCTCTGTGTCCAAATTTCTGCTTTTTATAAGGACGCCAGTCATACTGGATTACAGCCTACCCTAATGATCTCATTTTTTAAAAAATAATTTGATTACCTCTGTAAAGATCCTATTTCCAAAAAGGTCACATTCTGAAGTACTGGAGGGTAGGACTTTGATATATCTTTTTTTTTTTTTTTTTGGTTGGGGGGAGGCAACTCAACCATATCACTGAGTTCATCTTCTCCAGTGTCCCTTCCACTCACCTCTCTGGACTTAGCTGGTTTTGTGGCTGCCGGCTAGAGGAAAGGTTCCCTGTCTCCCTTGCAGCTAGGCAGGGACATGTGACTAAGCTCCAGTCGGCTCCATGTGAGGGCAAGGATTTGTGCCCCTTCAGGGTCACAGCCTTTAAAAAGGAAAATGCTTGCGCTCTACTCTCACGCTATTCAAGTCTTAAGGAGCCAGAAAAATACGCAACATGAACAGCACACCCTAGACCAGCGCTGTCCAGAAGAATTATTAATGCAAGACTTTTCAAGTTTCTGGGAGCCATATTTAAAAAATAAAAAGGAAGTGAAATGAATGTTAATATGTTTAGTTAATCCAATATGTCCAGAATATTAGCACTTTGGTTGTAGAATTAAGAAAAAAATTAAGGATATATTTTACATTCTTCTTCTGGTGCTAAGCCTTTGAAGTCTGGTGTGTATTTTATAGTCACAGCATATCTCAATTTGGACTAGCCACCTCTCAAATGGTCACGAGCCACACATTGACTACTGCAACGTACAGTGTCGCTCTGGAGAGTAGGAAAAGGACATCATAGGAAGATCTGGGTCCCTGGATGAATCTATGGAGCACAGTTATCCTGCTGACCCTGCAGTCCTTGAAACTAAGAAAACAACTTCTAACCCATTTGATTTCAGGGCATTTTGTTAAAACAGCTTATCCCATATCCTCGTAAATGTCCACTGGATCTCACAGAAGGACTCTGGAGCTTCAGTTATGAAACAACCCTTCAAAGAATGGAGAGCTCCACGAATTCACACTGACTCCTATGAAAAACCCACCAGAAGAGTAGCCCCAGTTTGAAAAGCTGCCATAGCAACACTGTCGGCATTGGAAAATACATCTCAGAATAAATCCATCCAAGGAGAACATGTAGTTCCTCAGATTTTTTCTTGTTCTTGTCCCACATTCTAAATCTCTTCGTTCCCCAGCCTATGGGACAGCCCAGGGGAAAAAGCAGGAGGTGGAGACCATCAGATCATTTGGCCTCCCAAGAAAATAAAAATCAATTCCTTTCGGACATTACTTCCCAAAAAGTTAAAAACATTTTTCATTAACACAATAAAAACCACCCTAAGAATTGGGCAATCAAGTGGATCACAATATGCGGACTTTCCTTGTTTAAAAGGAGGCAGGGACTCAAACAAAAGGAGAGTCAAGGGTAGTGGCCTCATCTTTACAGATATGTTGGGCCTGTAGCTAATGCGGACACCGAGTGCCGTATAAGTGAAGATAGCCACCTCTATACAGCAAAGATCTTTGGGTGGAAACTCAACTGAAAAGCACCACAGGATGAATCCAGAAGTAATTCCTAGTTCACTCCCAAGGAGAGGTTCCATACGAGAATTCGGCACACAAACAACATCGAGGTCAGCAAGAGTTCCAAATGATCAGGTAATTAACTCAGAATACAGTGATAAGAAGTAATAACCTACATGATTCCCTACTTATGTAGACTCTCAGATTTCCCCAAGTTTAGGAGCCAGGTTCTGAGTTTCATAATCGTCTCCAGCTGCATCTGGGATGGATCAGGTTTAACCAAGATTTCCTGGAGTTAATAGTCTGGGGGAGCTAGAAGGAAGCTGTGAGCCAGGTAGCCAGCAATGAGGCTCTATTTAGAAATCGACCTGTTTTGTTTTGAGATATAGACATTTTTATCAGCTCCAGTAGAAGAGCAGAAGTAGCATCTGTTCTCTCTTGCTTTAAAAGTCAAGGCCGAAGTGTATTTGCCTCCCAGGAAACAAGCAACCCAAGATTTTCCCAGATCCTCCCCCGCCACGGGAATGCCGCTAATGTTGGTGAGCTGGGCCACTGTAGACAGCGTTCGTAGGATGCAAAGTCACTGCCTGGGTCTTTGTGCTTAGCGCAACAGAGCAGAATTTATCTCATGCAGGTTCAAGCTTTGGAATTTAGGAAGGAGAATGCCCCAGGTCCGCAAGTGTGTGCAGCGGCCGACAGCCCTAGCGTGGGCGGCAAGAAAAACCGGGGTTCAGAGCTCTTTGCCATTCATCTAATGTGTGACTTTGGGCAAGCTACTTAACTTCCCTTCGCCTTAATTTCTTCCTCTGTAAAATGTTATAACAACAATGGTCTTTACTGGAAAAAGTTTGGTAAGCATCACCCGATAAAGAGCAGGTGAAGGGCTTGGCACAGCGACTGGCATGTAGCAAGCATTCAATAAAGGAGAGCTCTTCTCATTTCTGCTGTAGTAGGTCAGCGATCCATACATGTTTACTCTTGTAATTCATGTTCTGTGTTAGGCAGATTCAAAAAAATGGGATAGTCTGGCCTCCCTCTATCAGACACTGAAAATAGTCCACAAGAAACGGTGGCACTAAAGTCATGAGCATGCATGCTGGGAGAGGCGGGGTGGGGCAGCAAAACTTCGGAGAAACTTCTCTTAGATGGAAAAGCAAGGAGGTATGCTCTGGGTTGAATTGTGTTCCATTGCCCCCCACTTCCCTAACTCCCCACCAGAACTGGTAAGCTGAAATCTGAGGCACCTCAGAATAGGACCCGATCTGGAGATGGGGTCTTTACAGAGGTAGGGAATCAAGTTAAACCGAGGTCATTTGGATGGGCCCTAATCCAACAGAACCACGTCCTTATAAAAAGGGGAAATCTGGACACTGAGACACGCATACAGAGCGAGCGCCATGTGAAGAGGAAGGTGGAGGTCAGGTGATGCATCTATAAGCCAGTGATTGCCAGAAAACCACAAGAAGCCCGGAGAGGCTTGGAACAGATTTGCCTTCACAGCCCTCCCAGGAACCAGCCCCGCTGACACCCTGAGCTCAAACTTGTAGCCTCCAGAACTGGGAGGTGATACGTTTCAGTTGTTCAAGCCACTGGGTGTGTGTTTATGGCAACCCTAGGCAACAAGGTGAAATGGGGCAGCAGGCAGATTCCCCACTCAGGACTGACAAGACCTGGAAAATACGTAGTAGGACACAAACTTGACCGAATTTCTCTTCCAGAAGTTTACCAGAGTCTCATACCTCCACCCAAAAAGGTCATCTCCGATGTATTTTGACATTATGTCTACTAAAAAAAAGAGGGTTAGCTTTACAACAGATTTGGCCAAGGTTCTTCTGTCAACAGAGAGACTTGGATTTTAAATATTCCCATTTTGTGTGTGTGTGGTGGGGGAAGGAGATTCGGGCATCCGTAACACCTTATAAATGACCAAAAACTCCTGGGGGTGGGGGGGGGAACCTTGGCAGAGATGTGGATTATCGACCTTCATAGGAACAGTTCTCTCAACGGGCAACAAATTCAAACTCCTGTCTGAGCAGGATGTGTCTGGTTCCTCAAGATTCACGGTGTGTGTGCATTTCTTTGGCTGAAAGCTGCAATCCTTAGTAGCTGCTACCTAAAAAAAAATACTACCAATTTAATATCTCATGGAGCCAGCCATTTTGAACTGGCTGCCTTGATTTTTTTTTTTTAAATGGAATGTCCGCTGCTTCCCTATTACAGTGAAAAACATAATTGGGAACAAATCTTTCATAAAATTAAACACACACCCACAATGTAAACTTTGAAGGCCTCAATCATGTTGGAGAGGCATTTCTCAAGATTTGTTACAAAGATCTTTCAACCCCATTTCCCATCCCTCAGCCTCCACCCATTTCACTCAAGGCACTAAAAATTGGCATTTACAAAGAAATTCCAGAAGCCTGAGCATTTTATTAACAAAGGGAAATCCCAACCTTCTTGGCCTCATTTCTCATGATGACAGCTCGTTTTTCCATGTGGAACCACGTACTGGTTGCTGCAAAATTTAAAGAGGTAAAGAAGCCACTTTCAAACTCTAGTCATAAAAGATATAAATAATGAGGATTTAAAACTGTGCTCATTTTATAAGCATAAAAGTCAAGCATATCCATTTTTAAAAACGAGAGTGAAAATTTATAGTGTTTTTATTAAAAGACTCAGCCATGCCATGGGCTCTCTCCTGGGCTCTTGAAGTATGACTGTTTTGCATGTCAAGGGCAAGTTTTTGAAATGGAGCTTCCCCACTGTTCTCTGTGGCTGGCTCCCTAGCATTACCCTCCCCTGCGCTCCCAACCAGTGTTCCAAATCCTCCAGGCCCAGGAAGAAGCTCCACCTCTGTAAAGCTCCCCCAATTTCCCCCATTTCCATTGACTCAACCCCTCTGAAAACTGATAGCTTTAATCATCCAGACCCTACAATTTAACAACTGGTTGTATCATCATTATGGAAGGCCCCCTTTACTCTCTATATTATATATGGTTTGTATTTTGCCTTGGTTATTTCCTGCATGTAATTTTTCTCCTCCCATCTTGGTTTGTGAGCTTTTTCAAGACAAGAATCATACCTCACACTTCTTCTCTATGCTCTCTAGTATCTAACCCAACTTTAAGGATGCCCAAAATAAAGTTATACATGTCAAATGAAAAACATCATTCACTGAAGAGCAAGTGTTTAGCTCCATAATTCTCTCTGGCCTCTGTGGGTTATTACAGGCTCCCAAGTATGCATGGGGATTAAAGCAACTGGACAATGACAGTATCTAACCATAGCCCAGAGAACTGGGCTCATCCCCCTGTTATACTCACATAAACCTGCTCTTGACTTGGTAGCCATCTGAGTCAAGTGGTCCAGGAAGGACACTTGGATTAAATCTCTATCCACATGATGATCCTGGAGTAGCATAGTGACCTGAAGGCTGTCCCCGTGGGCCTCCGTTGGGTCACTCTTGTCCCTTCTCACTCCTGGGTTTTGCTCTCAATGGCCTCAAACTGATCTGGCTGCAGACCTCCCAGGAACAGGCCGGCTGAAATGCGATCATACCAGTGGGTCACCTGCCTTCTCTTTATGAAAGCATGAACATGATCTGCTGTCTCCCTTCTTTCCTACCTCCCAGAAATACAAAGAATCCTTTCTTCCCTCTGCTCCCTTCAGCCTCACACAAAGACAAGCAGGAAAACTTGATGGCTGATGGTTTAGGATCGTTATTTGAGAGAGACCACTCACTGCAGGTAAAGAAAATGTCAGTTCAGCTCATTTAACTAAATATAAACCTTTTAAAACTTGTTTTTCACATAATAAGTGATATGTATCTAAACTTACATTACCAAAAAATTCAAACCAAAAGACACACATTGAAAAGCAAGCCTACCTCCTCCACCCACCCCAGATTCCCTCAGAAGCAGCAACCGTTACCAGATTATTTTGCCTTCCAGACCATAGACACTTTTCAAACCCTATTTTTTATCAGGGGTTTTGGATTAAGAGAAAGGAATCAATATTTACCAAGCATCTCCTGAATGCCAGGCCCTAAGCTGTGTGTTTTATTTTTATAAGATTTTATTTATTTGACAGAGAGAGAGAGCGAGAGAGGGAACACAAGCAGGGGGAATGGGAAAGGGAGAAGCAGGCTTCCTGCCTAGCAGGGAGCCCGATGATATGGGGCTCGATCCAAGAACCCTGGGATAATGACCCAAGCCGAAGGCAGACGCTTAACGACTGAGCCACCCAGGCGCCCAGTAAGCTGTGTTTTACATACATCAGCACGTTTAACCTCCATGACAACTTCGTAAGGTTCACATGATTTTCTTCACTTCTCAGGTGAGGAACCTGAGGGTCAGGAAGGTCAGAGACTTGTCCAAGGTCACCAACCTAGATCCAAAGTCCCTCTTCCAAGCTCCTGCCTGGATTCAACAGTTTCCAGAGTCAAATCTCCAACCAAATTTTTAGGAGACCTGTGCTCTGGAATTGGGCTGTCACGGCAGAAAAACGGATGGTACAAAGTAGAGCTCTGAGAACCCAGACAAGTTACCATACCTCCCTAGGTCTCCGTTTCTCCATCTGTAAAATGGGTCTAATGGTAATACCTACCACGTAAGTTTTCTGGTAACATTCAATGAATTTCACATGATGAGTTTTACATAGTACCTGATGTAGAGTAAATCCTTCCTCATGGTTAGTTATTATCACATGGCTGATGAACAAACTGACAAACAGACCCAAAATTTGATATTTTGATCAAATATCAAAAGACATTTGACACTGTCTGGCCCTGTGATAACAATATCCTTTGCTCCAGGTGCCCAAGCTGCTCCTCTAACATTTCTACTCTTAGCACCAACTTCCGAAAGCACAGTCTTCCTGCTGCCAAATCCCAGCAGCTTTTAATAGTGTTATTGGGTTGTTTTAAATCATGGAAATAGTTCCATTTTTATTTAAAAACCTAGATTCCAGCCACACCCTCCCTCCTGCTGCCAGTTTTTAATTTTTTAAACCAAAAGTTTATGTGTCTGTCATTTCCCCCCTGCCCCTGTTCATATATCCCGGAACTCTAGACTGATTAAATTTTGCTAAAATAATCTCAGCTTGTATAAATGGAAGCTGCCCAAATTCCCTTTGAATGGAAAAGACATTGTTAACCTGGTCACGTGGCATACAAACCCATATCCGCTCTCCATCCACTTGACTTTTCGTTCTTCACTGAAAGGCACAGGCGATCTGCCGGCTTGGGTCTCATAGGGCCAGCAGACGGGGAGGCTGAAGGGGGTTTCTCAGGGGAGCAGCTGGGACAAGGGGCTAAGGAAGTCAGATGACCAGGGCTCTCAGTGGCCAAAGGCAAACTGGATGTGGCTGGCCAAGTCACTTCACATTTTCTGAGTTCCACTTAACTTACCTCAAGAATGAGAAGGTGAAAACCCAGCTTTTTCCTAATATCCCTTTCTAGCTCTAACCTCTAAGCGAGACAAAAATTTGCAACCACCCCACAAGCATCTCGACTAGTCTGGGCCTTATCAGGGCAGTACATTACATGTCATGATGCAGCCTCAAAAGATAAGCTTCAGCCAAAAGAGGTGTGCGCCATACGGCAAAGACGCAGCCTCCACTTATTTTAAAAACGGGGTGTGTCAACCTGTCATTTAATTCATGGCAAAACAATAAAATCCAGGTTCACCTTTAATTACCTCATGTTAAAGGAGAGCCAAGCAAGCCCTGGATGAGGGCTGACATATCTGGGCTTCCATCTGATATCCTGCCATGAATTTCTCCCATTCAACAATTCTGCCCAAAACATCTGGAGTGCAGCTAGTACAAGACTAGAGTCCCAGCAGGGTTTAGGAGGTGACCCTGCGTTAAGATACCACGTGGATAATCCTGCTATGCTATTTTTCTCCAGTTTCTCCTCTGGCAGACTTTGTTTCATAATCCCGACATCATAACTGGTTCCTCCAATCCAAAATCTTGTATGATGGATAACAAATGAGTAAGAACCCCAGGAATTCAGGGGGAGTCAAGGTGCAGGCAGCAAGAGATACTGTTTTACCACAAAAGCCTTAACAGAGAGTTAAAAAACAAAAAGTTTCCTAAAGCCAAAGATGAACCAAGCTAATACGTAATTCCTTAACTACTCTCATGAGACTAGCTTCCTCCAAAAATGACATTCTGAATCAGATTCGGGGGACTTAAGAAATGCTTAGGTTTTTACCGATTCTTTTCTTTAAGATGTTTGATTTGACGCTTTCTTTCTCTACAAGGCACAGACCCAGGACTAAAGAAGTCATTTTCAAAAGCTATTCACACGAACAGCAAAGAACCTAGAGCATGCCATTCACAAAAGCCACCCAGAGCTGAGGTTCAGAGTGCTTCTGGTTCCTGTAGTTGATTAACCCAGTGCCTTATCACGGTGGGAGGGGAGAGCTGTCCTGCTGCCCCAGGAGAGGGAAAGTGGAGGGGACAGACGGTGAGTCACGGCGTACTTACGTCACTCTTCCTGAACTTGGCTTTCAAGCTCTTCATGTTTAGTCCATTCAGCTTTCCAAAGCTCTAGAGATTTTTCAACACCTAAGCAGAGAATGGAAAACAAAAAATTAAATATTTAGGTTTCCAAATAAACGCTACAGATATTTCCTCCTGATGAGATTACAACTCTTTGGCCATGGGCCATTGGGGTTGAGTTAGGAAGGTGTTCGGAATTAGAAGCTAAGAAGTGGTAAAGAACATGTTATTTCCACTTATGATATAGTCCGTAGAACCTTCTGACACTCTCATGTTAACCAAAACTTTACATTTTATCCCAACTTCCCAAATGTTAAAAGTAGAACAAGTTTCACGGTGCAAAAGAGAGTATCTGTATGGGGCATGGATTCCTATACATGCTATTCATGTTATAATTATACCATCCGCCTCCTTTTGAAGGGCCACAATAGTAAAGAATGATAAGGAAAACAGTTCATATTCCAGATGCCATTCATTCCCTATTTATTTTTCTCAGCATGGTTTCTTTTTTTTTTCCTCCTAAATGCACGCACAGGGCAGTTAGTAAAAAATGCCAGGAACAACAAAAACCTCCCTCTTCAAATACCTCATCTGCAGGAAGCCATTCTAAACAATGAAAAAAGGTCCCTTCCCCCACCTCCAAGGTCCTCGTGGGACCCAGCAATTCCGAGCTGAAGCTGGCAAAGTCTTAAGAAATCACCTCCCTGAGGAGGTCTCCGGTCCCCTGGAGAGTGAGTGTAATTTTTAAAAAAAAATACATATGTACTTTTTTTCAGGTAAGATAGTTCCTAGTTCTCACCATTCTGCAAAGGGTTGTCACCCTTCAAAGTTTAAGACTGTTGATCCAGGCTAAGTCCCTCATGTTCCAGAGGTGCAGTGGAACCTCACTCAAAGAGGTTAGAAAACCTGCCCTCAGTTGACTGCTTTTCCCATTGCCCTACAGGTTCAAAACTAAAACCAAAAAGCAGAATCCTGTGCTAAAATATGATACACACACTAACTTTTCCACCCTTAAAAACTGGAAAATCACAGAGCGTGGAACCTTTGCATTTGGGTCAAAAGGGCAAGAAAATCTAGGTGCAAGTTCCCAGCACACAGTAAGCACTCAATAAATGTCACTTCGATCCTCACCTGACAAAGTGAGAACAGATGAACTTTAACAGTACGATCCATTTGAACACTAAGGAATAGCACTCCAATGTTTACCATAGCTGGCCATTAGTTTTCAAAAGCCTTTCAAGGTCATCTCCTGTTCCTCCACCACCTTATTCTGGACTAAACGATAAAGGGGGAAAAATATAAGCAACTGAATGGCTGTCCTCATCCCTCCTCATGTCCTCATCCCTGGCTCCAGAAGTCATCCAGCGACTTTCTGGCTTCTATTCTAACGTTTACTTTCATTTTTGCTGTTGTCATTGAACAGGGCTTGGGATAAATAGCGCAAAAACCCAGCACTTCGATGACATTAATCTAGAGGCCACACCATTACTGCAGCCTCACTAGGGTCCTTTTCAATCTTCCCAGCCTGGGCAGGAGTGACTGTGTTACCTTGGAAACCACACATGCTATAATTAGACCTTGTTAATTGCCAAGTATTTAACCACAGGCTGGGCTGGTACCTGAACAGTGAAGTGCAAACTCCCGGACACCTTCTCACCATTGGCTGCTAGTTATTAATCTGAATCAGAAGGACCTGGGGACAGTTTGCTAAATGCAAAATCCTAGCCCATATCCGTTGTTTCCACAGGAAACAGGAGCATCTCCGTGGCTGGATCTTTCGCACATTGAGGCTTGAGAATCTTGAAGTGAGGTAGATGAGGCGGGGAATCCAACTGTCAAAGTCATGCTGGACTATACAAGAGCCCTTTTTCACGTCAAAGCAAACCACCTTTTGATGAATCCAAGTAGAAATAATGATAATCAGATAATCCCACACTGCCACTGGTTCCCGGTTCTCCATGAAAATGACAGTCAGCCTTTGAATTCAATTCCTTCCACCTTCGGGTGAAGTGCCAACAACCAAGGAAAGCAGCCCAATCCATGTAACGGGAAAGGGAGAAAAGAGAAGCCAAGGCTTTCATAGTCCACCAACCGTGTAGCCCACCAAGAGGGAACCACCCAAGCATCCCTTCCATTGTAGAACACAACGGCTTAGGCAATGGTGGGTAAGAAGTTTATTCGCGATCATGGGGGTTTTTGTGGGTGTTGTGCTTCTTCTTGTGTGCTTGTCTTTGGTTTTGTCTTTTTTTTTTTTTTTTTTTAATTATGGCAGTGAGAACATGCAACCTCTTATTTGAAGAAGATTAAGTAGATAAAGCACTTGATTCCAAAAATTCCCAGGGGCAGATATTAGCTGTGAAATGAAGGTCTTCCTGGAGTCACGGGTCTGGGTGTGTGATAGCTGGGTGGTCCATGGGTACAACTCCCAGATGACAGAGACAGGGGTCAAGGGTAAAGAGGTTCTGGAAACCTACAGAGTAGTAATTTTAGAAACAAGAACTACAACTGGGAGGTAATTAAAATTAGTACTAGGCCACTGTTTTCCTGATATTCACAGCAGGATCTAATACCTGGAAGTCACGCCGAATGGGGAGCAAGCTGCCCCCGACATGATGCTGGGTTCTGTGTGCTCCAGCATCTTCTCTTCCCCAAGATGACCCACAGGTAAATCAGGGACTTGCCGTCTTTGGGTCTGCTGGAATCTCACAGCTCCAATTCCCAAATCTAAACTTCCAAAGCCCAGATTGGGCTACAGCCTATCTTGAGGACAAGTGACATCTATCAGTAAATCTAGGCTACACTAACAGCAGTCCTTGGACAAGCCACTTAAGACGACTTAGTTCAAAAGAGCTGCAGTGAAGGTGAATTAGCTGTGCACCAGCCTAAACTGGATCGTACAGAAAGAGGGGGAAGGGTTACACATATATGGGAAAAGTTGTAAGGACTCCCATTTCAAGAGTAAAGCACATCTACCCACTGAGCAGGAATATCAGTTTACTGATATTTGCCTGCTGGATCCAGAAGAAGTCACTGGGGGCGCCTAGGTGGCTCAGTTACGCATCCAACTCTTGATTTCAGGTCAGCTCATGATCTCAGGGTCGTGAGACCAAGCCCCATATTGGGCTCCATGCTCAGCAGGGAGTCTGCTTGAAGATTCTCTCCCTCTGCCCCTTCCCCTGCTCGTGTGCTCTCTCTAAAATAAATGAAATCTTAAAAAAAAAAAAAAAAAAAGACATAAGTCACTGAAACAGGGCTTCCATTGCTGGTCACCAGTCATCATGTGACATCAAGTCAAACAGTGAGGACACAACAGTCAGTGCAGAGATGCATGTCCTTGTTGCCATCTCACTGAAAGGCCATGTCCAAAAAACAAGCTTATTAATCCATTTTCCCTTTAAAAATAATGTAACTCTCAATCAAAGCTAAGAAGGAGCTAACCTCTATCTGCTATAATTCTAGCCTGAATCAAAAGACCTTGATATTAGCCTGTATAGCTTTATGAGGAACGTTAGACTTCTCTGCGTATTAAAAATAACTTATAACAAATACGGGGTTTCCTCTGGGGAGAGGAAATCTAAATCTATCGTCACGATGGCTCCACAACCTGAACATATCAAAACTATTCAAATGTACACTTCAAGTGGGTAAACTGAAAAGAATGAGTTACATTTCAACAAAGCGCTATATTTCAACACACACACACACACACATATGCATATATACACGATCTCCACTACCTTCTCTAATCCTTCCAGTTAGGAAAATTCCAGGTTAGAAATCTCTGGACCAAACTGAAAAAAAACTTCAAAGGAACAAAGGTTAGCAAGCAATGCCCTTAACACTAAAATGTGGTTGCTCCTAGATTTTCTTTAGCTATTTCCCTACCACAACCCACCCAATTGAAGTGGTTAGAAAAAAGTTCCTCTATCTTCAAGTTACGCGTACTCCCATCCACTCCCACCCCCACGTAGGACCCAAGGATGACTTCATGAGGCGATGTTGCCAATTCTGTCAGCCTAGGAGAGTCCTCTTGGAGCAGACAGGTATTCTGATTCCGTAATCAGAAGTGGGGCTCGGAAATCTGTAATTTAAAAAAAAAAAAAAAAAAAAAACCTCTTCGGGTGATTTGGATGCTCAGCTCGATTGGGGAAAAACTGTTCTAGACTCAGTGATATTAGACCTATAATTGACACTTTCACTAGAGACACTGTACAAGTAGGTAGGATAGATCATTATCTTCAAGCATCGGATGAGCTTGCATCTTTCACAACACTGGGGTATGCAGCAGTGGGGGGTGGGGGGAGGGGGGAAGGGAGCCCTCCACACTGGAAATTCTAGGAGAGCAACTAGCTGGCTCCCCGTGGCCACTAGGAGCAATATTAACTCACTAAGGCAAATGGCAGCTGCACACACATGTCCATTTTCCTGCATCACAAGAACACATTCGCATCTAGGACACCAGACCACAGGATGCAAGAGCAGTGGTTTACAATCAGTCCCTCCGAATCACCGCAGCAATGAGAGGAGAATAAAAAACAGTGTCCTCTGCCTAATGAATCCTTCCATCACGGAATGTGGAACGCTTCCACACCAGTACTGCAACACTAAGCCTCCAAGACAGGCTTCAGGGTTTGGCTTGGTTTGGCTTTTTGAGAAAAATCAGACTTAAAATCCAAAGCACTGAATAAGACCTTGAACAAATGTAAGGAACTAAAATTAAAATACTTCTCTCCTCGCCAGCACCTACCTGTTCTCCCTCAAGTATTCGTTTCCTCAGACAATAATCTCTCTGCAACAAAGATGGAATTTTAACCAAAAGCTGTATAAACACTCAATTGTCTCCATCTGGCAAAACAAATACATTCTGTAACAGCTCTCTCCAGGTCAACTTTCCCAATAAGTTGCCCCTGACAACACAGCACCTCATGCCACCCAAACTGCTCCCCGGGTCAGAAGCTGCTTGAAGTCCCTGCCTATGCCTGTGACTATGTCATGGCTTCTGGAATAAAGAACATCAGATGGGAACCAGATGCCAATAAGTACTGTTCCCCCCTCACCTGATTTCATCCACAGCAGATATGTGCTTATCTCGGTAAAACAGAATTTTAGACACACATTTAGGTTAGGAGAACTCTCAGCAGACACTGAGGAGGATTCATAACTGACCAAGGGTATGACATCTAATAATTAGGTGTCAAACACTGCAGGAATTCAAAAAGCGGAAGTGTTTGAGGGCTGGGAAAAAATCAGAGAAGTCTTCAAACAGGGAAGTCTTCATAACATGGCCTTAAAGGAAACTCAGGATTTGGGCAAGCTGATGAGGAAAGGGCATCTTATCTAAGCTTTCCCACAGATGGGGCATGTCTATCTTAGATTTGCAAAGGCCAGATACCGGTCCAATCTCTTTAAGCAGTCCTATAAGCTTCTCTCAGGGGGTTGAGTAGATATGGTGGAAATCATTGTATGGTTCCTTCCAAAGAAAGATCTTCCCCCAATCTCCACACACACTGACCGTTTTACAACCTGGACGTGAGTGAGGGTTCAAGAGTCCCATTATCAGTTTTCAGCAAATTTGAAAATATGCATCTCAGGCTGCTTACTTACTTTGGGATGGAGGATTTTCAGGGTAGGATTTTCATTTTGCTTATACACCGTCAGCATACAATCAATAAATGATTCATGAATGAATGTGTAGAACAAAGATATGGGTTAGGCGTCGGAATAGCCATTAGACCTCACCTTTAACCTCAGCAAAGCCCTCACTGGTCCCAAATGCACTGAGTTAGCTGCACTGGGATCTGAGTGAAGGCAATATGATTAGATTTCACCACGTACACACGAAAATACTAAGTTTAAAAAAAAAAGAAAAGAAAAGAAAAGAAAAAACAACCTCATTTGGTCAGTAAAATCTTATCAGGTTGCCCCTTTTTAAACCATCCTACCTGCCTTCTTCTCTGGGCTATACTCCTCACGCAGCCCCTCCCCAGCCACTCGCTGAGCTTAGCCCAAAGAACCACCCATTTTGAATAATGGAATGTGACAGTCAGCAGAGAACAAGGACCATCAGATAGAACCCCGGGGGCAAGTTCTCAGGATAGAGATTTCACCAGCCTGATAAGAGAGCACTAAGGGGCAGGCCAAGGATTCTCCCAAATCAACATGCCTGTTGTGTTACTTAGCAGGAGATTCTACCACTTCCAAAGAGCCGCTCAATAAGGAAAAAGTCCATCCTAAATCTGTCCAACCCTTCAACTCGAACCTCAGCAAGCCTCTCCATAGCCAACACTCAAAGT
Source organism: Phoca vitulina (assembly GCF_004348235.1). NCBI lineage: Eukaryota > Metazoa > Chordata > Mammalia > Carnivora > Phocidae > Phoca > Phoca vitulina. The sequence continues at coordinate 26,791,760 of NW_022589720.1, read as the reverse complement.
TCACTGTGGCTGAAGAAGCAAATGGTGAATGAATGAATGAATGGGCACTAAGTGCTAAATTGGAAACACAAAGATTTAAAAGATATTTCATTCCAAAGTAGTAAGCAGCCAGTACCAGATGCAGATTTTCAAAGGATTTAGCTCAAAACTGGTAACAGAAACGGTCAGAGTGTGTGGAGCTTGGGGAGGATCTCCCCCCCACCACGCCCACTCCACCCCCGGTTTTACACAAGGCCTGACAGCAAGATGCCAGGATAAAGTGAGGAGAGAGGGATCTTCTCTTTGAAAACATATTTGAACTTTTTCTTATTTGATAAACTGGGCATTCTAAGTTCCAAATTAAGAGTACTGAGCAGGGGTGAAGGGTGGGTGATGTGGACAAAGGGGATCAAGAGGTCAAACTGGGCTCAAACTTCCAGTTATAAAAGAAGTGGTGGGGATGGAAGGTACAGCATGGTGGCTCTAGTTAATAACACCATACTGTGTATTTGAAAGTCGCTAAGAAAGTAGATCTTAAAAGTTCTCATCACAAGAAAAAACATCTTATAACCATGCGTGGTGACACATGCAAACTAGACTTAGAGTGGGGACCATTTTGCAATGTATACAAATATTACACCACACACCTGAAACCAGTATCATGATGTAGGTCAATTATACCTCAATAAAAAAAGGGGGTATTTAACAGTTGAAATTGCAGAATTTTTTTTAATTGAAGTCCTAGATTTCATCCAGAGGCAAGGGACAATATTAACTTTAATGAATAAAATTTAGAGTGGGATATTAAAGAAAGCTGCTTTATGATTACATCTTATTTATTCATTAATAAGATTACATCTTATTTATATTTATTCAGCAAACCAGATACATATCAATAAATAAATGAATGCGTAAACAAGCAAATTCTACCGGGCATTAATTATGGGCTGGGTGCTTTTATATAGGTCATCTCTTTTATGAACTAAGGTGCAGGCTTGTTAAAAGATTACCCAGAAGATAAGAAAAGGAAAAGTTTAGGGGGAAAAAAGGCATAAGCAACAGTTTCATTTTGGCACTGAATCCTTTCTAAAATACTCTAATATCTCACTTTTTCCCCATGAAAATAAATGACCACATTCTTTCTGAACTGTAAATGTCATTCAGATATTGTATCATAATAACCATGTGGTAAAACTCTCTTGAGAGCATTAATCTCCCTCAATATAGTCACAACTTGCCTTTATCCAGAGGATGACATTTCTCTTGAGACACAAATACATCACTCTTATTAAAAATAAAACCTGCCATCAACCAGAACCGATCTAGGTGCATCGATCAGTCAGGGCCAGCAGCACTGATGCACAATTGGCCAGGGCTCTGGCAACATGACTATCTGGTTTGTCAAATCTCCTACTCACATGCTCCAGTAAGCCTACCCAAGAAAAGTCCCAAAGTTACCTCATACGCCCTAAATCCATCCAATTTAAAAAGCACCAGATTAATCAAGACAAACTACTTCTGGAATACAAAAATCATTCGAGGACAAAGAAACTCCATGGGATTATCCCTCATGCTGAGATTATTTTTAGATCTCTAACATGGCCTTCCTTTTCTACGTTCCTAAATCTTTGATGTTAATGTCAACAGCACCATCTAAACATATCACTGTGTTCATCTTTCCAGAGAAAAAGCTGCCCTGCACTTAGCTAATAATCAACCCCAACTGGTAAGGCACATATGCACATATGTACCTTGGCTTCCTCCTCCCAGTCCATTCCTTGGGCTTCACCCATCTTGAAACCCAAAAGAACCGATCAAGTTTAAAAATACAGGTCCAGTCCTCAAACAGGACTGGCGAAAATATAAAACACGGAAAGCAAAAAGTCACTGTGGAAAGCAGTTTGGCAGTTTCTTACGAAGTTAAATATAAACTCACCACACAACCCCGCAATTCCACTCCCACTTGATCTCGCCAAGAGAAATGAAATCCTATGTCCAAAGAGTTGTACACAAATGTTGATAACAGCAGTATTCATACTTGCAAAAAAGTGGGAATTCCTGAAATAGCCATCAACTAGGTAAACAAAATGTGGCCTTCCAACATGATGGAATACTATCCAGTACTAAAAAGGAACGTTTCAGTACACGTTGCAACACGGATGAAACTCAAAACCGTTGTGCTAAGTGAAGGTCAGACATAAAAGATCACATGTTGTAAGATTCCATTTGTAGGATGTGTCTAAAAAAGGCAACTTTATAGAGACAAAGGGGATTAGTGATTGTCTAGGTCTGGAAGTGGTAACAGAGACTGCAGATGGACATGAGGGATCTCTTTGGGGGGAGGAAAGTGGTTTTAAACTGGATTGTGGTAATGACTGTACAACTATACATTTCCAAAAAGTATTAAACTGTGGACCAAAATTGGTCAATTTTATGAAATATACGCACGCCTCAACGAAGCGGTCTTTTAAGACGTCAAATACAAAAAGAGAAAAGGAAGGCCATCTATAAACATAAATAGTGAAAAATGTCCTTAGAGGAATTGAGAGGGTAGGTTCCACTTATGGTTATACTTAGTGTTTTTACTCTAGAAAGACTTGCTTGTCAAACATTGGCTTACCGCCTGTTTCATTGGTTCGTTGACTTGGTTTCAAAATGGGGATGACTCGGACTCTCCACATTCTGGAATGTTGAAAATGTCATTGTAGTGATCACAATGGCTCTGTCTGGCCTGATGAATTTCTATACCCATGGTTTGTCAGCTTTTTCTGCCCATGGGTCCCATTCCCGTGCTTTCATAAAAAAACACCTTTTGTACAAATTAACATGTTTCTCATCTCCGGTCCAACAGAGAGGGATGCCTGCTCACTTGAAGGCAGGGCTCTTCATTTCCTTCAACATAATGGTGTTACCTTGCACGCTGCAGTGGACCTACAATCCTCAGTGCCCAGCCTTCTTCTGGTAACTGCGCCCCACTTCCTTTAGAAACACCGACCCTCCAACCAGGCTATATTCTGGCCATAGCTGTTCCCTGAGGGATGGGAATGTGTCTTCAGCAAGGCTAGTGGGAGACTCCCCCTGGGATTTTCAGGAGGAGGGAAGATGAAGGGGAAAGGGGAGGGAGAGAAGGAGGAGAGAGAGAGAGAAAGACCCTCCTCCCTGGTGGAGAAACTGGGAAACGTGAGCCTGGCAGCCACCTCAACCCTGTGCAGAGAACTGGCTGGAGAAAAGGAACCAAGGAGGCCCCTGATTCCAGGGATCCGTGAGGTCTTACAGGGGCCACCCCCTTCTGGCACAGGATCTGGTGTCCCATGAACAAGACCCTCCCCTTCTAGCCCAAGCTGGGTGTCTGTCACTTGCCGTCCAAGACTACTGACAAATCCTTCTCACCTCCTGGATCTTGCTCAGGCTGTCATCCCAGATGCCCTTTTAGGCCTAGAACTTCAACAGCCCTGTGGGGACCTGCATTTCTGTCTGATCAGCTCATTTCTGAAGTCAGGAGCTAAATTCTCTTCAGGGACCTACAGAAGTGAAATACACTCTTTGGAGTCTAATTGGGCTGAACACAACAGATGACCTACAATGTCCCCCCGGAACCCTTCTGTAAGGAAGAGCACTTTTCTTCAGGTAGAGGAAGGGCACTTTTATCATTCATTTGGTACTCAGCTGCTCTCTGGTCTGTTCTGCCTCAGGCAGCAGGCCCTGGCCCACCCCCACCCCACACACTCCCTCCACTCTTCACCTCTACCATTGCAGTCACCCCCAGAAGACCTCTGCAGCCAGCCCAGTGTGGGTCTTCTGGGCTATTTCCATTCTGAGAGCATGCACTGCTCCTTGACTCTCCTACAGGAACCAGCCAACAAAGAATCACCATGACCTGCGAATGCATAGCATTAAACTATTTTAAACCCCTCATGAAATAAAAAGCCACTGTAACAGCAAAGTCCAAGAGGGACCCCACCCTGTCAACCAGGTGGACCTTCCTTACCTCCTCTGCTCCCCAGGGGACTCAGCTCCACAGAACTGAGGGGGAACTGGGAGGGAGACAAGGAAGCTGCTCACCAAGCTGAGGCTAAGGATGAAGAAAACCTTCAGGATAGGGGGGAACAAGGGGAGAGGAGCAGACAATGGGGAAGCTGCCCTGGGGTAAGGGGTGCAGGGCTAGGGCTCAGCTGGACCAGGAGGCCTCAAGGCCCAAGGATAATCCTCCAGGCAGTTAATCCTTGAATACTGAAGATATGACATGCAAACATGCTGTCACTCACCCTAATTTATTCTAAACAAGACACCTGCAAGCGAAGTCGAACACAGTAGCTTGACCAAGGCACCCTCCCCCAGGGGCTGTGCCAGCCTGGAGCTGCCACACTAGGGCCTCTGACAGGGCACATGGAAAAGCCTTTCCAATCTTTTCCATCAGCAGCCCCAGCCTGCTCCATGCCTGTGCCATAGGGGGCCCCGAGCACCACCTGCCTAGTGAAGACAAACTCCTATTAACTGAATGCGATACCCTGGACCTTTTATCTTTCAATTTCCAACCACTTTCTGTGTTTAGGGATAAGAAGCAAACAGCATTAGCATGAAAGATGGGACTGCTTCCATTAACAGTATCAAAGATTAAACATGTTCCCCCCATGCCCCTCGCATCCACAAACCCACATACCTCGTACATGATGCTAGGAAGGTTTACAGAGTGAAAATATCATGACTATGCAAGAACTTGCAATTTAAGGAGAAAAATAAGAAACCTATACTGTCTTATTTGCTCATATGCTTTGAATAACAACTATGGGCCAAGTACACAGGGGATGTGGAAATGTGGCTCATACATAATCCCGCCTACGAGAGGGGGGGAAAAAAAGGTCTATGTAGATCAATGCACTTGCACAAAAGCAGAGATACAGCTTTGTCAACCCAAAACACAAATGTCCATTAATATCACGTGTAATCAGTTTTTGATAAAGCTATTCTATTTCTCTAAAGAAATGTTAAAAGCTAACTGGGTAAAGACACAGGGAAGCTTCAACGTGTTTCCTGAGGGCATTCCCAGTGTCAGGTGGTGCGAGGGTCACAGGATCCACAAAATGACATATTGTTTAGACCAGTGCCCTCCAATACATGTGGCTACTGAGCATCTGAAATGTGACTAGTGCAAACTGGTGTGCACTCATGCAGTGGGGAACACACAACAGATTTCAAAGACTGACTCTGAAAAAAGAATGTCAACTATATCATTAAGAAGTTTTACACTGAATACATGTTGCTAATATTCTGGATACACTAGGTAAAATTAAATATTTCATTACAACTAATTTCATTTGTTTCTTTTGCTATGAGAAAACCGAAGATAACCTCTGTGGCTTGCTCATATTTCTATTAGGCAGTGAGGACTTAGGTTTTCCCTTCAAATTGAGACTGTGAGGACAGCATGCATTTAGCAATAACAGCACGTTGGTGTTACTACAAACAAGGCAGGCAGAAAATGAAGCAGAAAATGAGTATGTTACCATGTCACACTTAATGTTCACTTAATATCATAAAACCCTACAACTCAGATCTAGTAAATACTCCAAGTTCATAATAAAGTTGTGATTTAAAAAGAGTCACTCTGCCACATGCAGAAGAAGGAAAGATGAGCCAACAATTTCAGGTCACTCAAGACTAACGGACTTCTAGGCAAACTCGACTAGTACCCTGCTCCATACGGTTCAGAAAAGAGGTCTAGGTTTTTCTCTAGTGACAGCTGGATGACTTTCCAGAGCATTCACCAAGGGGATTTAGCTCACTCATCACTTCATTCTGAGGGCCACCGTGTTCATTGGAACCACAATTTTATTGCTCTGTGCCTGGATTAGGACTGACACCAGACAAGTTGTCTGGAGAGACTGAGGAACTTGTTAATGCAATTGGGAATAAGACTGGCCACTACAAAAGGAGACATATCTTCACCTTGTCCACATTACCTGGTGATGTAATAATAGAAGAACGAGATGAAGGAGTGAGGATACAGGGAAACACTGTAAATGAAACAGAAGATGCCAGGCAGATGTGTTGCCGTGATGGACCAGGCAAATCCCTCTTTCTTGCTATGGGTTACAAGGGCAGTTATAATCACACTGGCCGGTCTCTCAGCACTTCTTTAAAGGCAGGCTGATAAGGAACGTGGTAACATTAGCGAGCATAGCAACAGCCACAAGAACTCCCATTTACTTAAATGAGGACTTTACAAAATTTTCTTTTACTTTGCAATTTTTTTTTTTTTTTTTTTTTACCATTTCACTATAAATGGGTCTTTTCTCATTTAATGCTTCTACCGCTTTTGGAATTAGATGCTGTGGTCATTATTGCCAGTTTCCAGATCCGGAAACTGCAGCCCAGAAAGTTTATTTGGCTAAAGTGGGCACAATTTATAAATGGAGGCTGGATTTCAATTCCGCTTCTGAGCCCAAAACGGGACACTGGGCTGCATATTAAATGCAATACTTGTAATAATAACAAATTAAAAAAAAAAGTCTGGCCAACAGACAACCTTTTTACTATTTAAAAAAAATGTAGTTGCCTTTAAAGATGGGACAGTTCTCCGATGTGCTGCTGGCACACAAAGCTCCTTCTAAGAAGTCTGAATGGACCGCCTTGAAAAAGGCATTCTCCAGCTGTTCGCCCTCACTCACACACCCCTGCCTCATTCCAGGGGAGGGTAGCATTTTTACTTCTTTGTCCTTTTCATTTGCAGAGCCTATGCGTGCCAAGTACCTTTAAGGAACTCACCAGTCAAAAAAAAAAATCCTTTTCCATACAGTTTCCATACAACTCATAAAGTTACCAAGTCAGTAACAGGCAAAATGTAAAAATGATTACAGACCAGCGAAGTAGCTATTATTATACTCTGCTGAGCTGGTGAACTACAGATTTGGGTGGAGGTTTCCCTGTTTTGGCAATGATCTGGAAAAGCAGAGCTTCTAGATACGTAGATGCTTCCCTGGGATTAGGTCATTTCTGCTCCTTAAGAAATTATTCTAGTATCCTGTAGGACAGCTCTTGCCAAGCTATAAAAAATGAAATATTGCACCAATATTATAATAAAAGTGGAATCCTAAAACCCATCAGCCAGCCAGACAGGAAGGAGGCAGGCAGCGCAGGTGCTCTTTGTCCTGAGAGCCACGAGCCAGGAGCACACAGGCGGCCAGCAGGCTGCCACCTAAGCCTGAAGCAGATATGGCCAGGAGAGGCTGAGCCGCTCACTCTCTTTGCCTATGCCACCTTGGATATAAACACCCACTTGCCATGTAATGAGAATCAAATGCGCTTTGTTCCAAGGGGTATGCACTTAAAATAATCAGGGGTTGTTTAAAGAAGAGGAAGAAAGCAAGCTTGTCGCCAAACAAGACACAAACAGTAACACAGCCATCAACAGATTGGCCAGGAGTCAGGCGGGGGATAGGAGGCATTTTAAGGAGATCTCTCTCTCTGGCTTCCGGAGGCTCTGGAGGAAAAGGACAGAAAAGGTAAACAAATGGCACACCAAACATGGGATAAAGTGGCACAGCACAGAAAGAATCTAATTAGGGAGGATGTGGTCAAGAGTGCTGAATGGAGCTACATATGATGTTAGTCGCAGAAATGAGTTTTTCCTTTAAAAGGTCTCCTAGGAAATCCTGAATGGTATACAGAGATTGGTTATAGTTTCTCTGCCTATATTTTAAATACTTTCCAAATTTAAAAAAAGCTCACAGGAAAGAAACGTGAAACTTTTTAATCAGGAGAGAGAAAGGATATAGCTTCTCGCCCCTGCCCAGAATCTAAGTTTACAAAAACATATATCCAAGAAGGTTCTGAGAGCATTCGAAGCAACTTGCTCCCATGATGAATGGGGACTGGGTAGGCCTGAAATAAGATTCGATTGGAGAGAATGGGAGGCTACTCGCCACCACCCAGCCCTGTGTGAGGACCTCAGGGCCCCAGCATGTGTATGCAGCGGGGCCCCAGCTTGTATTTTAAATTTGGCTGCCTTTTTAGGAAAAAAAAAAAAAAAGGCGGGGGGGGGGGGGCAAGCCATTGTCCATGAGTCTTTGGCTCACAAGTTCCCACATCCTCTGGGTGGCTGGGAAGAGACCTCTCTAAGCAGTCAAATGACTACAGGTCATGATCATCCATGGCAAGTTAGTGCTCTTTCATTTTTGAAAAATGATCAATCACCAACATGTCAACTTTCATAGGAGATGGTCAAATTACATGAGCAGTCTCATCCAATTAAGAGACTCAGCTCAGACAGACATTAACTCACTGACAAAGCTCGACAAATATTTGTTCATGTGATTCTTGCTCAGCAATATGCTAAGGGACAGGGTTCTGGTCCCTTCTGACCTTCATGTCCCTGCTCAATGCCATCTGCCTGATCTGGGACTCCCCACTGGTCTCCAACCCAGCTTGTCCAAGTCTATACCAGTCTTCTTCGTGGACATCAAGCGGAATTAGCTACGTATAGGACTTCCAAGGTCACAGTCTACATCGGAGAAAGACAGAAAAGGACATTTAGAAGCCCTGTGCTATGAGCAGCCAGAATGTAGGTTTATCTAGCTCTGCCTCCTACTGGGTTACTTTCTAAGGGGTCATTTCACTTCCCTAGGCCTCAATCCAGCTGTAAAAGGAGCTCCCCCACCACTAACAGTCTGCCTTATACTGTAGTGGAATGCGAATGTGTTAACCTGGTTAAAACTGTAAGCTCCATGAAGGCAAGGATCACCATTCACTTTTGGATCTTCTAATGCTGTTTCCATCAACAGGGATTGCTCACAGGAAATGTGACGACGAGTAAGACTGGCCTGGACCTCCGGAAGCAGACGACCCAGGAGCACAGTGCAGTGCAGAGGAGGCGCTCGATTCAGTTAAACGGACTTGGAGTGCTTGCATCACTTGCCCTGTTACAGGCAGGTACGTATCCCTTCGGGCCCAATTTTTGACTGAAGAGATTGAGGAGGTCACCTTAGGTGAACAGTGACAGAAGGAGCTCCCTGTGCATGGCTAACAATGGCAGTACCTCCTTCCAGCGTCTGCTACCTCCCACAGGAGAATTTTCTCTGGAAGAGCAGGCTTCCAGCTGAGGGTCAGCTCCCCAACGAGGAAACGTGGCCCTGTCTTCCTCAGGTTTCCCGGAGGCAGCCCCATCAAGCTGGGAGGCCAAGGTGAGCAGAACAGAGCGTGTTGGGAATATTTCCTCTACTGGACGGACTAAAGATTTATTCCGTGAGCTTAAGAGTATTGTTACGTGGGGCCCAGGGACATCTCCATTCCCCCCTACAACAGCCAAGGAAAGCAAAAGGAAAGCAGAAGACAGTGGAGGCCCAACCCTGGACCAAGAAATAGCTTGTCCCTGGGGGTGAGAAACTCAAGACCCATCCTTAGAATTCATCAGGTCTCTGTGAAATAGTCATACTACCCAACCACTCATGACTTCTCAACAGCATTCTATTGCATCCAGTAGAAACAGTTCCTAAAAATGGTCATTGGTATGTCAACTGGTTGGCACAGCAACCAGTGACTGGTTTTCCAATTGAGGGTAAAATTCTTTTCACCCATGTAGGACAGGTTATCAGATCTGGGGATAGTGGCACATGATAGAAAACAGGCCCCTTGTAATTGTACTGCTGATCCTTACGAGGTGGCTATTAAAGGTAAACAGCATAAATCCGATACAATTTTCTAGGTCCTTTCAATAGATCTTGGGCTTTTAACCTGGGGAGTCCAAAGAGGTTCATAAATGGGCTTAACGCAGGGAGTTCTATGCTCGTGAAACTGACAAAGATTATGAATGTATAGCATCCCTATATATGAGCAAATTTCTCCCCAGGAAAAACAGTCCAAAACCTGTATCAGATTTCCAAGTGTCCACCTTTGATTCAAAAACATTTAGAAATCACTGCTAAACGGCCTTCCCTGGTTTGCAAAATGGACTCCTCTTGGAGGAAAACACTTTAGTCTGTGCTGCCCTAGAGCGAAAGGAAGCTGCTCAGCCTTGTATTCCTCACCAGTGAGCTCTGCCAGAGTTTCTTTTCCTGGCTGAGTTTCTACTGCTGCAGCCAGCAAAAAGAACTGGACAGATGTAGTGAACAGAGTCTAGTAGATTGTTGCTGTGGCTGGTTTTTTGTCATTTGGCACTTTACAAAAAATAAAACATTCTGGATTAAACTGAATTCATCTAGAAACCATAAAAGAAAAAAGCAAAGAGAAGCCTGATTTTGCTCCTTGCCAATCACAATACCTAATAGGGATAAGAAAAGTTGAGTCGCAATATAAAAAAGTAAATGATTGTGAGGGAAACTGATACAGTAGAGGATGAACTGCTTATGTTAGGTTACTTGGTAATGAACTTTGGTGTCCACTAAATGACAATTTAAGGAAAAAAAGAAAAAGTATGTTTTCTCCCACTGTACAAGTAAACTTCTTGGACTACAAGCAACTTTTCTCACCATCAGATTCTGACCATTAGAAGGAGAGATGAGCAAATCATGAGGAACTCCAAAGGTTTCCCCTTCTCCAGGGGTGACCAATGGTCATGGTATTTACATAGCAAGACACTGCATACCCAATGAACAGCATTTACTACAGAAGAAACTGAACTAGACAGCAGGTCCGGTTAGACCAGGTGACCCAGCACACATAACCTGCTGGAGAAGCAGTCAAAACACAATGTGCAGACTTATCCGAAGGGTGGACATGTTTCTCAAATACAGGGGAAAGAACCAAGGCTTAGAGATGTGAAATGTCTTTACCTGGGGAAAGAGGAGACCTGCATCTTCTGAACTTCAACCTGCATTTTGCTGCTAGCTACCTCCACTCCTCTGCCTTTGGATCATTAAATTCTAAACTGGGACAGCTAAATATCTGAAGACCTCCATGGGAGGCTTTATGACCCGTGTGTGTAATTCAATAAACATTAATCACCTCCTGTGGGACAGATACTCTACTGGACACATGGAATACAAAATTGAAGAATGAGGCAGACTTCCTTCATTCAAATAGAAGAATTTGTTTCGAAACACATAGTTAAGTCTGTAAAGTTACTTATTAAAATACTGACTAAAGGGGCGCCTGGGTGGCTCAGTCGGTTAAGCGTCTGCCTTCGGCTCAGGTCATGATCCCAGGGTCCTGCTTAGCGGGAAGCCTGCTTTTCCCTCCCCCACCCCCCTTGCTTGTGTTCCCTCTCTTGCTGTGTCTCTGTCAAATGAATAAAATCTTAAAAATAAAATAAAATACTGACTAAAGGGTGGACTCGGTTTCCGCTCAGATTCTGATCTCAAGGGCTTGAGATCCAGCCCCACCTGGGCCCTGCCTTTGGTGTGGAGCCTGCTTGGGTTTCTCTCTCCCTCTGCCGCTGTGCACTCACACGGGCGTGCTCTCTCTCATATAAATCTTAAAAAAAAAAAAAATACTAAATTTACTCATACCCATCAACGAGTCTGATGTCGAAGACTAGTTTTTTGTTCACTGTAGATGGCTGGAGTTGAGAAATTGACCGTTGATTAACAATCCTTCTCTTTCATTAAACCACCTGTACTTTTCAGCTCAAGGGTAGTGATAAACCAAAAAGAAGAAATTTCTAAATCATGTAGCATCTTGATGATAAATAATTGTATGCTTACCGTTTTCAACTTGAAGTTTAACCCTCTGGGTCCATAATAAGCTGATTTCTTTCAATATAATTTTATTACAAAGGATGCAATGGTTGTACTTTTATACACTAGTGATTTTTTTTAAGGGATACCATCAGTATCACATACCCATATAGTTACTAGGGAAAAGAAACCTAGACTCCTTTTCCCTATCACCCACTTAAAATATACTCAAGAGGCCTTTGATATATTTAGGTTTGTTTTGTCAACTCCTATATTCATCATGCAAAGTAGAGAAAATTCAGTTGGCTTCTAGCAAAATAACACATGACACTAGAACAGCGAATGTTTTTAGTAAGATTAGTTAAGGATTTTATGATGTGACCATTTTTAAAGTATTTCTAGGGACCCTACTATATACTGGTTGCTTCTGGATCTTCAGATTAAGGTCATCTTCCCACCCCACCCCCCTAAAAAAGCCTCACCATGATGAGCATACCCTCTGCAAACAATTCAGAGAAATACACTTTCTAATCTTAGAAATTCAGTGTGGCTGGCGTTACTTGGGACCACTGCAGGGCTGTCTGTGCAGATGCTGTGTGGAATGGAGACACAGTCTTCCACACTTAAAATGTTGGAAAGCTAAGTTATCGAGAAAAGGAAAGATGGGTGTGCTTCTAGGCATCGTGCGATATATGGTATCTTCTGAATTCAGGTTGAGGCAAGTGTTGGCAGAAAAAAATAGACAAGTACTTTGCAGGATAAAGAGTGATTTCTTTATAAGATGTTATGTTTCTTATCCTGATGGAACCTGTAAATACGACCTCTTGGGGGACTCAGTTACAGCTGTGGAACCACCTGCCCCATCGAGGATATCCAAAATGTACTAAAAGAAATTCTAAGTAGAAAGACACACAAAGAGCATTATATTCGTTCATTCATACATTTGAGTACCTCCTGTTTGTCAACATTGTTCTAGGCACTAGGAATACAGCAGCGAACAAGAGACAAAATTCCTGTCTTCGCTGAGCTTCTATTCTACTAAGGAGACTAATATCAAAATGTATGCCGAGCTAGATGGTGTTAAGTGCCATGGAGGAAAAAAACAGAAGAGGGGCAGGGCGTGCTGGAAGGGGTAGCTGATGGGACAGACACCTGAGTAAAGCTGGGGGGGGGGGGGGGGACTGAGGGACAGAGCCACAGAGATGATCTAGGGGACGAGTGGTCCAGACAGTAGGACAGCAAATCCAAGGGCTGAGGCAGGAATGTGCCTGGCAACTTGAAGGTATAACGAGGAAGCGGAAGTGTTTAAATGCCTTAAATTGCTTCCAGATTAAGGGGTTACAATTCCGGGCAAAATGTCAACACATTTTCATAAACTCTTTGAGTAAGACTTTACAAAGGCATGTTCCTGCTCTAACTACTTAATCTCACCAAGCTTGAGGAAATGAGGAAGAGAAGGTTGAGTGGGTGAGCCGAGGTTACGCTGTTAGTGACGCCGGAGGAAAAAAAAACTTTGGAACAAGTATCCCAAACTCAGCACCACAGTTTGCCTCATGCTTCACCTTTATCGTTAAAGGGCACTTTTCTTATGAAAATATAAATCGTAAAAACAAAACAAAATAATCCAACTAACAATCTTAGAGCTAAAAAAAAAAAAAAAAAAAGGATCAAACCCACTTTTTTCATGCAACAGGTAAGCAAGAGAGACCCTATGTACACCCTAAATTTTTGTTGAGGAATGAAACAATAAATGCAGCATGACCTAGACCCCATCTCCCAGCAATGAATGGGACCGCTGTATAACAAACAGGTCTCCGATGCTTGTAATAAGCATTGTTATCCTAAAAAAATAAAAATTAAATAAATAAATAAAAGTTTAAAAAAGGGAACACAGATCAACTGTCTCAACTGCCCTTAGCAGAAAAAGTGTAACAGTGAAAAATTGGAAACATTCTAATTTTCTCTTGGCAAAGGAATTAGCATACTATGATTTATTCATACACTGGGATTCTCTGTAGCCGCTGAAGTAAATAAGAGCTACATGTGCCTCAAAACATAGTGACAAATTTAAAAATGCAAGCAGTATATATATAGAATTCTGCCTTTTATGTAGAATACTAAATACACAAGCTCACCGATAGTGCTTATGGATAGATAACATACCGAAGTACCGAAAGACGTTCGGAAACTATGTACACTAACATCCCTTTAGTGGTCACCTGGGGATGGAGGAAGAGGAGGAGCGATGGATAAAACACTTCAGTTGCAGTTTACTTTTATTGGGGGACATATGAAGTAACTATGGAGATATTAGCAACTTTTTTTAAATTAGCAACTTTTAAACACAAGTAGTATCTATTATGTATATGTGAAATATTTCATACTTATTTTTATTCTGAAAGGAAAAAGGAAGAGAGACAAATTGCCTCCATCACATTCCATTAACTGCAAGCCAAGTTTCCTTGACCTCCGCATCTCAGTTTCTTCACTTTTAAAATGTGGCTAATGCTAGGAACACCTGCCTCAGAGAGGCTTTGGGAAGTGGCGGCCTGGAGAGGGCACTTCAATGTCAGGGACACTCCTATCATTCCCCACTGAGTCTCCATGGCCCAGCATCCATTCATTCTATTCAATTTCACAAACAGTAATATGATTTTTCACAATAGGGTTACAACCACCACCACCATCCCCCCCCCACCAAAAAAAAGCCATAAAACAAGTCTAAGGCATGTAAATGCTACAATAAATTAATGAAGCCTTTCCAACCAGGGCCTGGCAGAATGGCTCCCTCAAAGAAGAGTGGCAAGAAGGACCATTCTGCCATCAGCGAGGTGGTGACCAAAGAATACAGCATCAACATTCACGAGTGCATCCACGGAGTGGGTTTCAAGAGGTGTGCCCCTTGGGCACTCAAAGAGATCTGGAAATTTGCCATGGAGGACATGGGAACTCCAGATATGCGCATTGACACCAGGCTCCACAAAACTGTCTAGGCCAAAGGAAGAAGGAATGTTCCATACCGCATCCATGTGTGGTTGTCCAGAAAAACGATATGAGGATGAAGATTCACCAAACAAGCCCTACACGTTGGTTATCTATGTACCTGTCACCACTTTCAAAAATCTACAGACAGTTAAGGTGGATGAGAACTAATCTCTGGTTGTCAAATAAAGGTATAAAATCGCAATAAAAAAAAAATTAATGAAGCATCTCAATGAATGGAGATGGAAAAACCCGGATACCCCAGCACAGGACCACCTCTCCCAATCCATGTTATGCAAGCACTAGGTTAAAAATCATAAGAACTGGATAAACTTCCTCACATTAAAGTCTACGCTCTTACAAAAGCCCAAGGCGAAAAAATGACACCAGTTAGGCATCATTAAGAAAAGATGATCAGATTACACCCATCAGTAATAAAACTCCCAGCCACACCTGTGAACAGGTGGGGGCCAGAGCAATCAAAATCCAGCCTCCCTGTGATACACTAGCTCTTCTCCAACTTCGTTCAAACCACAAGGTGAGGCTCTCCTAAGATGAGCTTCTGCTGCGTCTGACTGATGGACAAACCAGCTCCTCCCCCTGTCAGGCCCTTACAGTTTTGAGATCACATTCTCCAGGGAACTGGCAACGTTTCCCCACCCCAGCCAGCTTGGTATTCTCCTCTCCCAGAAGGAAAACGGAGACCCGTCCCAATCACCTGTGCGCCTGAGGCCACGGGAAGCTGCTGGGCGTGGTGCGCAGCCTTGAGCCCCAGATATGCCCTGACCGCTGGAAATAGTTGCGCTGACCTGGGTTCCTTGGAGCAGCGCAAGCCTGGACCTATAGCCCAGGCCCCAGCCGCTGGAAGGTCACTTGTAACTCCTCCATTTCACACTGGTCTCCATCTGTCCAGTCTGCTGCCTCCCTGGGCTCTGAGCGCCCCCTCCACAAAAGGGGAGTGTGAGGTCCAAACGCAAAGGAGAGCGTGTACCAGGGGGCAGCAGATGAACCCTAAAAACTGCAGAAACTAAAGCACGGCCACAAACCTGCCCAAGCAGGCAGCGAAGGGAAGGTGGGTTGGAGAGGGTACCCACCCACCTGGGCAGAGTTGGGGTAGATGGCGGGCGGGCGCCCCTCTCCCGAAGTCCCAGCTGCCCCGAGTCTGCCCGAACTCCAGCATCCCGCCTCCCCGCCCTCCTCGAAGCTGCGGCGGGGAAAAGGACACGTAGAGCGAGGGGCACTAGCAGGCCTGCACCCCTGGGCCCGCCGAAGGCCTCCCTAGAGTCAGAAAAGGAACAATAGCAGACCCTCGTCGCCGGAGCCATTCGGAGTCTCCCGCTTGCGCCTCCCTCCGCGGCTCCTCCAAGTTGTGCGCGGAGGCGGCTCGAGCCCAGAAGCCAGGAGCCGGGTGGGGCGGGCCGGGCAGGTAGGACAGGGTGCTGACTCCGCGCCCCCCAGGACGCCCCGCCGGGCTGGCCATTCATTCCCGCCCGCGCTCGCTCCGCCGCCCCTGCCCTGCGCCCTGCCGCTGCCGGCCTGCGAGTGCCGGGGGGGCCGGCAGGAGACAAGCCCGCTCCCAACTTGGCCCGGTCTTCCCTCTTACTCGGATCCCCACATCCTCCTCTCCCTCCGCAGACAGTTGGCGGCCGGCGGCAGACAAGGGAGTGGTGGCGGGACCCTCGCTGCCACCCCGCTAAGCCGCTCCGCCCGGCGCGCCGTCCCTCGCCCGAGCCCCAGACACAAAGGCGGGGCGGCGAGCCGGGACCCCGCTCCGGGGAGCCTCCCGACTCTCGGCGCCGCGTACTTACCCCATCGAGTCGGAGGCTCCCGGGCCCCGCCGGCTGCGCCACTCCGCCCGCCGCTTCCCCAGGAAAACGCGGCCGCCGGGCTCGCTTCCTGCTCGGCTTCCTGCGCCTCGGTCCCTCCTCCTCCCCCCGCTGCGGGGGTCAGTGGGCGCCGCGGCTCCGGGGCTGGGCCGGCGGGGCGGGGGCAGCGGCAGCACCACCACGTGGCCGCCCGGCGCCGGCCCCCGCCGACCTGGATCCCGCGGGAGCGAGAAGGGAGGTGCTCGCTTCTCCCCTCCCCTTCCACCCCGCGCGGCCCCAAATTCCGCGAGTCAGGTGACCCGGCCCCGCGTCCGGGCCGGGACCTGCGGGAGGTGCTCGCGGCCCCGCCGCCGCCGCCACCGCCGCCCCTGGGCCCGCACGCCTCGGGCGTTCGTGGCTGGCTCTTAGTTTCCAGGGCTCGTGGACCCTTCCCCGCGGCTGTGTTTCATCATCATCATCATCACCTGAAGTTAGTGGGAAACACAGCGGTGCTCTAACCCCAGGGTTTAGAACCGGTGAGATCCCGAATAGTATTCATTTCTGGTCAACTTCCAAAGTCGTTTGTGGTCGTGGGGGTGTTTTAAAAGTCACTGATCCGAGCGACTTCTTAACCACAGTCAAATATGTTATATTTTCCCCGAATTATTGAACAGAAAGTAAACCAGAATCCGCTCATTCTCTGGACGGACTGAACCAATTGGTTCGAGTGACTGCTAACACTCATCAGGTGGCAAGAGAAAACTAGCGGCGTGAAGCGTGGCTGGGCTCAGCAGTTAGGAGAAATCTACCGCCCGAACCGAGAAGCGCGGATGGGGGACGCCCCCCAAAGTCGCGTCTGGGATGCAAGGAGGGACGGCCATTACCCGCCCCCCAGGACCCCCGGGGCTTCTCACTCTTCTCCAGCCCGCTGAAACCGGCGTTTGAATTTTAATGGACCCCTCCTGTAATTCCAAGGATTTCAAACTCTCCACCTACTCATTTAATCTGGGATTGCTTTTCTATTCATTCTAGTCAGGCTAACCAGCTCTGGCTTAGAAAGTCTTTATTCACCAAAGAAAGCCCCTCCCTTCTCCGGGTTAGCTCTGCATCCTCACGCAGGGCAGGAAGCTTTCTAGAATAAATGACATGAGTCCTTTTTGGTGGGATCCACTGTAAGTCATTTGAACTTAAAAAAAAAAATCAATTCCAACGGAAGTGAAATTCACCCTAACAATTGAATGTATAAGGTCTTGGCTGCATCTTGATGGTCTACACGTTAGAATTTATTTGTCTCCCCCCCCCCCCCCACCCCGCCCAAGGAAAGAGCCTGTCTTAGCTTTAACAGGTAACTTATCAAACAGGGAGCAAAAGCTCTGTTACTATGAACTGTGAGGTAACTGCGCTATGGTCTTCCTAAATCATACGTCAGAGATTCTTTTGAAAAGTGATGAATAGCCCGTTTCAAGCAAGCCATACACTCCTCTTCCTATCCTTTATCCCTCTCGAATAAAATGACACTCTAAAAGAAATGTGAGCTGGCAAACTTCTTGTTTGTTTGATGCTGGCCATTTCTACAACACAGTTTTTCATCATGGTTCATATTAATGGTGTAACGTTGAGGGCGAACAAATTTGGCCACTTGTGTGTTTTCTGTTAGGCTTTTAGCAGCTCAGTCCCCAAGCAGGGGCAGCTGAAAAGGTGGGATTGGGAGCATGGCACAGGGTACACCATGCCACCTTTGAAAGTGAACATGTGCGTATTCTGTAGGAACAGTTGACAAGTTGAAGGAGTTTAATATCAAGCAACATTAAACAATAATTTTTTTTTTCTTTTACACCGCTGTGCCCTGTCCCAGCCACTTACCTCTGAGCCTACCTGCCTGAGTTAGCTCTGTGGCTCTTTTTGGTGGCTTGTGTGCTTTATTCTCCTTAATTTATAATTCCACCCTCAGTCCAACTCTGGGTGTGGGGTTGCTGTGGAGGGAAGGACTCTTACAGTTAGTTAGGCTGATGTGCCAAGATTCTATTCCAGATCCCTCCTCCCCTGAAACTCAAACACCTCCTTCACACCACAGCTGAAGTTGTGCCACCTGCCAGAGGAATTGATGGTCAAGTACAAGATTGAAACAGTCTTCTCATTGGTTTGGTTTGGTTTGTTTTTCCCCAGGCCTTTTAGAAATGCTAACTCATTCAGGATACATTGAACACACCCATTAATGGAGACCAGGCCCATGTAAAAAGGTTTGAGAGAAGGCAGCAAGAATAAAATGATAATCTAAACTGCATAGAGAGTTGTTAAAACCTTTTTTGGGAGGAACAGCATGTTATATTTTAATAGGTGAATTACCGTCAAATCAAGGTAACTGTGATAAGAACAAAGCGACCATGGTTCCCATTCCCTCTTTTACTAACTTGCCATTTGAACTTCACCAAGCGTTTGAACCTCTCCTGGTCCCACTTTTCCTAATCAGTAAAAAAGAACATTGAACTACATGGCCTCTGAGAATTTTTTCAGCTTTAACGTCCTAAGCCCATTCTCTTAATCTGAGGAGCCATCACCAAGAGTATTGTCTTTACATTCTATGACAAAGCATCATTCTCTAATTGTTCTAGCATCTAAGACACATTTAGCATCTACCCATAATTCTCTAATTGTTCTAGCATCATTCTCAATCTTCTCATACCTACAAGATTGTAAATTCCTAAGAGTGTTGTCATCCAGGATTTAGCAAGATCAATTGAAAGGAATTGATTGATTGGTAGAGCCAAATTTTCATTTTTGAAATTAAAAAATATCACATCCCTTCTTTCTTCCTCCATCTCTTATCAATTCTGTTTCTCCCCACATTAGGAACTTCTTAAGTGTGGGGAACCAAGGCTAAGACTAGTTGGAGTAATAAGAAACTGTCCCTAATAGAGGAAATAGAGGTAGGTATCACACCAGAGCCAAAAAGAAACCCTTTGCTTTATTTGGCCTTTGGTCAGGATCTGACTGCACTTCTGGGTCTTGTTAGAAGCAGTGTGATTTACAGGAATGTGACGATATTGGCCTCAGTCCAGAGAATGGAACAAAAACACAATCAGAATTGGAGGGAGATGATCTACAGAGAAAAAAAAACTCAAATATTCGTAGAAAAACCACTTTTTGTATTTTCTTTGGGATGTTTCCAAATAGGAAATTGTGACATGGGAGAAATTAATAAAACAACCTTAACACAGCATCTTAATAATTTAATAAGACCACAGTAATAAAGTAGACTAGAAACACTGAGCCCTTGAAATGTCACTAGTCCAAATTGAGATGTGCTATACATGCAAAATAGATACAAGATTTCAAAGATGTAGGATGGGGAAAGAAAAGTATCTCACTAATAATTTTTATATTAATTACATATTGAAATCCTAATAATTTGGATGTATTAGGATAAATATATTAACACTAATTTCATTCATTTCTTACTTTTTTTAAAAGATTTTATTTTTAAGCAATCTCCACACCCAAAGTGGGGCTTGAACTCACAGCCCTGAGATCAAGTCACACCGCTCCACCAACTGAGCCACTCAGGCACCTCTCCTTTTACTTTTTAAAATGTGGTTAACTAGAAAGTTAAAAATTACTCTTGTATTATATTTCTATTGGATAAAACTACTAAAGAGTTTAATGTTAGCATCCAAGACACATTTAGCCTCTACTCCATACAAGGCATTTTTCTAAGTGATATTTACAGAACTACGGTGGCCATATATTTAATTGTTCAATCTGGGACACTTTTGACACTTTTGAGAATGAAAGGGGCAGGCAAATTCTAAACCAGCCAGGATATTAGGATAAAAAGCATAAACTGGAACTGTCCTGAGCAAACTGAGATGGTAGGCCACACTAATATTAGGTCATTTAATCTTTATGTTGGGGAGAAAGAATTTCCTCTGCCCTTCAAGGTCCTTCTATCCAGACTAAGAATCAAATTGACATGAGACAGATTAACAGGAGAAAAACCACATTTAATTTTGGACGTATAGAGAATCCACACAGACATAAAATTCCAAGACAGCCAAGCAACACAAGGCTTCTATGAGCTAAGGAGAGGGGTAGGGGTCTGAGGACACAAAAGAGAGGAAGACCACTAGCAGGAAGGTGAGAGGAGATGTTTTGAAAACAAGGTTGCCCTCTTATGCAGATAAGTTTCTTAGGTAAAGAGGAATCTCTGTTAATAGCTCTTTTCCTGGTACAGGCAGGCAGTTGAGGGGGCGGTAAAGAGATTTTCCTGAATCTGCTGGGTTTTTATTGCTTTTAATTCAAAATAATCTTCACACCATAGTGGCTGCCTGTCCTTGGCCCCTATAGTTATATCAACCCTATAAGTGCCATTATTATCCTTTTTGGGCACTTAAGGGAACTGGAGCACAGAGGGATTAAGTAACTTGCCTAAAGTCATACAGCTAGCGACAATGTTGAGTTTCAAATTAGGGCAGTCCGGCTCTAGAAACTTCATTCTTGACTGCTGTACAATACTGCCTGCTAAAGACCTACTATAGATCAAGAATTTAATAGATGCAAAGTTTTTCTTAATACAGCAACTTGGATGGAATATTATCTTATTTTTACAGATGCAGAAACTGAGTTTCAAACAGATCCAGCAACTTGCCCAAATCATAGAGCCAGAAAAAGTGCCACCAAGAATCATAGTTTGGGATGCCCAACTCCAGAGTGGTCCCCCTAACCACTACTCCATATTGCCTTCAGGCCACATCGATTTATAAACCATTTATGCATTGATCTCATGACTTCTCCCAATTCTGGCAGAGGCCTGCATTTAAGAGGACTGGAACCCAGGTGAGATCAACTTTAGAACAGGCAAGAGACACCAAAAGCTCAATCTTGGTGTCCTCTCCTTTCTGAGAAGAAACATTTTAAGATAATCCAAATAGCCATCCATGCCGCCAAGTTGGTTGTTCTGCCACGCATGTCAGAAATTCCAGAAAATGCTCTCCCATTAAAGCAGTGGAGGAGGGCATCCTGAGGAATTCAAGAACATTGAAAAGACAGTTACTTGATTAGCAGAAGACTAAGAGAAAAAGTGTTCGTGAAGTTCCACAGGCATAAGCAATAATATGGGATGTAAATCCATGGGTTTGCCAGGTGCGTATTTTCTTCCTTTCTTGGCAGCCTATTAGAATTTGCCTTTAAAAAAATCACTACTTGCCTGGGCCCCATACCCTAGGATACTGATTAAAGTGGTCTGGTGTGGTGCCCAGGCACTGGTATTTTTTTTTTTAAGATTTATTTATTTATTTATTTATTTAGAGAGAGAGCACAAACGGAGGGGCAGAGGGAGGAGAGAGAATCTCAAGCAGACTCCGCTGAGCACGGAGCACAGAGCCCGACACGGGGCTCCATCTCAAACCCTGAGATCACAACCTGAGCCAAAACCAAGAGTCGGATGCTTAACCGACTGCGCCGCCCAGGCACCCCCAGGCATTGGTATTTTCTACTCTCTCCCTAGATTATCATAAAGTGGGGCCAGGCTTTATTGGCTGTCGCAGCCATTTCTGGAGCACCCAGTTCTTGGTTTAGCATTGCCAACAAAAATGAGAATAGGTGAAGAGGGTGGGGTGGCCCTTGCAATGGGCCTTGCAAAAGTCAATGCTCCAGAAGGATTTCTTGACAGAGTGATTCTAAACCAAGCCACTGTTTTTCTTGGCCTGGGACACTTGTTTTCTGCTATGGCATTAAACCTGAGCTCCAGATTTTTGTCATGTTCATTGAGTTCAACGTCTGCCTACAAGACATTTTAATTCATGTTCCTTCCTTATCTGAATGGTGCACCCATAATAAATCTGGATACTACTTTTGCTGATGAGTTATTTTTTATCTGTTATGGCTTCTTGCTTGTGTTCTTCAAAGGCATTGTGGCCATTTAGCTTCTGTTACTCATTTTCACTTTTCCATTTGTTTGTTCTCTTTAAAATCCTTAGTAGGCGACATGAAGTAGATTGCTTGTTGTTCTCAAAATTGGTCTTCCAACTATGCAAGTGAACACATTTTTAAGATTCATTTTCCACAACAGACTGTTAATGCTTAAGATATATGACTACAGTACTGTGAAGATATTTAACAAAATTCCACAAGTCCTTTGTTTGTTTTGCCTCGATACAAATTCCTCCACTATCCAAATATGCACCTTAAGCAGGTTTCTCACATTCAGGATGGAGGTTCTTCTCAGGTAAAGTTATCATTCTTCATTTGCCTTCTTTTTTCAAAGACAGCCCTATAATTTATTGTTCTAGACTTCCTGTTTGAGTTTCAGAACAAGAAGATTCAGACCATGAAAATGTTTTGGACTGTCCTGTAATAGGCCAGAAGAGAGGAGAGGGACAGAATTGGGGGAGCCAGAAAGATCACTGTGTAAATACTCTCTCAACAGAGATGAAGTAGGACAAGGAAGGTCCACAGAATCCACAGAAGCCGGCAAAAGCAGGAAAAAGGCCATGGTGACTTCCTCCCTTGGATTCCTAGAACCCTTAGAGCACAAATGCCAAGAAGACAAATTGGCTCAACAATAATAGACCAATAGAAGGGAGGACAGCAGAGTCCCGGTGTTAAGGATATCGAGGTCACTGTTGACCAACCAGAGGGGAGTTTGTTCTTTAAAATTATGTAAAAAGGAAGGAAATTTTGGAGGCCATTTCAGAGAACCAGAAGACTGAGTTGGCACTGGATTAGTCTGGGAAATTTGCCACCAAAAGATCCAGGGCTCAGGGACAAAGAGAGGGAGGTGGAGGTCTGAGTGGGTCTCATATTTGCTTTGTGGGCTTCTGGGAAGTATTTTAAAACATTTTTATTTAAACTGTGGCCTTAAGAGGACTCTCCATTCACAATCCAACATAACTTGCTCATATTAAGAAATATAAATTATGAGGACATTCAGTGTGTTTCTTCTCATCCTGATTCTGCCTCCCTGACTGCATTGCGTTCTGCTCCAAGTCTGGGCATTCTAACATGCATGTTTGATTCAGAGGGGTAGGAATGATTCAAGGTTAGAGGGGCACCTTGGAGAAATTTTAGGAGAGTGTGTGTGAGGCCAGTTCTGTAGAAGAACCAGTGAGAACAGAGGAGCTGTAAGGGGGCAGGAGTCCTCCCAGCATGGCCTGAAGAATAGGCTTCTCCAGCCAGAAGCAACTGGAAGTTCCTGGGCAGCAATCATGACTGAACTAAAAAAAATTTTAAAAACAGAAACAAAGAAGAAATACTCTGTCAGGTAGTGGTTGGAACCCTGACTTCTCCACTTCCAAGCAGTGCGATTTGGAGCAGGTCACTTAATCTCTGTTGGCCTCAGTTTCTTCATTTGCTAACTTGGGGTAATGTTAGTACCGGCCTCTTGGGTTATTTTGGAGATGAAATAAGTAATACATATGAAGCATATACAACAGTACCTGGCACAGAGCAAGAGCTAAATAAATAATATCGATAATTATTACTAAGGTAGAGAAGCATATGTGATTCATAGAACCCAGAGGAAAATAAAATAGTGGTGTATATGAAAATCAATTCAACCGTTATTAAAAATGTCATCGCCTATAATTTAAACATTTCTAGGTTTCTATTTGCTAAGTCTTATATGAAAACTTTGTCAACTAATCTATAAGGTATAGGATCGAACACACATAGAAAGGAAAATATGAGGATATGAGGTGTTTTCTACCTTCAAGGAGCTTCCAACCTATGTGGAGAGATGGTCTATAGACATACAAGGACAAAGAGTCACCAAAAGAAAACAAGATGAGTTCATGTTGCTTTCTAGTTCTTTGATGCTATTCTGTGGCTCTGCCAAGGCACAGTGTCTCGTAAGCAGTACCCTTGAAAATGTGAGCCTTTCTATTCTGTGGAAATATTAGGGCGCAGTGTGTTATGGGAACCAAAATATAAGTAACTCATCCCTACCCACAGAGATTCCTATTATAAGGTGCAGCCTGAGTTGACATTGACTGCTATGCAGCTTCCGTGCTAGTAAATAATGTTGTGATTAAAACACCACCGGCATCAGAATCAGCTGCCCGTTCCAGTGATAAGAGTGCCTATTACCAGATAACGGTGGCTTTAACACAACGGGGGCTTGTTTCCCTCATATTTTGAAAAGTCGCTTGCTTTTAGATCAGTGGCTCAAGGTGGTCAGGTCTGAGGTCTTTGTGATTCTCTAGGTTTTCCCTCATTAGAAGACAGCTTGCCAGGGTGCCTGGGTGGCTCAGTCGTTAAGCATCTGCCTTCAGCTCAGGTCGTGATCCCAGGGTGCTGGGATCGAGCCCCACATCGGGCTCCCTGCTTGGCAGGAAGCCTGCTTCTCCCCCTCCCACTCCCCCTGCCTGTGTTCCCTCTCTCGCTGTCTCTCTCTCTCTCTATCAAATAAATAAATAAAATCTTTAAAAAGATTTTTTTAATTAAAAAAAAAAGAAGACAGCTTGCCCATTTACACCATCCATTCCATGTTCCGGCAGAAAGAAGGGGAAGAGTATACAGCTGGTAGACTCTGCTCTATAGGGAGATTTTTCTGAAAGCCCCACCCAACATCTCAATTTTATTGGCCAAACTATGTCACATGGTCACCAGCATCTGAAAGGAAGGGAAGGAAATACAGATTTTTAGCTGGGTGCTTTGTATACCAAATAAAATTGGGGTTTTACTAATAGGAAAATGGGAAAAATGGATATAGCATCTATCTATTGATGTAAAACAAACAACCTCAAAACTAGTGTCTTAAAACAACAACAATATAATTTAATTTATTGTTTCTCATGATTCTGTGGGTTGACCAAGTGGTAGAGGAATATGGTATAGGCTGGGGTACCGGGATGACCAAAAAGCATAACATGGCCTCATTCCTACAGCAGGTAGTTAGTGTTGGTCCCTGGCTAGAGTTCAGGTAGGGAGTGGCTGACACCTGAATTCTTCTCAGGGTTCCTTGGGCTTCCTCATGGACTGGTGGCTTGGTTCCAAGAAGGAGTGTCCTAAGAAGTGTCCAAGTGCCTCAGTGTACAAGTGCCTATCAGGTCTCCACTTACACCATGCTTGCTGTTGTCCCATTAGCCAAAGCTGATCACTTGGCCAAGTCCAGAGTCAGAGTGGGAAGCAACTATGCAAAAACATAAATGCCAGGAATCGCAGTTCATTGGAACCACCAAATACCAGACCGCCATAGGGTAGGCGTCTAGCCATCTCTGCCAAAGCATCTTTAGATAATATGTTAAAATTAATCAGTGCTTATTTTACAACAAATGTAGAGCCAAATAAGCATTAACTCTGAAGATTCTCACAACAACCTCATGGGGTACATACTCTTATATCTATTTAGAGGTGAGGAAATAGATTAGGAAAGGTTAAGGAACTTGCCCAAGGTCACAAAGTAAGAAAACACCAGGGTCTTGAACCCAACCTAATGCTCGGCTTGGACAGTTTGGGAGTACATTCTGGTTGCAAGGAGATGGGAGAAAATCAAGTGACAGGGATCTCATGAAACAGCTATTTTAAAAAGGGTTTCTTCATGTTTTTAAATACCATTCTCTTTCTTCCTCTTCTTTAGAGAGGAAGAGAGAAAAGTGTGATATCCCTGCCCGTCAGAGTCAAGGCAGAAGGACTATGTCAAGAGGGTGCCCACTTGCTTCTTTGTCAGGTGATCTAATGTCCACAAAGTGTACGTAACCGGAGGCAGAGGTTAAGAGTTGGACGGTTACATTTGCCCTTGGGAAAACCTGAGGAAGAAGTTTGACATGGAGGAGACTAGTTTAAGGAATCCTTCAAGGGGGTTTCTGAAAAGTAAAAAAAAAAATAGTTTACTGGACTTAAACACCTGGACAAGTGTGTCAAAGGTGAATCTCCCTAACATGCTAAAAACGCCTCCACTTTATGTAAAGAATAGTACAGACACTATATTTTGTTTAAAAGTGTGTTTCTCAAAGTGTGGTTTATGAATTCATGCACAGAAATAATGACTCAGGGGTGCCTGGGTGGCTCAGTCATTAAGCGTCTGCCTTTGGCTCAGGTCATGGTCTCAGGGTCCTGGGATCGAGCCCCACATCGGGCTCCCTGCTCAGTGGGAAGCCTGCTTCTCCTGCTCCCACTTCCCCTGCTTGTGGTCCCTCTCTGTGTGTCTCTCTCTGTCAAATAAATAAATAAAATCTTAAAAAAAAAAAGAAAAGAAATAATGACTCGGTATCACCAGTGGGTGGGTCATAAAATCTGCATGTTTAAGGAACATCCCAAGTGCCTCTTCTATACAATAAGCTACCGAATTACTGATTTAAAATGTTCTTTCAGGATGATGACATTTAAAATGGTGCTTTTCAAGCTTTAATGTGCATATGAATCCCTGGGATCTCTTAGAAAAAGCAGATTCTGATTCAGTAGGTGTGAAGAAAGGCTTGAGATTCTGCATTTCTAGCAAGTTCCCAGTGATGCTGCTGGTTTGAGGAACCATGCCGACCAAGTAGCAAAGCTTTAAAACATTGGAGGAAAGAACAAACTGTTTGGGGTTGGGAAGTATGGAGGCAGATATAAACAGTGGGAGTGAAGGTGGGAGGACCCACTGCCATCCACAGAATGTCACCACTCTTTCCTAAAGACAAGGTCACTAATAGAAGACGATGTGACGGCAGTAGAGGGAGCTTAGCGATGTTCAGAGGGGCTTCCCAGGTCAAGGTGAGATAGATGAGCAGGTGCAACAGGGAATGTAATTTTCTAATGAATCTGGCCTTGAGCATCTTAGGTGCTATGAAAAGAGCTCGAAGAATCTCAAAGAGTGAGATAAATTGGACTAAATGAACACAGATGTTTAGAGGAGCTCAACTCCTGAGGTGCAAGAATATACAATTTGTATTCAAGAGTTTGTTTTCTTTCAACCCTTGCTTTTTACTTGGTATTGCATTGTCGATAAGTGGAAGGAAGAGACCGGTGTTATACATTATGTACTAGTTTACTTTTTAAAAAGTGTATTTTTAGTCCTTGCAAACGCGTCTGGATTCCTCATTAGGCAGATGCCACCCCAGGAGCTGCACATGAGAACATAGTGCATTCTCCTTCAGAAGGTGAGCTCACTACTGTACTTGCATTGCAGTGTGACTTGCATTGATACTGCTCTTTAGAGTTAACAAAGGACTTTTATATCCACTTATCCCGTTTTACCTCCCAGTTACAAAAAAAAAAGGAAGGCATTAATCACTATCCTATCTGCAGATTTTTGAAAAATCAAGTTACAGAGAGTTTTAGGGATTTGTCTAAGTGGCAGGGCCCAAACGAGGACCCTAGTGTTCTGAGTCCCAGCCCCACCATCTGTTTGCTGCAATGCAATTGCTTATAGCAAACAATACAATATTTCTATGGATTATTGGAGTCTCACTCAGATACACAAAGGAGAAGAGGCTCTCTGTTCCACTAAACTGACGCAAGAGCCCGACTGCCTCCCATGCAACAGAAGGCCTCAGGGGTTGAAGAAGCCCTAGCCTGCAAAGCCTGGGAATGTGTTTCTCCCTCCAGCAACAGAGCCAACTGGAAATTCTGACGAATGTTCCCCTACAAACACATAAGAACACGGGATAATAATACCAAACATTTGGTTAAAAGCACAGTTAAATTTGTAAGAAAGTAAATGCGATTCAGAGGAGGCAAGAAAAAAGTTGAAACCAGAGTGGTCAGCAAGTCTGAAGCGTAGGCTGCTTCGGAGGCATCGGTTGATCCGGGGAGCTTGGTTCTCCGTGGGGGAGCTCAAGTCCTGTGGGAATGAGAACCAGGATCCTGGAAAAAGCTAGGGGTCTCAAACATCTATACTCTCAAGAAAAAGTTGGGTTAGGAAAAGAATTCGTCTTTTTGGCAAAAGAAAACCAACAAGGTAATGTGTTTATCTCAGGCCTGGGTCAAAGGTATGAAAAACAGAAACAAACAAACAAGTCTTTCCTGAGAATTTATAATTCCAAGTCTATCCTCATGGAGGTTAAGTGTTTATTCTACTTACATGGTCTGGGAAACCCCAGGTAGAAAAATGATCTTAAAAGTACTTCTAGTTCATAACACCCCAAGGCACCAGGTATAGAGGGATGCACCTTTAACCCAGACTCTTCAAGGGTCCTACATTGAAGAGGAGACTTATATGAACCAAAAATTAAAAATTAGGGGTGCCTGGGTGGCTCAGTCAGTTAAGTGTCCAACTTAGTTTCAGCTCAGGTCATGATCTCTCAGTCATGGGATTGAGCCTCTCATGGGGCTCTACTCTCTTCATGGATTCTGCTTCAGATTCTTTCTCCCCAACCCTCCCCCTCTCTCCCTCCACCCTCCCCCCCCAAATAAATAAACAAAATCTTTTTTAAAATTTTAAAAATTAGAAACACAAGAGAAATTAAGCTACCATAAATTGGGCTCAGCAGAAATAGTAAAAGATAGCATTATACTGCAGTAACCTTGGGCATAGTATCATCTAATACGGAAAGAAGTATGAAATAAGTATGCTTAAAATATTTATGACGAAACAGAGAAAACTTAGACATAAGAAATTAACAAAAGACCATCAAGAATAAATAGGCAGTTTTAAAAGCAACCAAACAGTAAACTACAGTAATTGAGATTTAAAATACAAAGAATGGATTCAATGACAGATGAACCACAGCTAAAGAGTGAATTAATAAATGGGAAAAAAGACTGAAGAATCACTTTATAATGCTGTACAGAGAGATAAAAGTATGGAAGCTATGAATTGAGGCTAAGAGATATGGAGGAAGATGTAGATATTCAAAATATATTTAATTAGAGTTCCAGAAGGAGAGAACAGACAGAGGGGAAGTAAAGGCAATCTATGAAGCAAAAATGAAAAACATGAATTGGTGAAAGATATGATTTCTCAGATTGGAGAAATACACCAAATCCCAAGCAAGATAAATAAAAATAAATTAATTACTACAAAAATTATAATGAAACTTTAGAAAGCTAAAGATGGGAGATCATAAGAAGAACCAGAGAGAGGGGGCACCTGGGTGGCTCAGTCATTACGCATCTGCCTTTGGCTCAGGTCATGATCCCAGGGTCCTGGGATCGAGCCCTGCATCAGGTTCCCTGCTCAGTGGGAAGCCTGCTTCTCCCTCTCCCACTCCCCCTGCTTGTGTTCCCTCTCTCGCTGTGTCTCTCTCTGTCAAATAAATAAAATCTTAAAAAAAAAAAAAAGAACCAGAGCGAAAGGAGAGACCCTAACCTAAAAGGGAACAATAATTAGATACCAGTCTTCTCAACAGCAAC
This sequence comes from Phoca vitulina, assembly GCF_004348235.1. Classification (NCBI taxonomy): domain Eukaryota; kingdom Metazoa; phylum Chordata; class Mammalia; order Carnivora; family Phocidae; genus Phoca; species Phoca vitulina. The sequence goes on along the minus strand of NW_022589720.1, from coordinate 26,762,116 downwards.
AAGAGAATCCAGAATCCTGGGGCGCCTGGGTGGCTCAGTCATTAAATGTCTGCCTTTATCAGGTCATGATCTCAGGGTCCTGGGATCGAGCCCCACATCGGGCTCCCTGCTCCACGGGAAGCCTGTTTCTCCCTCTCCCATGCCCCCTGCTTGTGTTCCTGCTCTTACTGTGTCTCTCTCTGTCAAATAAATAAACAAAATCTTAAAAAAAAAAAGAGAGAGAATCCAGAATCCCGAGAAACAATTCAAAGCGCTGAGAGAAAATAAATCACCTTGGAATTGTATACCCTGCTAAACTATCATCCAAGACAAGGGGTAAAACAAAGGCATTTTCAATAGAATGTGGGAAGATATCCTCATAGTCCGGGAACTCGTAAGCCTCTTCAGGGGATCTCTACAGTGAACAGATCTCCATGGTCATAAAAATTATAGAAAGGGCTGTGCCTACATTTTATCACATTGGCAGCATTTTAAAAATTATTCGGGTGCATGGATTCCTAAAAAGGAAAACCCAGAGTAGATGACACTGTGTGCTTATCTCTAGAATCAAGCTATTCCTTTTGCACCCACTTTTTGGCACATTTTTTGAACAGTACATGAAAGTCTGTCTCTCACACCCACACACTCACACACACTCACACACTCACTCACACACTCACACGCACACACACTCACTCACACCCACACACACATGTTGGGAGGAGCTGCCAGAGGAGAAATATGTGAAGAGCAGGAAGTTCAAGCAGTCATACTCGATATCCATTGTTGTGAACAGAGCGAGAAGTTTCTAGTTTTCTAATATGTGCTAAAAATCCATGTTATGCGCTGTCCTTTGTCTCTCCTATATTCATACATTGACACCCTAATCCCCAGTACCTCAAAATATGACTGTTTTTGGAGATAGGACTTTAAAGAAATAAGTAAGTTAAAATGAGGCCACTGGGGTGGGCCCGAATCCAGTCTGACTACTATCCTTATAATAAGACGAGATGGGGATGCACAGAGAAACACCAGGGGTGTGCATGCACAGACAGACAACCATGCGCAACGGCAGACAGACTATCTGCATGCTAAGGAGAGGGGCCTCAGCAGAAACCAATCCTACCAACCCCTGGATCTTGGACTTCCAGCTTCCAAAACTGTGAGAAAAGAAATGTCTGTTGTTTAAGCCACCCGGTCTACGGTATTTTGTTACGACGGCCCTAGTAAACTAAGACAGCCCACTTTTCTCCTTTCGGTATACCCCTTCCCTCCATTGGCAATGCTCATCAAAAGGCTCTGCTTTTTGTCACTGAATACAAAGCTTTCGCTTTTCTGGGTTGAAATTAATCTCCCAGATAAGTGATATAACGTGGTCCAAATTGACTGATGTTCTCCCGTTCTGACTCCTCCAGATTGCCCACATGCTACTTTGCACCAGCAACTGGTCAGTCACATTGGCTGGCTGACTATAACCACGTTCAGTCCTGGGCCTGAGTGAGACCACTACAGATCTCCTCCTACTCTCTTTCTATAGAATCCCTCCTTGTAGTCTTTTTCTAACCCAGGAATCCCGTGGGGCAGAAGATTGATTTTCCCCAGCTGTGTCATGATCTCTGCCTCCTGCACCATCCATACCGCAGATGCTCACTTTTTTTGGTTCTTGGGGCTTACAATGATTCCTAGGAGTGAGATGAATAAGATGTTGAAAGCCCAGGCCAGACAGTTCCCCACCCCAGACATGGAAACTTTGGGAGACGAACATTTCTTACGCCGTGCACCAGAGGCATGCTGTAGTGTGTGAAGGAATGCAGAGCACTCCCACTGCAGCTAGACATAGGGCTTTTTGAGCCTTGAGAGTTATAGACAAATGTAAAGCAACTCAAAAAGTTCTAAATTCCTGCGTATTGTTTTGATATTATTTGCTGCACTATTTTGGTCTCAATAGAGTTTTAAATGTTAAAGTTAATCACGTATCTAATAGAATATTGCAGCCTAGGTCAAATTCCAGGGTTTCTTTTTTTAAACAATGGTACTCGGAGCCTGTGGTTTCTCAAGGTACCTCAGGGGCTGGGACTCTGGAAAGGGGCCCCTCATTCTTGCGTTAATTCCTGTGGTTCCAATTCTACCTGGGATTAAAATCCATGGTCCTAATCCTAACCCACTACTTTTCCTCTTAACTCGAGTACTTAAAGAACAATTAGAGGTAATTCTAAAGTTCCCACAAATCTTCGATGCCCGGTCCTGTGGGAAGATTATATAACCTCACCCTGATGAATTGAGATGCGGCCATAAGCCTCGTTTTGGGCAGTGGAACGTGAATGCAAGTGGCCTGTGTTATTTCCACATAGAAACCTTAAAATCCTGTTTATGATTCACTATATTCTTCTCCCCCACATCCCCCACCTCCATCTTGGAAATCATGGAAGTAGAGTGGAGATGAGCCTCCATTAGCTTTGGGTTCTTGAGTGTCTACAATGTGAAGAGCCCCTGCCAACCCCCATGGGAAATGTAATGTGAGCGGGAGATGAACTTGGTTGTTTTAAATTGTTGAGGCTTTCAGCTTGTTTGTTAACTGTAGCACCATAGGGCCTATCTTGATTAGTGCGGGAAGTAGATAGTCTATAGGCATTACACATTAAACAATTTAGGTAAATAACATTTTTTATTTAAAATTGTATTCTGAAAGATAGTGCGTATTAATAAAAGGGGACAACGATTTATCAATAACAAAGAGGCACTACCTCCTTCATCCCTAAAAGCTCACAAATTGGGCATCCAACCGTCTCAGTTCAACTCTCCTAGGGCAGATCTAGGTGGGGGTCAGCAAACTTTGTAAAGGGCCAGATTGTAAATATTTTTAGATTGCAATCCATATGGTCTCTGTTGCAACTACTCAGCTCTGCCGTTGGAGCTCAAATGTGGCCTTAGACAATGAATAAGCTAGTGGGTGTGGCTGTGTTGCAATATAAGTTTATTTATTGAAACAAACAGCTGGCCTATAGTTTGTCTACCCTGGCTTGGGGCATAGAGACCAGCCTGTGACCCTTCAGAGCTCCAAACCCCTGCCAAGCACTCTTTTCCCAAGCTTTATTGGAATATAATTGACACGTAACTTTATGTAAGTTTAAGGGGTACAACACGGTGATTTGATGTACTTACATATTGCAAAATGATTATCACCATAGCATTAGCTAACACCTCCATCATGTCATATAATAACCATTTTTTTTTCTGGTGAGAACATACAAGATCTACTCATATAAACTCTCAAGTAGATAATACAGTATTATTAACTATAATCACCATGCTGTATATTAGATCTCCAGAACTTACTCATCTTATAACTTATACATTTTGACCAACATGTCCCCATTCCCCTACCTTCCCACCCCTGGTTCCCACCCCACTACTCTTTCTGTGAGTTTAGCTTTTTTAGATTCCACAAGTAAGTGATAACATACAGTATTTGTCTCACTCTGTCTGACTCATTTCACCTAGCACAATGCCCTTGAGTTTCATCCATATTGTTGCAAATGGCAGGATTTCCTTCTTTCTCATGGCTGAATAATATTCCACTGCATATATATGCCATATCTTCTTTATCCATTTATCTCTTGATGGACACTTAGGCTGTTTATATGTCTTGGCTATTGTGAAAAATGCTGCAATGAACCTGGGAATCCAGATATCTTTTCAAGATTCTGTTTTCATTTCCTTTGAATACATGCCAAGGACTGGGATTGCTGTGTCACATGGTAGTTCTGTCTTTAATTTTTTGAGGAACCTCAGTACCTCTATACTGTGTTCGGTAGTGGCTGCACCAGTTTACAGTCTCACCAGCAGTGCACAAGTGTTCTTGTTTTCTCCACATCTTTGCCAGCACTTATTATTTCTTGTCTTTTTGAGAATAGCCATTCTAGCAGGTGTTCGGCAGTATCTCATTGTTGCTTTGATTTGCATTTCCCCTGATGATTAATGATACTACTGAGCACCTGTTCACACACCTGTTGGCCATTTATGTCTTCCTTTAATTAAGGTATAATTGACATATGACCTTATATTAATTTCAGATGTACAACGTAATGATTCAATACGTGTATATTCAGTTCCTCTGTCCACTTTTTAAAAATCAGGTTGTTTGGGGTTTTTTGGTGTTGAGTTTGTATGAGTTCTTCATATATTTTGGAAATTAATCCCTTACAGATGTGTAATTTGCAAATACTTCCTTTCATTCAGTAGGTTGTCTTCTAATTTTGTTCACTGTTTATTTTGCTGCACAGAAGCTTTTTAGTCTGAGGTAGTCCCACTTGTCGATTTTTGCTTTTTGACTTTTGCCTCTTCTTTTGGTGTCATATCCAAAAAAAGAATCACCAAGACCAATGTCAAGAGGCTTTTTTCCTGTGGGTTTTTTTTTTTTCTAGTTCTACCATTTGGGTAGAATGGTAGAATTGAGTCTTTAATTTATTTTTAAGTCTTACAATGAATTAAGTCTTTAATGAATTAAGTCTTACAATGAATTAAGTCTTTAATTTATTTTGAAGGAATTTTTGTGAGTGGTATACAATATGGGTCCAATTTCGGTCTTCTGTATGTGGTTACCAAGTTTTCCCTACATTTATTTAATTGAAGAGACTGTCCTTGCCTCATTGAGTATTCTTGGTTCCCTTGTCAAATACTAGCTGCCCGTATATGTCCTCTCAACCACTCCTGAGGAGCTAAACCGGGTGGCCAAATACATTCATTTGCGTAGTCGTTGATTCATTCATCCCTCAATCGTGGTATTCTGATAACCATTTATGTCCTAGCCAATGTGTCAGGCGTTGGGGACAGAGTAGAAAAGAAAACTGAGAGGATCTCTCCTATGACTTAGAGAAAAGTGCAGGGTAACCTACAATAGAGAAATAAAAAAGGTAATTTACAATAACGGTAAGTGCAATGAATAGAACAAAGTGGCATAACCTAACAGCCGACCAACATTAGATCCCGTGTCACAGAAGAGCTCCCTGAAGAGGTAACATTTGAGCTGGGACCTCCAGGCCCAGCTAGATAAGCGGAATTGAGGTGATTCTTGGCTCCCCTCCTTCCTCCCAAAACATGCTTAGTGGTATCTGAAACTCCGTTTCCTCAACTTGAAGAAACAGCCTTCAAGTGCAAACGCGTGGTAGAGTTCCATTTTCGTGTGACTGGGCTTTGTGTGAGCTGTCATTGGCCAATCCATTCATGGGTGTGAATGACTGGTCATCGTACCCTAGTCTGCCTGGCCAGGTGGGGGTAGGAGCAGAGTGGCAGAACCTGTGTGACTCCTGGCTGGAATTGGAGCCTGTCAGTGGCGTCCAGACCCTCTTTGCATTTCCAGCTCCTTGCCCAGGCTGCAGCGAGCCACACACCGTCCGCCAAGTGAGAGAGAAAGTGAAGAGAATTTGAGGGAGGGTATTTCCACCCTGAGCAGGAAAAGACTGCAAAAGACTTGGCAAGAGAGGAACAGCCTCACAGTTCTCCATCCCTTAATGTTTTTTTCCTATCCTTAGGCAGCCTTGCTTCCAGTTTTTATAGAAATTTTGTTTGCTTCTTTGTTTTTACCATGTTGAGTTCCCAGGGGTCTGTTAATGAAGACCTTACTGCCCTTTTTCTCTATCCCACACAGCAAGGCACTTAGTAAATGCTCAATAAGTGCATGCCATTTGATCGCTTTCCTTGGTAATTATGTTCTAGAAATAGAAGTAGAATATTACCGAGCTGCATTATCATTTCGCTCCCTACCACAGGCTTCCACGCCTCACAAACATTTATGGCTAACCAAAGGAAAGGAGAATCTAATGTCATTTCTGGGTTTTCTCTAAGTGCATTTTTAGAGTCTGTTTAAATGTATGAGAAAAAAAAATTGATTGAAGGATTTTGCTTGGAAAATGGGGAGAGAATCCTTTCCTCGGGGTCTCACTCACTTTCCATGGTCTGACCACTCTGAACCATGGGAAGAAAGAGCAGTAATTGATGCTTCCGTCATCCGCTAAGTAGAGACTAAGATTGTGATGGAGAATTCCTGCCTCCTCTCCAAAAACTTGCTAGCTGGGATAAGGAGGCCTACTATTTATTTATGGGACAAAAGGCATTTTGAAAGTCTGAGCCTTTCCTGAGACAGGATGCCTCTGATGTTTTAGGCTGGCCATTCTGGGAAACATGGCCCATTTTTATGTGCTGAGGAGAACATTCAACATACTATTCATTTTTAACTGTTGTAAATGAAGTATCACAGAGCCTCTCTTACTAAGGAGATCCTTTCCCAACCTCCCCTCAATACATATCATGTTATCTTTTGCTTTGGAAAAACTGTTTTTCGGGACTCATAGTAAGTAGTCGGAGCCAAAGTAGCATAGGGGTTGAAAAGGATGAAGTGTGGAGCCAGGCTCCGTGGCTCTGAACCCCAGAGCTACCGCCTGCTGGCTGCAGGACTTAGAGCAAGTCTCCGCCTCCCTGAGCCTCGGTTTCTCATCTATATAATGGGGCCAATAAGAGCACCCGCCTCATTAGTGATTTCTTGAGGATTAAATAAGATGCAAGTAAAGTGTTCATTCTAGCGTCTGGCCGGTAGGCAGCCCCGTGTGACTGTCGGCAGCGGTTCCATCGTGATTGCTCCACCGCTGATGACATATTTCTAAGAAGAGGATTATTTCTCCTCTTTCTAAAACACCACAGAGTCACTGAAAGCTGACCACTATGGCTGAAAGGCAATTTTGGAATGAAACACTCTCGAGACCGCATCGTTCTAAACCTCTATGTCATATCACAGGATTCGGAAACCCCTTTTAAAGCATTCCGCGTTTCAGTGGTGGTATCACGTGCAGTATTTTGAAAAGCAGAGAGTTTTCAGATGGGGGATTAGGTTACATATTCACATGTAACGTACGGAAAGAAGCTCTATTCTTTTTTAGGGGTTTGGTTCTGTTTCTGGTTTATACATCAATTTCCTCTTCCTGTTCAAACCCAGACAGCCCACATTCCTGCACAACTTTATGGTTCTTGGTGTTTCTGTGGAAACAACCACCTAGGAAGTAGTATTTCCCAGGCTAAGAGCCTCGCATTAAGTTTTCTTGGCAAGATGAGAGAAGGGTGTTTCAGATCCATAAAACCCGTAATTTTAGCATGATCGTCAGATAATAAGGATAATAATAGAAGTGTAGGGCTTTAGAACTAGAAGAACATTAGATCCCATCGAGACCAACCCCCTCATTTTACAGATGAGTAAGTACCTTATGCTTGGACCATATTTTACAGTCCTAAAAGGGTTTTCACACAGATTATGTCATTTGCCTTCCCAACGACTTCTTAGAGGTAGTCAGAAGGTAGGTATGACTTATCTCCACTTTGTAGATGAAGAAATTGAGGCTTTGGGAACTTTGCCTAAGCGATGGAAGGAGTCTGTCAATGGACACATCTATGACCCAAGCTTTTGATTGTCTTGTCCGTGTGCTTCCCACTGAAGCTTGATGCCTCTTAGGACCATCTAGACTTCAGTTCTCCCAGGCTTGATACTTTGGGACTTTGAAACTGTGGTGTGCAGAACAAACTCTAAGCCCGTCAATGTGATGCATGAGGCCCTCAGGCCTGTCCTTTGCCCAACTCTTTAGTCTCACCTCTTGCTGTGCCTGGTTTCTACTCTTTGCTCTTTGGCCACTCTAAGGCAGTTACCACTGTTTGGAACATCTTTCCAACTTACTTTTTTTTTTACCCTTTTTTTTTTTTTTTAAGAATGAGCCTGAGATGTTCATCGTTTTCCTCCTGCCCCTATGCCCCCTATTGAAAACCTACCCTGGTCATAGTTCTAGAAAAGGGAGGGGGTTTACACACAATATGACTTTACCCGACCTGATTTTAGCAGAGGTGGCCATGAAATCTGGACAGAGAAGAATGAAGAGATATGTAGATCTAAGAAGAGATAAGAGGCCATGTGGCACTGGAGAGACTGAGGAAAATATAAAAAGAAGTTATCTTTATTCTTGATAACTTAACATTGTGTGGCTCCAAACCCTTAGCTTCCATGAGATAATCCTGTATAATTCACAGATTCTCCCTTTGGCGGTAGTGTTCTGGTAAACCAGCTCTTCAAACAAACAACAAAGCCCAGATTTTTAGTGTTTGCCAGTATCTAGGGTATAAATACTCCCACCATGGCCTATTTCAAACTATCATGATGTTACTGAATGCAGAGTAGGGAAGACAGGCACATACATTTGCCCTTCGTGAACCTGTATGAGCTGGCTCTAGCTCACTACTGTGTTGGGCTTAAGCTAAGTGAATGGGTTCCTGTTCCTTGCAACCAAATAGTGTATTATATTAAATTAAGACAGTATTGATTGACTACTTTATTTATCGCAATAAAGGAAAACACCCTACTTTTTAAACTATACCATAATGCTTTAAGGATAGTCCTCTGCCATGGTGGATCAGTACCACTAGCCTCTCTCCTTTAACACTTCCTTGTATCTATTCCTTTGGGCTTAGCAATTTATCCTGCCTTTAGCTTCGTTGCTAAGTGTGCGTGAGGCAATTCTTTCTTTGGTATCTTAGCAACAAAATGTAACAGCTTCATTTGCTTGTGGGTATCTTCTTGAGTGGAGGAAAATACTTGCCACTTTGTGAGAAAATACAGAACTGGGGACATTCTTCTTTTTTTTTTTAAGATTTTATTTATTTATTTGCCAGAGAGAGAGAAAGAGAGAGCATGCACACAAGCAGGGGGAACAGCAGGCAGAGGGAGAAGCAGACTCCCCGCTGAGCAGGGAGCCGGATGTGGGACTCGATCCCAGGATCCTGGGACCATGACCTGGGCCAAAGGCAGACACTTAACCGACTGAGCCACCCAGGCATCCCTGGAGACATTCTTCTAGTGATAGATATCTGCTTTCTTAATGCCAATGTATGCCATACTTTTCTGTGTAGGCAATAACTTTTTGCTTTCACACTAAATCATAGGTAATTTCTCGAAGACATTTTAAACAGCAATTAAACTTCACATTAAATGTTGAAAATAGCTCAAATGAACTGATGTCAAAATGAGCAAGTTTGTTCCCGTGCAGGTAATGACAAGGAATGTCATAGTAGCTTGCCTGGCCCATAGCTACTATGGCTTCACGGATTCTAAGACGAAATCCTAGTTTCAGAGATGTTGTGATGTAGAAAAGAGTACACTTCAGAATCAGTGAAAGGTGGTAAACTCTATTACAGACGGTGAGTTGGCTTAGCCACCACCTCCTCTGGGAAGCCTTTCCTAGCCATCTTTCACTCCCCCTTTGGAGCTGGACTAAGCACCCTCCTGTTGTTCCGATAGCACCCTGCGCATATCATCATGATGTCCCTGAATGCAGAATTGGGAAGATGTGTGGGGCCCTAATTATGTGTTTACGCAAGGAATGTTAGCTGTGATAACTCTTTGGGTCCACAGAACATAGTACGGTGTCTGGCGCATAGTCGGTCCTCAGTAAGTGCTTCATCATTGATTTGTGAATCCTAGGAGAGGATTTATCTTTCAGGTCAGCAGTGTGCAAGGTTCTGAGTAGGACAATCCCTGTCTGTTCCAGGTCCTCTCCTGCAGCAAAACCACTCTCTGACCATCCCTCCTAGTCATATCAAAGCGTCAGAACTCACTGTCCCTCTTGTTTACATCCCCCCCCCCATGCCCTTGATATGGAAAACCAAGTCATATTAAAATTCTACTGAGTAATAATGGCACCATGTTTACTCATCTCAGATAGTTTATGACTTTTTATAAGGAAGTAGGAAGGAGCTAACCCACAAAAGAGGATCTTGAAAAGAACTTCGGGCTGATGTGAGGACATTTTTGAGCTGGGCTGCTTTTCAGAGTCCTTAAAGTCATACCACTTAAAAGATTGCCTGAGTTCATTTTCTATCCTACTTTGGGGTCATGATGTGCTAATTTAAATTGTCTGTATCATCTCTGGGCTCTAATCACCCACTTTGAGAGTCTTCTTGCTATATTTATGGGATTAGGTTGGGACCAGCATAGGTAATCCACCCCAACCTGTAGGAGAGGCATGACCAACTTGCTCTGAACTAAGTCAACCACGTCTTATGATCTCACAGCCAAGAGTCATAAAATCCAACTCAAGTCATTGTGATACCTTGTTTTCTTAAATGAGAAAAATCCTCAACCTCTTCCAGATCTTAATTCCTGCTCTCCTTCATGAGTACCTCTCCTTTCTCTTCTCTATTTCCAAAACTTCCAGAAATAAAAGTCAGTGAGACTTAACTTGGTTTTCTCACAATACTCTTCTCCAGACACTGTTCTATCTTCCAAGCGCTATCCTAAATTAGGAAAGTCAAAGAAAGAAATACCAGGTATAGATACCAATCAAATAAACAGTGGCAATTCAAAAAATTACAATACGGTTTTCCTGGTTTTGGTGTCTTGCACACTGGGATATTGGAAGAATGTCAAAGGATGGGAAAATGGGACCCAATCCAACTTGAAGTGCCTGTGATTTAATGTTCAGACAGAGATGGGTGGGGGACCTCTCCCCTGCTTCAAAAAGGCAGAAAAATCAGTTTCTAGTAACTCTTCTTCTGTACGGAGACTCCGTGTAGAAGAAACCTCAAGAATGAAACACTTAATTACAACCAAACATGGAACGAACAAAGGAATGAGGGCTTGTTTTATGTGAATCCTGTCTACAAAAGAAGGCAGCTCCTTCTAAATTTCGTAAGAGATCGGCCACAAGAGCGAATTTTTTTATTATTATTATTACTGGGTGCAGTGAGAAACTAATTTAAAGAACCCTCCTCACTTAGATTTCAAAAGCAAATAGGTACAGGCTCACCACCCCGGGAGCTTTAGGGCTGCTGAACACTCTTGGAGCTTTTGTAGGGACTTAATTTCATGACTGGGGAAAACTATTTCAGTCATTCCCTAACTTTAATAGTTTCCATCCGTAACCTCAAAAAGGAAGGTAAAAGTAACGACTGGACATGATGTGGGTGTCGCAGGCGAGTCTCTGTCAGTGCGGAACGGTGCCAGTGACATGGACGGGGACACAGGGAGAAGCTGGCGGCCGCTCCCTGGCTCTCGCGACAACCCCTTTTGTTAACGGGTTTTCTTGGTGATCACCAGTGGCCTCTTCCAGATGCATGTGGCCAGATGATACAGTTTTCAGGGCGTCGTCAGGAAGGGGGTATTCCTGGGGTGGAGGGTTTGGGTCGCAGACTGGGCAGCCGGTGGAGAGAGCATCGTAGATGCCAACAGGCTAAGGGTTTCAGCGCCCTGCAGACAGCGACAGCCACGCGGCTGGCTCCCGAGGAGTCCTTGCCCTCCGCGTCCAGGCTCACTCGGGCCTCCGCAGGCGCACTCACCGTGCCTCTCCCTCTTCTCTGCCCTGCACTCACCTCTCCTGCCCAACCAGCAAAGCCAAAGTAATCTTTGCGCCATAAAACAATTTCCTGCTTCAGACATTTCAATAGTTCGCATCACGCTCAGAATCACACTCAGACTCCTTATCTCTGCCTGCAAGGCCCAGGAACATCTGGCCACTCACTTCCCCTCCACCACATGTCACACCAGTCTCTTTCTAGTTCACCGGGCTCCAGCCAGTGACCTCTCTGTCTCTCTCTCTCTTCCCTGAACATGCCACACCTTCCCTCCTCAGGTCCTGGGCACTTGCTGTCCCCTCTGCCTGGACTAGCACCACCCACGTCACCACCGTGTCATCCCTCGGGTCTCAGCCCGAGGTGCACGGCCCCTCCCAGACCTCCCAGGCATATGCAGCAACCCTTCCCCAGTCCCTCTCTGTCCAAGACTGTTTGCAAGTCTTTCATTTATTTAGTTTTCAGGGCTTTTTGCTCTATTTTCCCTAACAGAACGTAAGGACATGAGGAGGATAGGGACTCTATTTTGATCAGCATAGCAGCCTTAGCATGAAGCCTGCACGCAGTAGGTAGTCAATAAATACTTGTTGAGCAACTGAGTCCCTTAAATTATTTGGCCCTTTGTGTTTCAGGCCTTAGCCAAGCTCGCTCCCTCTCCTTCAGGAGCTGACTTGAAATCCATGCCTCCTGGGAAGTCCTCCCACTCCCAGACCCATTCTTCATAACTCCTTTCTATAATTTGTACCAGTTCTTTTTTTTTTTTTTTTTTTTTTGAGAGGGGTGTGTTCTTAACAGGGTCTAATACATTATGAGAACTTCCAAGTGCCGAACGATAAACGTGAAACAATGGAAAATTTTATTGCTGTGGAGGGTTGCCCTTTTGTAAGTCCAGTTGCAGCATCCATATGTTATTGCTCAGCCAAGTCACTGGAGCAACACGTAATCAGGATCTCTCTTCACAGTGTGTGTGTGTGTGTGTTTCAGATAATTGACTCCAAGTGTGCCTCAAGCTCACTATTCTTTTTCTGGCTTCTCTTGTGGTTCTTAAGACAGGATATTACATAAACCTAGGATTCCAAAATATGTTCTTTTGATATTTATTATTAGAACACTAAATTCTAGAAATACAGTTCACCTTAAGAGGAATTTAAATTGCTTTTACACACATGGGGCTATTGCATTCATCAAATACAAGACTCTGCCCTCCTCTGTGTACCTATTTTTACAGTTTGCAAAACACGTTTGAATTATTGATCTCATTTAACCCTCACAAACTGTGGAGCTGTCAGTGAAAAACTGACCCCCTTCTTACAGAGGAGGAAACCAGCTCAGAGTGGTTGGGAACCCCAACCTATGTCCCCAGTTGCGATATTTGGGGTGAAGCGCTTACCTCATCACCATCACAATAGAGTTTTCATAGTATAACTGAGTAACTCTGTAAAACATGACCATCAAAAGGCTTGATTATGGTGAGTTACGGATGTATGAGTACAGATCACAACCTGCTGAAGAACCAAGTTCTTTTCATCAAGAACGGGTTTCTGAGGTTTTCCTCATAAAGATCTCCGTTCTTCTTTTTTCCAATGTGGATGCCCCAGACAGGGAGGGTCCAAAGGCCAATGAGTTTTTGATGCTCTTTAGATAACTAGCATTTTTATGTGGGGTTTATTAGATTCTAGCCAAAAGCAATGGAGCTTTATGCTTCAGTTCATCCGTGTCGGCTCATCTTGCACACATTTGTTTTCTCTCACAGGTTTCAAAATGTCGACAAACTCCCTCCTTTAGTACCACTTCAGTGACCCAGGGGTGATTTGTGCATAGGGTCTGAGTATGTGATATGTAGGTCTATACTGGGGAAATGAATCTGTGAAAATAACGCCAAGGATAAGTTAAGTCATATCTCAAGGCCATCTTCGAAGCCTTCTTCTTCAGCCAACTTCTTCTGAAGTTGGAAGTATAAAACATTACTTAAATAAATGAACTACAACAACTACGGGCAGGCAATCTTTCCTCTAACCCATGATTTATTATAATGATCATTCAAGTGGAGGGGTTTTAGGCTTGTCCAATTCAAAGGACTGTCACATACCTTTAGGGTATTTAGGGTAAGAACTCACTAATAATTGAGTTCTTACCCTATTTAGGGTAAGAACTCACTAATAATTGTGATATATGTATCATCTTTTTTAAAAAAACAGTTTACAAACTTCTTTATATTACTTTATTTTATTCTCCCATCAGCTCTGTGAGCATCATTATCTTTGCTGACAATTGAGGAGACCAAGACCCAGAGCAATTAAGTAGCTTCTTCCAGACCACCCAGTGCCTCAATAACAGAAGAACTCAAACCGTGATTTCAGACTCTGCAATGTGTGCTTTCCACCACTGCCATGCATTGTGAGAGCCTTTTAGTAGAGTTTTCTGGAACATTCAAGTTGGAGGAAGAGAAAATGCTAATTACATATCACTTTTGAGCCCTAATCACCACTAAATTCCTGGTAACAAATTTCTAATTGACTTGTTAATGAATTGGCCAAGATAATCCTCCTATTAGATAAAAGCTGCTAAATAATTGGAAGTTAGCTGCTTTTATTTCAAAGATGTGTGAAACCTGCGCCTGGCCATTCTATGGGGGGGAAAGGAAGCTGATTTCATAGTTATGAGGTTTTCTTTGCCCTCTCCCCATGCCCCATTTGAACAGACACACTCTGGAACGGTGTGGCTATTATTACAACATGACGATACAGGATTTGGTCCTCAGATATTAGACAATAACTTATAATGATTTATTATGCTAGCTTGACAGTCATCTTGGCCTTGTTTAAACGCCTTCGTTCCTGGGTCCCATTTTTGGAGTCGAGAACAAACTAACTTGTCCACACTTTACAGATGAACAGACTTGATAAGAAATAGAAAGGAGGCTGGTGCCAGGACAGCTTCTTGGGTGTGTGACCAGAGCAGTGGCCCAGGGTCCCCGTGCTCAGCAAGGCCTGCTCTTGCTTAATGCTTTGTAGTCGCCATGTTGAAATCCTTACGTTTTGAGCAAGGGGCTCTTCATTTTCATTTTGCACTTAGCCCCTCAAATTATGCAGCTGGTCCTGCTCGGTGCCACAGGACATTAGCCTCAGAGATAGTGAACCTGACAGGTCAGAGAGCTGCCAAGAATGTAGGTTTCCCAAAAAAACTTGGGGATAGGCCAAAATACTGCTTATAGATTCAAAAAAGTGTGGGGTCAGGACTACACAGAAGCCACAGAGCCTCTAGTCCTCAGCAAGGGCAGAGGGCCCTGCCCACCCCCCGCAGAAAGGCCCAGCTTAGTTGAAGCCAGCGAGGTGGCTGGTGCTCCTACCCCAAATGTCAGGAAAATATGGAGTTCCTCCAGGAATATAATACTAGTCTCTTGTTTGGGGCCCTTTTCCCACATACCTCCTTAACCTATTTAACAGAGTGTCAGGCATGGTCAGATGGGAAACAGGTTCAGTATCCAACAGGCTACAAGCTTTTGGATTTTTTAAAAACTCTTTTATTTTAGAAACCATTTTTATTTTTAAAATTCTAACATTTTTACTTATTATAAAGCAATATTCATTGAGAAACACATTTCATTACTGATGAGAAGAAAAAAATTTAAAAACCACCCATAGTCCCACTCGTAAGAAGTGATCATTATTAACGTTTTACTACACATGTGTATGTATATATGCTTAAAAGAACATAAGGGATTACACTGTATATGGAATCATACAGTTGTTTTTCTTTTCATTTAATATTTTGAGAACATGATCCCATGCCATTAAATATTTTACTACTATATCACATTAAATCTACCATTATTTTTAATCACATTTTATAGTTTATTGAACTAACCTCTATGGCTTGATATTTAGATTGGTTCTCATTTCTTGCTATTTTAAACAGTGCTATGATGAACAGGTGTGTAGCTAAATTTTTGTAATCATCCATGCCTACTGTTTTAGAATAATTTTCTGGAAACGAGTTATCTGCGTGGAAGACATGAACATATTGAGAGATGCTTGTCCAATTGCGTTGCAGAACTGTTGTACGGATCTCCATTCCCATCAGCAGTATCTAGGAGTTTGGGAAGTGTTTTTAGTCATATAGAGACCCAGTTTTGTAACTGGGTGGGAGGTGGTGATTCACACCCAGCAAAGGCTCCTTCTGGACTCTCGTGGAATTTCTAGAATTGCAAAGGGTCAATAAGATGGGGGTGTAAATGGCAGTAGTTTTTATGATTTGTAGTCTAGGCAACTAGTGTGGGGTGAAAATTATCGTAAAGAGATTACTGCTGAGAGGTTGCCCAGATATTTTATTTGCCTATAATTGCACCTTCTTGTTATATGTAACAGCGTGATCACATGTGCTGAATCAAAGGTTTGTAAAAATTGCACTAAACCCATGTCCTGTAATTTGAAAAACAAAACACAAAAAAACAAACCTTTGTGTCGTTTTTTGTTGTTGTTGTTCCTTATTCAATCATTAGTAATTATTGGTTAGTTTGGATTCCCTGCCCCTCTCTCCTTCCAGCTACCCTTAAGACTTTTCTTTTTTGTTCACTGGGGAAGCAGAGGTCCTGTGGTAGTTCTGACCGTTCAACAATGAGTTCCATATACTTCAGCCTCCTTTGTAAATAAAAAGTCCAGCTCAAATCTCTTTCATGTTTATAAACACTGAGCCTCCTAATCCCCAAGTCTCTTTTTGTATCAGATTTCTCTTTGGGGAATCCATATATAATCCCTCTCCACAAAGCAGGCCTGCATCTGGGCTTCTGGAAAAAATCAATATGAGGGAAACACAAGTAAATCTACCAGAAGTGAAGCTGGAATTTAGAGGCTCAGTCATTCATAGGAACCCTCTTATTTATTTATTATTTATTATTTATTTATTTATTTTTAATCAACAAAGATTTTATTCTTGTACTATAGTGGTGATAGATACAGAAGAGAATCTAAATTCTTAAAAAATTATAGATCACACAGGGTCTTTCTAGCAAGTAGATGTGTAAAGTGCAGCATCATTTAAAGATAAAGCTCCCCTGTGGGTTATGGAAGATACTCCAAGAATATACTTTAATGTCAGGAAGAACCAAGACCCACCAATATGCGAGGCAGTCTTTTCCAGTGACTAGTGGTTTGGGTGTGTGGTTTGTTTACTTTCCTACACAAAAATGCAATGGATTATATAACCTCTGGAGTGGGCAGTCTTTGAATTCCCATGGTACAATGGCTCATTCTTTTTAAAATGCATTTAGTATGAAGTGACCATTTATCATTAATAAGAGCATACGTTATTTTCCTGATCCTACCTCTTCTGTCTCTTTCTTTTGATATCCCTGTTTTGTTTCCAGCTGCCCGCCTACATTAATTTACTTTACTTTTAGAGCTTACTCACACATCTCCTTTTAGTTTTCTTTGTAACAACTCCAACACATTTCTTTGTACATTTGTGATTTTTGCTTAGCTTTCCTTCCTTGTTTTTTCCACCAAGCCCTGTTTATTTTCATTTTCTTCCCAATGGTCTGATTTCTCTCCACGCCTGTCACATTTAATTGAGGTTTGCTGCACGATTAAGATGAAGAAAGTCTTTTCTTCTCATGCTCAAAAAGGAAAGTGCTGCTATATAGTTTCAGCTTATCCTAGATTACTACCTGTCTTGAATAAGATCCCCAATACCGTCCTTTATAAACCCAACCAAAGAACAGCTTTGTGCTCTGTGTAGAACACACCAAGGACAGGCAGTTTCAAGATTTGTTGTTCTGAATTCCCAATGTTGCTTTCTTAAACATGATGGAGCATCCTTTTTTTTTTTAAGATTTTATTTATTCATTTGAGACACAGAGATAGAGAGAGAGAGAGCATGAGCAGGGAGAGAAGCAGAGGGAGAGGGAGAAGCAGGCTCCCCACTGAGCCAGGAGCCTGATGTGGGGCTCAATCCCAGGACCCTGGGATCACGACCTGAGCCGAAGGCAGACGCTTAACCATCTGAGCCACCCAGGCACCCATGATGGAGCATCCTTATCACCAGCTTCCCCCCTTTCTTCTCTCACTGCTCCTGCTATTGATGGATGTTTTGAGCTAGAGTTCACCCTTTTTGTCAAAGGGGAAATTAGTAGCCCTAAGCTCACTAATTGGAACCCAAAAAAATGTTTAAAGAGAGGTATTAAACTCAAATTATCACCCCAAGAGGCTCTCTCATTTGTGGAATAAAATAAACTTGAAAAGGCATTGAAAAAGAATTCTGGAACAGTGAATCGTTAGGATGTAGTTTGCATGGGGAAGCGTTCACTCTGCTTG
Organism: Phoca vitulina; assembly: GCF_004348235.1. Classification (NCBI taxonomy): domain Eukaryota; kingdom Metazoa; phylum Chordata; class Mammalia; order Carnivora; family Phocidae; genus Phoca; species Phoca vitulina. The sequence goes on along the minus strand of NW_022589720.1, from coordinate 26,744,450 downwards.
TGTGTCCTTGTCACTGGACATGTTTCTGTCTTTTGGAGACTCTTTGGATCATAGGTATTCATGTGAAGGGAGCATCATATCCTTTTTTGAGGTCTTGCTCAAGTTCATTCTTAAATGAGCATGTGTGTGTTGGGGGGGGATAATGTGAATTCTAAAATATAGAGTATCTCAGACTCTCCACTGAGTCATTTCCTTGTTCTCATTAATTGGCTTAGGCCCAACTACAGAGTGGAACGCTATTTTTATGTATTTGCTCACAACTGAGAGATCTAACATAAGGTTTAGACAACACAATTTGGCAGTTTAAAAAAGAGAAAGAGATGCTTTACTGTATTCCATTAAATGAGGTCAACAACATGTTTCACATTTTGAGATCATCTTCACTGTCTACAACATTCATAGATAGGTTAAGAATAATTTGGGGATGAAACAGAGCTTGGAGATAGAGATGATATTCTATCATTTTCCTTCTATCATTTTCCTTCTATTGTATCTTCCCGGGGATATTTTTTCTTCGTACTTGACTTTTTCATGGTGGGATGGATTGAAGCTCTATCAGACACAAGTGCTCTGCAATAAAATGTGACTCACTTCTCCGCTCCATTGTAAAAGTCGTAAAGGCAGTAACTCAAGTGTGTCGCTGACTCAGTAATTGCCCAGCATCATCTTTATTGAAATTATCCAGCAATCTAGAAATTAGGAGTGAAATAACCCATGAAATCATCCTGACCCAGCCATTCTGAGCTAGATTAAGAGAGTCTTTTCTAAGCCCTTTTTCTATCACCCTTTCAGTTTAGTTTTATAATCACTAGGCATGTAACAACTCTGAGCATTAATTTGGCAAATTTCTGTTCCAACTGGCTATAGTTAAAACTATAGAGCAGATCCCTAAGAGGCACAGCAGATATCCTGAGATGAAGTAGTGTCTATTTTTCAAAGAAATAACAGATTGGAGGCCTGTCTGTGAAAGTCAGGAAAACCCATAGGAAGGTTTAAGGTGGTTGTTTACAAAGTCTGATCTTGTTGCTGTCAGGGGTGGGGTAGCAAGGTTTACACGGGTCAGAATTTGTCCAGGCATTGTGCCTGGGGCAGTGGAGAAAGCTCTGTGTGGATGAAGGAAAGGACTGCCCACTGAGCCGCCTTCTCTCTTCTCGCCGTCAGTGCTGCGCAGGGCAGGACAAGAAGATGGGAAAAGTGGTGTCAGGGGTGCAGGGTGGGGGGGTGGGGAGCTTAGCTTGGTTTAAATGTTTTCTAAGAAAATGCCATGAATCAAATAGCTCTCCTAACTGTTAATGGTCCATAGATTCAGCACGAAGGAAAATCAGAAACCCTTTAGTCCAACATCCCACGGCAAGAGGTAAGTCCTTTCTAGTGCATTATTGAGCTGTGAGCAGCTGGTTTGCATTTGAATACCCAGGGGCACTAGCTTACTGGGGAGCCCATTCATTCTAGTCTCCGACGACTATGTTTGTTTTTCATGATCAGGCATAATTTGCTTCTTTGGAGCCTTCATCTGAATAAGCCCTCGGTAAAATTTAGCTCTTACTGTGGTTATTGTCATTGGCTTTTTTTTTTTCTTCATGAAAAACACCTCAAGGTTATCAAGGCTTTCACTTCTTCTCAAGACTAATTTCTTTGATTGCTTAAACTCATGACTTGGCTCCCAGATCCTTTACTGTCCTGGCTCCTCTCTCTCTCTCTCTCTCTCTCTTGCCACGTGGTTCACCAGCAGTGACCAGTGCTTCTTGTGATCAACTCTCTTTGACATTTCCTGGCTCAATTCATTCCAAAGAAAGGCCCCTTTCATCTCTCTGCTTGTGCTTATCAGAGACAAATGCCTAAAACAGAAGACTAAGGTTGTTATTGGTTGACATGGGTGAAAAATATATGTAGGTACATGAAGAACTAGGTCCCCTGGAGCATTTACATGCTGAAGGAGAGCTGGGGTAGGGAAAGTGATTTTAAACTAGTATCAGGGACACAGCAAGCTCATATGTAGAAAGAATTTGTTAATATTAAATAGAAATTATGGAAGATAGCAAGATTTCTTTTTGTATTATTTATTTACACATTGCTGTTTTTTCATCAAAAACCAAAACAAATTAATCTTCATTTTTGGAAGCAAAGCCATTTCTAGATCAAATAAGCTGAATTGTAAAAGAATAGGAGACTCATGGAAGATTAAAAAATATAGTGTGTTTTTCATTGCAAGTATTAGATTTTTAAGTTGTTCTTGGACGGTCTGTGGGAAAAACAGAGCAGAACCAGATTCTTCTTTCTCGATGCAGGCAATACAAGAATGAAACTAACAAGAAAGTAGAAAGCCCTTCTAAGCTTAATTAAATTATCAGCAGTAAAGGAGTAGTTTCTGAATGGTATTGATACCTGCCCTTTGTTAAGCAACACAAGTAAACGATGTCCCAACTAGTAACCTACCATTGCATGATGTAGTTTGCAAGTTATTTTCTTAATATTGGTGATGAGTTTGTGCTAAGTGATCCCTATTCTCTTGGCCGGTTCCTCTCCGTCTCAATGATATATATTTGCCAAATGGCTGGCTAGAGCCAGATTTGTTACAACTCGTACAGGGCAACTGAGATCTGAATTGCTAGTTGAGTAGAAGATGCTGGCTGTGTCAAAAGCTAAACTTGGGTTGGGGTCATGGGCATGGGGAGGAGAAGGCGTAAGCTGGAAAAGACTGCTCACTGCAAGTGAGTCAGCCCAGGGAAACTGATATTTATTAATAGGGCTCTTTATTGCAGTACAAAGATCAGTTTTACCTGGTGCTCCTAGACGAGCAATCACCAGGGTCTAGAGTCATGCTCAAAATTCAGGAACATAGTCCATGGGAAGCAAGTAGGCAAACTGTTGCAGCAGACATTGTTGGTTTCCATTTATCCCTTTCCTTTTTCCTCAGAGGACCCTGATTTTGTGTGGGTATCTCTCTTTTTAAAAAGCAACCCTCGGGGCGCCTGGGTGGCTCAGTCATTAAGCGTCTGCCTTCAGCTCAGGTCATGATCCCAGGGTCCTGGGATGGAGCCCCACATCGGGCTCCCTGCTCCGCCGGAAGCCTGCTTTTCCCTCTCCACTCCCCCTGCTTGTGTTCCCTCTCTCGCTGTGTCTCTCTCTGTCAAATAAATAAATAAAATCTTAAAAAAAAAAAAAAAGCAACCCTGCACTCCCAGGGAGGCTGGCCCCAGCCCCAGGGCATGAATTCTGATTGGCTCAGGTCAGTCCTGGCAGTCTCTTCCTCTTGCAGGTGAGCACGCACACATGAAGAGATTCTGGCCAGTGAAAAGAAAAGAAAAGAGAGAGAGAGAAGTCTGCCCTGGGTCCTTTTGAAAAGGATTGTCCAGACATACACACACAGGGAAAGAGAATTTGTCATTGTACTTGGCATTATCACCTTTGGATGTGATGGCTGGAACTGCGGCAGTCATTTTACAACATGAGGGGAGCTAGCTTGAGGATAAAACCCACATGTTGAGCACGACTGAGCAGACAGATGACAAGACCTGCGGTCTGAGGCTAGACCTGAAACACTGAATCAACCTCAGAGCTACCTGTGAGGGAGTGAATGGTCTCCAAAATTTGTATGTTGAAGTCTTAATCACCAGTACCTTAAAATATGACTACATTGGGAGACAGGGGCTTAAAAGAGGTAATTAAGGTCAAATTAGGTCATATGAGTGGGCCCCTAATCCAATCTGACTAGTGTCTATGTGAGAAGAGGAGATTAGGACACACAGAAGAAACACCAGGGATGCAAGTGCAAGCCAAAGAGAGAGGCCTCAGAAGAAACCACACCATCAACACCTTGATCTCAGACTTGCAGCCTCCAGGACTAGGAGAAAGAAAACATCTGTTGTTTAAGCCACCCAGTCTGTGCTATTTTGTTATGGCAGTCCTTGTAAACGAATACACTGCCCTTCCTTTGGCCTGCCTTTGGCCTTTGGCTGTACAATTTTTCTGTTTGTTTGAGTGGGGTTTTCTGTTCTAACAGAGTTGTTGAAAACACATGCGGAAGACCCTGCAGCAATATTTTTCCATTGCCAGTGGAAGCCAGTCTGAATATGGGAGGTGTAGCTAAAACACTGAGGGCTAGAGCACTGTAGAGGATCATCTTGTATACTGTCGTAAACACAGGGAGTAGTAGGTCATTAGTAATCAGGAGGAAGCTAAAGATGTCAGGGGCGTGGTGGTATTTTAATATTTTTCCAAATGCCAGGGTAGGGCTTTGGTCTCTGCTCTCTCAACCTTCTCATAACTGGACCTGATGATGGAGCCTCATGAGGATATGGTTAGTTGTCAAAGGACAGAATGAAGCTGACTGTCCATGCAGAGGTTTAGACTGACTGATCACTATGACCTCAGCTAACCTATCAAATCAACTAGCAACAGATGAAAAACGAATTTTGACCAGCTTCAGGGAATGAGAATTTATAAAGTCCTAGGTAGTAGTTAGAATAGGAGAGCATAAAACCTACTCCATTTTATGGGTCTCCCCCTACTAATTTAGGTTACCCAAGTTCTAACTTCAAAGCAGGAAGTTGGGCAACCACTGGGTTAAAGACAGATCCACTGCCAGCATGTAAGTATTATACAGCTTACATATACTGAGGCTTAGCTCTGAGCTATGAAATACGTTTCTCTCATGACTAATGCAGAGTTGTGTTTGTTGAACCAACTTTATTTTTCTAGATAGTAGTTGTCAGGTTGACCATAGCCACATTATTTCAAGCTTTCAGTGCTTTGATTCAAATAGCTCCTCTTTGTTCTTCCTGCTTCCAGAATATTCCCTTCTAACCCATTCTGCTCCCCAGTGAAGCTTCCTAGGATCACTTTGGTTATTTCTTCCCTCACCTCCAAAACATTCACGTGGCTCTAAAACTATTGAAAACAACCTTTAGTGTAACTGCCCAGGCTGCAGTCCTATAGTCCTTCTCTGAGAGTTCCTTTATCCCAGAGGTGAGCCCCGGGAGTCATGTTAATTCAATATGACATCAATTCTCTCATTGTACTAGGAATGGACATGCAGATTCTCTCTCACAGAAATTTGGAATTGGAAGTCAAAGATGCTGGTAGCTTCTGCTGGCCAGTTGGACTGAGGAGATGTAAATGTGTGAGTTGTGGGCTGAACTGTCTTATATATTCATGGGGAAACAAACAAACAAAAATCTCTTTTGCAGAGGGGAAAGGATGAGAAGGATATGCAGAGATAAGCCAAGGTGAAGCAAGGACATGAGTGGGGTGGAGTTGTAGGCTCCAAGCTAGCAAGCCTGTGCTCTAGCTCCTGAGAACTTTTCATTCCTGGCTCCAAGCCTTGGGGAAACCCAGTTGCCCACTCTGCCACTGGGCTCCTCCAGGTCCCTTTGTTTTTAGGTGAACTCACTCCTTTTGGCTTACACTACTTTGAGAAGCTTTCTGTTATTTGCATCCAAAACCATTTGGGCCAAGGTAACGGTAAAGTCCTAAACTTTTGGCTTGATATTCAACATTATCCACAATTTAGCCATCCTATATGGTTTTCATCTCTATATTTCTCTGCCGCCCTACATGGTACTTCATTCACACCAGTCTCCTTTCTTTCCTCCTCTCACACCTTATACATTTTTGCTTGTTTCACATCATTTCTTCTACTTAAAATGCTCTCCTTCTTCTTCTTGGACTACTTGGACCTTGCACATTTTTAAAGGTCAATTCAAGTTTGCCCTTCTGTGGAAAGTCTTATACAAGCTTCCCCGCTCACAACAATGTCTCCTTCTTTTAAACTTCCATAGTGCTTGTTATTTCTGTTTTCATGGAACAATAGGTTATGGTAATGAATAAAAATATGATGAAACACCTTGATGACAGAAACTCTAATATTCAAATTTGGAAATAATATGGGAAACCAAGGACTGCATCCCTGTCAGATATGTCAGAACAAGAGAGTAGTGGCAAACATATGTTTAAGTATTACCATTAATAAAATAACATCCAATCTGTTGGAAAACCTGAAATGTGCATGTTCCTATGATCTTATTTAGCTTAATCGGCGATACCTACATTGAGTGTGATAAAACAATTAGATGAGAGGAGGTAGAGATGGAAAAACAAGAGGATGTGAAAGAGAAGATGGACACTGAGGTATTGGAGAAGATGGAGATTGTAGGGATAGGCGCTGATAGGACAGGGAGGATGGAAAAGAGATGAGGAGATGTGGAGAGTCTTTCTTCCTCCTCCTTGCCTTTCAGCTAAAATAAACTTTAACCCTGACTCTGTCACTAGCTCCTCTCTCAGAAAGGGAAGGGGAAGAGAAGTTAAGAGGGGGAAGTAAATAAAGAACAGTAGGATGATAAGGAGGACAAGAACCACGGCCTCCCCCAGGGGAAGGCAGACTTAGAATCCCTAGCCTCCAACCCAGGGTGGCATATTACAGTCTTTATGACAAGATTTAACCTCTAGTGACAGATTAGTATCTTTAATAATGAACATGTGAATTCTTATAGCCCTGCCTACTCAACAACATTCACTCAAAAAATATTTATCGCACTCTTTATTATCAGATGGTTTGCTAACATATGAAGTAGTCACACTCGTCTCTCATTGCATATTATAGAAACCCACAACCACCATCTGATAACTCTGGCAATAAACATCAGTTAGCCATGGCCATGTTCATGAGGCTGCCTTTTTGAGTCACCATTGACCTTTTGTCCATGAGAGCCTTCCCCACCCCGTCTGCCTCCGGGGTTTTCCAAGGCTGATGCTCCATGATTAGTAGCTGGGCTTGGGTCCTTTTCCTCTGTACCTGTTCCCAAGAGTTGTTTAAGATAACCAACCACATGAGCTTGCTTAGATATATCTCCTGGTTGCCATCTAGAGACAGCACTGCAGCGTTTGAAGCCCAGGACATATCACGCTTTGTGTCTAGGAGCTCTCCTCTGACGTCTTTATTCAGTTATCAGAATATCCAAGGCAATCTGAAGGGGAAAAGATGTTACACACCGGTGTCAGTCCTGTTCACAGAAAGGTGAAAAGATCACTGCATTGCATGTCTTTCTTCCAGTCTAAACCCATATGGAGACCAACTCTTGAACCAAGCACTGACCTTGAGTAACCCACAGCCTAATGGGAAAACCACCTGGAGAATTTATAAATCATATAGATAAAGACTAACTTCTTTGTCTGTGGAACGACTTATACAAATAGAAAGCTACCTTCTCTATCGGCTCCCTGTTTCCCACTCCCCATATTTTCCTCAATTTTTTACTTCATTGTATCTTAGAGGAGGCATTAACTAGTGTTGTAAAGGAAGGCACATTGGCTCTGTGCGTGTGTGTGCGCGCGCGCACGCACGTGTGTATATGAATGTAAGAGAGAAGTGTTCTGATTTAATGGTTCATTTTTATTTTTATTTTTATATTTTTTAAAGATTTTCTTTATTTATTTATAGGACAGAGAGAGACACAGCGAGAGAGGGAACACAAGCAGGGGAAGTGGGAGAGGGAGAAGCAGGCCTCCCGCCGAGCAGGGAGCCCGATGCGGGGCTCAATCCCAGGACCCTGGGATCATGACCTGAGCTGAAGGCAGACGCTCAACGCCTGAGCCACCCAGGCGCCCCTAATGGTTCATTTTTAAAAAAGTAAAACCTCTCTCTTACCACAAACCTATGCTCCTAGATTCTGCTCCATTTAATCCCTTCAGATTCCAGCCAAACATATAAAACCCATTTCTTAGCCTTTCTTCTCTCACCGGAGATGTTTGCATGTGCTGTTGTTTGGGAGGTATCTTTCATTCAGGCTCTATCTCTACGTGTGGGATGAACAAAGAGCATATCCAAGGGTCGCACATGTTATGTGCCATCAGGGTGTGTTGGAAGCAGTCCTGCCTTGCCTAATGCCCAGCAGAGCCATTTTTTTCCTTAAGTGGACACATTTATGTTCTGTTTTTACTCCACCCTCCATCGAGGTCACAGCACCCCCAGTGGGTGCAAACTGTTACCTTGAGGAAATAAGAGTTCTGGGTGCTTCTTTGAATTTTCAGTTTTGTAGAATTGGGATGCTGAAGAAGCTGAGCATCATCCCTCAAGTCGTACCAGATTTGGTATGATTTTAAGCTTCTTTAACTGGAGGATTTTAGCTGCCAGTTCATCTAACCGAGTTTCTATGATTCACAGTCCAAATCCAAGTCACAGTTCCGTGATGAAATAAGAGACTATTTTTTTCCCCCAAGACTCAGATACCACAGATATGACTGAAAGGTTCATGGCTAGGGCAGTTCCATCCTGTCACGTGTCGACCGACTCAGCCTGGAGCTACAGAGCAGGGAATTTGGGGTTCAAAGAGGTATGGCACGGCATCTAACCCATGCTAGCTCTTTGGCCGGTATTTGTTAATTGACTAATACAGTCTCAACACCAGATGTCATCTTTTAAGAGTCTCATTTTCCTTCCCATAGATGTTGGTGAATCCATGTTTCATACAAAAAAAATTGTCAATTACAGAGTGCCATCAATTATTTGAAAAATAAAGTGAACCCTCCCTCACGGACTGGCTACGTAATTTGTGGAGCCCAGTACAAAATGAAGATGCAGGAATCCTTGTGCAAAAATTATTAAGAATTTCAAGATGGGGAGTGCCTGGGTGGCCCAGGTGGTTAAACGTCTGCCTACAGTTCAGGTCATGATCCCAGGTCCTGGGATTGAGTCCCGCATGGGGCTCCCTGCTCAGTGGGGAGCCCGCTTCTCCCTCTCCCTCTGCCCACCCTCAGTTGTGCTCTCTCACTCTCTCTCTCTGTCAAATAAATAAATAAAATCTTTTTAAGAAAGAATTTCAAGATGGGAAGTACAGAGCATTAAACCAAATGTGGGGCCCCTTCCCTGTATAGATGGGACCCTGTGAAGCAGGTACTAGATCCTCATCTGCTTACCATGCACGAGGGCCTATAGTTACCAGACCCTGGATCCCTTTTTGTCATATACATCTGCTCGCAGCAACCATGAACTTCTGGGAGGTTTCTTAACTTGCTTAAGATCATATGCAAAAGACCGTATACAATGCCAGTTTTTTCCCACTAGACAGAATGTAGGGTCACTTCTGAACAATATCGTCACATATACAGTCTTGTACGATTTTCCCTCATAGAATTATGTGGATAATAATCATTCACCCGGACTGAGAACTCACAATGCGTCAGGCAATGTTCTAGTTGTTTTACATGTATTTACACATGTAATGCCCAGCAGTGCATTCATGCAGCTTTGGTTGGGATTTGGCAGAAAGTGGAAAGCACAACTCCAAAGATGAACTGAAGAGATTTTTAATGAAGGGACTGCTGTCAGAGGTGTAGAAAGGATTAGAGAGACCTTCGAGGAATAGGGATACATCTGGAACCAGCAGGAACAGGAAACTGTTTATGTCCCAGGCTGGAAGGAGCAAGGAAAAAGGACAGAGTCACATCTTTAGCTATGGCAGATAGACTACTTATTAAGTGCTATGGCCATGGTCAAGGCAGACAGCCTCTGTCCAAATCCCAGTAAGGAGGGATGGCTGGAGGACAGATATTCCAACCCCCTTTCTTGGTGTCCTCACATCTTCTGCCCAGGGCCTCCCTGTGGCCTAACCCAAGGGAGCCGAGGGGCTCAAGTCTCTAGAGGTCGGCCTCCTAAGACATAGAGCAGATACAGATACAATTATCCCCATTTTACAGATGATGAAAGGAGACAGAGAGGCTGAGGAACTTGCTCCAAATCACACAGGTACTAAGTAGCAAAGCCAGGATTCAAATACAGTAAGTCTCAGTGCAGAACTGAAGCACTCGACACTATTGTTCTAGGACAGGTCCACGAATGGTCCAGAAGCCCCCGCACGTGGCAATAAGTGATCTGCTACCAGACTCGTGAATTTGGAACATCATAATCAGGGGAAACCAGCCTGAACAAATAAAACGGAATTTTAATTATTATAAATGTGTGCGATTGGATTACCTTCAAGGTGAAGAATAATCAGGATGAGGGCGGCAAAGCATCGCCAGGGAAATGGTTTTGGGGGATTTAGTCTTAAGAAAGGAGAATAGTGGTTTGCTGTTAATGGCATTAACTTCAAAGCAAATAAGCAATTCTGAAACAGAGTCAAAAGCACTTGAAAAGTTCGATTTCTTAAATAGGGCGCATATTCTTCCCCAAATGATATTCTTTGTAGCTTGTTGAGATCATGCATTAGTTCAACGAGGATGTGTCAAGAGCCTCCCGTGTGTCCGGTGTTGTTCTAGGTGCTGGGATACAGCCATGGACACAACAGTTAAAATCTCTACTCTCAAGACACTTCAACTCTAGTGGCAGGAGACAGATAATAAACAATGAATAGATACGTGCTAATGCTACGAAGGACAGAGTAAGGACAGAGGGTGATGGGAGAGGGAGGCAGACACTAATATCGAATATCGAATTATCGCAAACACCCTCTCCAACAAGGAGACATTTGAGCAGAGAACTGGAGGAAACCTCTGTGTCCTTAGCTGTGCGGTTGTGTACCGTCGACCAGTTACACTGAAGAAAATGTTAGATCTGGAATGAACCACAGGGATGCTCACATTCTATAAAGAAATTGATGCCCAGAGGTCAAGTCCTTTATTCAGAGCCACATTATAAATAATTATGAATGAAGGTTGTGCTAAAAATCACATATTGGGATTCTCATTTTCTCACTTAACAAATATCATTGGGCCCCCTTATGTACCAGGCACCCAGTCTCATGCTTTTTGCACTGGATCCTCTTGTTTGCTGGTTCAGAATCAATTTTTAATTCATGAGCTTTTATGGTAACTGAAGGCTTGGCTCCCTCGAAGTATGGGTTCCCTTCGTGTGATGTGTCCAGATGCCCTGAAAGAGAAATAGAAGTCCCAGTAGCTGTGGCTGGCAGAATGTGACTTATAAACCGCCCTTTCCCCCTTCTTTCAACTGATTTATTTTCTTTTTTGTAATTTGAAAATTAGACTCTGGGGCTCAAGTGAGCTGGTTAAAAATCATACTCTCTCCTTCAGATTTTTTAACTGTAGTTCTAAAAAAGTGCTTCACCGCGGAGTTGTTGTCCTAGTGTGGGAGGTGGGACAAAGGGAGGAGAATTCCGGCAGGAAGAGAGCCAGGACGTTCAAGCTCAAATCAGGGGATGAAGTTGGAGCCTCAAGGGAGAAGCAGTGTGGGGATGCGACACAAGCCATCCCCGGGGCAATACACCAAATGCAAGGTACAAATGTAGGAAGGGGGTCAGTAGCCAGAGTGAGGGGACAGAGATGCGGACAGAGCCTGGGGGAGGTAGCTACAGGGGAGAAGGGAGACAAGAGGTTCAGCCAGGCCAGGTGGCAGGGACCAGAGCAAAAGCTAGCGTCTCATGCCCAGAGGTGATTCTCATAGATGCATATCTCCAAAAGCTACATGCAAGGCCCAGGTTCTACCTCTTGCCGGGTTGGCAATTATGTTTAATATAAACTCATTTTAAATAGCATCTTAAACTTTAAAAATCCTTCACACAAACACACTCTCTTATTTAATCAGTAAGATAATGAATGGAGGTATTATTTTATCCATATTTTATGGATGGGAAAATTAAGGTCCAGACAGGTTGAGAAATGGACCCAATGTGTGATAATGAGTTCATGACAGCACAGGGACCAGAACTCAGGTCTTCCAGCCTCCATCTCTTATATAGTTTTGACTCAGACTACACGGCTGTGTCATGGGAAGATGGAAAGGAGCTAACATCAGTGACAAGTCTAGGAACTTTAGACCAAAGATGTGGGACTTGTCCTACAGTGGGAATTCATGTTTCTTCTTCTTCTTTTTTTTTTTTAAATTTATTTGACAGAGAGAGACACAGCGAGAGAAGGAACACAAGCAGGGGGAGTGCGAGAGGAAGAAGCAGGCTTTCCGCTGAGCAGGGAACCTGATGTGGGGCTTGATCCCAGGACCCTGGGATCATGACCTGAGCCAAAGGCAGACACTTAATGACTGAGCCACCCAGGCGCCCTGGGAATTCACGTTTCTTAAGAAACAGTAATTTGGGGGCACCTGGGGGGCTCAGTCAGTCAAGCATCTGCCTTTGGCTCAGGTCATGATCCCAGGGTCCTGGGATTGAGCCCCGTGTCAGGCTCCCTGTTCCCTCCCTGCTCCCTCTCCTTCTGCTGCTCCCCCCTTCTTGTGCTCTCTCTCTGTCAAATAAATAAATAAAATATTTTAAAAAAGAAACAGTAATTTGCCTATGTAATTTTCCCCCCTTCTTCTCTGGGAGCCAGTCACTTTAGTTGCAAAGGAAGATAACGTTGTGGCTTTGGTCCTTAACTTGAAGCATTCAACCTAGTTGAACTTGAAAACAGCCAAGGATCATCTTTCCCTGGGCTCTATCATGTGAAGCCCCACATTAGTTTATATGGTCCGAATGTAGATCCCAAAGGAGAGGACTCACCACTTACTGCTCACTTTGGCCAAAGCTATTCTACACACTTTAGAACCTCCCATATAGGCTTCAATATGACCCTACATAGGAGATACTATTATTATCCTCAGATAAGGGAACTGAGGCATTGGGATGATAAGTAATTTGACCCAAATCAGACAGGTCATTGCTGCCCCACCCTTAGATTCCCAGCACTCATGGCTCCCATTTACAACAGCAGCTTTCTACTGGAAGCTCTTGGGACTCTCCACCTGATGCCTTTCTCTGGCCACAGGAGCAGGTGTGGCCCAGGCACCAGGACAGGTTGGAAGTTCCAGGGAATGAATGGCCCTCGGATAGATTTCAACCAATGAAACTGGTGGATAAAGACCCCAGCAAGCTTTCCCCTTGAGTGGGACATTCTGTAGCATGCTCCCTTTATATGGTCTCCAAGGTCCCCACTGGGATGGCACTGCATCTGCCCATAATGTTAAAATGCTCACTTCACAGGTGTTTGCTGCTTCCCACCCATCTATCACTCTCTAACTGATGCTTTCTGATGTCATCTCCTACAGAAAATATTTCCACTCGAATCTTTGTCGTGGGATCTATTTCTGGAGACTCAAACCAAGACAGTTGGTTGAACTGGAAATGGTCTTAGAAAACAGACCCACAAATGGATCTGGAACCTGAGAGTTCACTGGGCAGAAGGTAACGAGAATCCTTTGTTGGCAGTAAGTGAGATGGTGAAAACCCTTGGTGCTGGAGAATATAGACTCTCACCTGTGAAGGACTGAGATGGGGTACGGTGGAAAGGGATGCCCCGGCTCATGGGAGAGTTCTAGCACTTGAGAGAGTTGGGGGCAACAGTAACTACAAAGATTGGGGAGTTGGTTGTCTGTCGTTGACTGCGGTGGTAACTCTGAAGAAAGAAGATAACAGGTTCATGTCAGTGAAGAATGAGAAGGTCAAGGGTCCTCCATGCTGGCACAGGTAGAGAGACTCCCATCTGCTGCAGCTGGAGGGCAGGCTGCTGAAAACTAGACCCCTGATTTGGTTGTACGAATGACAGGGATGGAAGCAACAGCACGGGTTTCCTCTCTTCAAGGCCGCTCCAGCTCCTGCTGCACCTCAGTGCCTGACCTAATGATGGAGGCTGGGGCTGAGCTCTCAGTTTTGTACCGTCCCTCGAGGAGTCAACTTAGTGTGGTGGAAAGTTGATTATCCTGGCCCGTCTCCCTCAGAAGGAGACAGAGACTTACGCTTACTGGGGACAGATTTACCTTCCTTGTCTACAGAGCCTCTGCCAGTACCTTGATCCAAGGACTCTCAGAATATCTAGTTTACCAACATGGGAATCCACTTAATATCACCTCAGACCAAAGAAGCCACTTTACAGTGAAGTCAAGATGATGGTTACGCAGCCACCGGATCTACTGATTCTACCACCCAGCGCATCATCTGGAGGCTGCTGGCTTAGTAGAATTTTGGAATGGCCTCATAAACACTTAGCTGAGTTGCTAGCTGGGAATCACATGCCATGGACTTGGGACACTGGTCTTTCAGATGTTATCCAGCGCTTGGCCCCGGGAGGCAGGATACTCAGATCCAGGGAATAAAAGCAGTAAGTGGCCCTCTCACCATCATTCCTAGTGACCTACTTGGGGAGATGGTGCTTCCTGATTTTGCAACTTCAGTTTCTACTAAAGATGCTGGTTCCTGAAGTGAGTGGGAGGTGGGAGGAATGTCCAAACAGAGGAACATAATCAGGGTGTCACTAAATCCAAAGTTACGTCTGTCACCTGGTCATTTTAAATTTCTTGGCTCAGTGGTCCAGCAAGCCAAAAAATTTTCAAAGTTTTTATACTGGCAGGGATAATGGACCCTGATGATCCCAAGGGAGCAGGCTTCCTTCTGCACAGTAGGAACAGGAAGAAATATGTCTGGGACTCAGAGAGCATTCTGAGTCCCCCCCTTGATGCTTCTGTACTATGAATTGGCAATTGCAGCAACCACAGCCTGATTAGGACATGCAAACCTGTGGGTTAGACCCCTCAGGGGTTAAGGTCTAGCTTATCCCACTGGGCACACAACGTACACCAGCAGAAGGACTGGCTGAGCGTCAGAACCCAAGGTAGGAGTAGAGGAGCCAGATAATGATAGCAGAGTTTGAGCCTTAGGTCTTCACTGCAATAGAAGGGACTGTAGCTTGTCTTACTCATATGCTTGTTAGAAATTTTTTTTCCTGAAAACTGTAACCAGCCACCTTGAAAACTCAGTGACAAGACAGATGCATGAATGGATCTGTGTGTTGACAGGGGTGGACTATAGCAGATGCTGCTGGTCCTGCACTCACATCCTCTCAGTGCCCACTGGTCCTGGGCAGGCAAGCACGTCCCCACTTTTGCCCAAGGGCTTCTCTGCCTAGAAATTCCAGGGAGCTCACAGGCTAGAGGGCAGCCCTCAACTAATGAAGGATGGGAGTCGGTAGATAAATACCCAGCTTCCTTGCCTCTTAGATGGGATGCCTTGAAGCATGTTGTCTCAGAAGAGAACCCCAGACACACCTAGGGAGCCTGCTTCCTAAGCACATTACATGGTCTGTCTTCCCTTTCCTGCATCACCTCCCCACTCCCTCACTGATACTTCCTTTTTTTTTTAAGATTTTATTTATTTATTTGAGTTAGAGAGAGAGCATAAGAGCGGGGGAAGAAGCAGATTCTCTGCTGAGCAGGAAGCCCAACATGGGGCTCAATCCCAGGACCCTGAGATCATGACCTGAACTGAAGGCAGATGCTTAAGCAACTGAGCCACCCAGGCACCCCTCACTGATGCTTCCCGATGTTAGCTCTCAAATAAGCCACTTATACCCAAATCCTTATTTCAGGTCAGCTTCCAGACAAACTCAAGCTCAGAGTGGCTGAGTCAGAATACGAGTCCTGGTAGTTTGGCCTCAAGAGTCCTTGCCTTTAACAATTACATGTGAATTAAAGAATTATCCCATAAATATAAAGATGCCAAAGAGGAGGAAAAGAATCCAGGTATCTTTAAAAGCAGTCCCCAAATCAAATAATTCTATCTTCACAAAATCTTATGGCCAAGTGTGATTTTTTTATGGAATAGGACTTCATTTGGTATACATCTCTGTGGGAGAGTTGGTGGACACTCATCTGGATGTCTCTTTTCTTTCTTCTCTTTCTTTTCTTTTCTAGTGAGATGTGAATCTATCCATTTAACATTTTATTTTTTTTCACATTTGAAAAAATGTGATTGCAGGACACTCCAAGTAGAACTCCCTACCCCTCCAAAAAAAAAAAAAAAAGGGTAGATGTGTAAAACAAAATTGTTTTTCTTCTTTAATTTTTTCTCCCAACCAAATGAAATGTTGTCTCTGACACAGAGCAAAAGTCTTGACTTCCTCCACACCCAAAGTGTCATTAGGATCTCTGTGAATTATCTTCAGCCTCAGAGAGAGGAGAAGAGATGATGAAGAAGCAGGAAAGGCTCCCTTGTCCTACCTCCTCGAAATAGACCCGGGGAGGCTGCGGCATTCTTCTTCTCTGTCCTCCCTCTGTCCTCTGTCCACCTCTTTCGAAGTCTTGCAGTCCAGTTTGGAGTCTGAACTGGGCTAAACAAAAACCACTCTGAAGAAGAGGAGGCGGTTCGGCCTGGGGACTGTGGTGGGGATGTGGGCTGGCGTGTCTGTCGGCTCTGACGCGGTTGGCACTTTTTGTTGGTATCAAAGGCCACTTCTTCAGAAGCAGCTGCTCACAGGTGGCTGGAGGCAGTGGGGTCCATCATGCTGCTAGTGGTGTGCATATCGAGCCCCAGTATAGATAGCCTCCCCAGCTGACCAGATCCCACGTGACCTAGGCTGAGCTCTTCAGTAGACCATGTGGTTCTGGATTCCCTGGCATTTGGGCATGACTCAGATGCTGTAGGGGGTCACTTTCCATATCCAGATCCTTCCCAATGAACAGATGAAGGACTGGGTATCCTTCCAGATGACCAAGGCTGAAGGCATTGACTTAGCTCTTCACAAGAGTCTTGGGAGAATTTCAAGCAATTAGGGACTTACTATTATACATTAAAATTTTAAATTAAAGAGTTTTGGTCAGCAAAGAGGAACAAGAACAAAACACTGAATTGACAATGGCTTGGGAAGAGGTTTGCACTTTTCTTAGAGTGGGAGGCAGCTGTCCGTGAGTCACTACATCCAGAATCTGAGCTTTGTGGCCTGGATCACTGAGACCGGGCCAGCCTGATGGGTGGAGGTGGCCTGGTGGGGTGTGAAAGTACAAAGCTGCACTCATGAGTCCGTCACTGGATCACCTCTTGGTTATCTCATAGACTGAGTTGGCAGGAAAATGTATGGCCCAACTCGGAGACTGGGGGCCTGCTTTGAGTCCCAGCCACACCACTACTTGGTATGACTTATCTTCTCTGGGACTCAGTGCCATCATCTGTAAAAGGGGGACAATAATTCTCTCAGTCAGCCTCCTAGCAAGAAACAGATACATTCTCAACTTGAGAAGTTTAATAGAGACTTCTTGCCAAAGTGGGCAGGACTAGGGGAAACCAACAAGGGACAGTGAAGCACCCCAGAGCTGGCAACACCAGGGAGCCAATGCTGCCCCTAGGCCATGGGGTGTCACCAGAATGGAGAGTAAGTACAGATTTGTCTGCAGGGAATTTTCAGTGGAGGAACACTGTCGCTGTCATTGTGTAGACCTGATGTTGTTATGCCCTTCCTGGATGTGTGTGCCTCCTGCTGGAGTCCCCAGGGGCTGAACCCACCTGGGATCCAGAGTGCAAGGGAGCCAGACTGAAGCTATCCTTAACAGCTAGCTTCTGGGGTACAAAGCAGAGTACAGAAAGGCAGAGAATGGCAGATGGGCAGACAGAGACTATCCAGCTCAATTCTGATAGGATTGTTGTGAGGATTAAAGAAGTTACGGTATAGAAATTCTTAGAGCAATGCAGGCACATAGTAAACACTGTGGAATAGTCCATTACTATTATTATAGCCCTAATATTTCTCTGTTCCCCTTAGCATCCAGCTTGTTGCAGAATCGATGGAGCCATTCCTTATGTGTCTAGCACCAGCCTAGCTCCTGCTTCCTGGAGAATCTCTCTGCCAAGGCCAGATGCCTGCTCCTCATCTCTGGGACATTGCTCTTACATGACAATGTACCTCTGCACATGGGCCCTGCATTATCTCTGAGGCAAGGAGCACTGGGCATGAGCCTCTGGTATGTTGGTCCCATCTGGATAGTCTTTCCTTCTCACCTTATAAAGTAAATCTCTTCCAGATAGGTAAGCACAAGTCCATCCAGTTGAGGCTGACCAGATGGTAAGCCTACACTTACTTCCTCTCTCCTTATCAGTTAGCTATTGAGGGTCAAAAGTCTCCCACTGTGAGTCCTACTCACTTGCCGAATTGAATCTTGCCACCTACCTGCTCCAGAGCTCAATAGTAATTTACATGGCTACCATCTATTGGATATCTTAATTATGGGCCAAACAGTATGTAAGAAGTCTTACATATTTTATGACATTTAGTACTTAACAGTAACTCTGTCAAGTATTAGTGTCCCCATTTTGCAGGTAAGGAAACGGAGACTCAGAGGTTTCACTTACACAGTGAGGAGGTGGCAGCATCCAGGTTAGTCTCACTCCAAAGGCCTTTCCACCACACAATGATGTCAATGGATCCACTTGAATCACGCATTTTCTTCTAAGATTTTTCTAGCCACAAAATACATGTAAGCAGAGGAAATGGACTTTCTGTCCTTGAAAAGCTTATTATATTAGTGGAAGAAGAGATTCACACAAATGGAGCAGTTTGAAAATGTTCCATAGGTGTGTCCAACCAGGTGCTAAATGGAGGATCACAAACTCTACATGCTGGGGGAGCTCTGAGAAAGGGAAGAATATGAGGAAGAAGTAATGGAGAAGTGGGACTTTGATGGGGAGGCGCACTCTGCAGAGAGAGATGAGGAATGTCCATGGAGAGGGGGTCAAGGGAGAAAGAGAAGGTAGGCAGAGAGAAGGCCAGCCAGTGGAAGAGAAAACTGATCTAACCAGAGGAGAGAGGTCTAGGAAGTAGTCAATAATAGGGATAGTGGATAACAAGGAGGTTGAGAAAGAAAGAGGAAGTCTTGAGAGCTATGAAGAGGAATTTAGACTCAATGTGGAAGCAAAGGACCTCATGGTAGTTGTGGAGGGTACTGGCAAATGAAGGAAGAGTGTTGGGAAGGTGGAGACTTCAGGAGTAAAGGAAGGGACTGAAGGGAAGAGAGCTATTAAAACATGCTTGAGCAAAACACCAAGGACTGAGACAAAGAGAGAGAGAGAGAGAGTTGGAACCACTCTTCCAAAGAAGGACTAGCTGGACTTGGTGAGTAAATAGAGTGGAGGAGGACGACTTCGTTTGTTTCCATCATGGTCAATAAAGGAGATGGGGCACAGATGGGGACAGTCATCGGTACATCCCGTGCATTTAAACGACCTGAACAGAGGTTCCCTAAAAGGAATAAATACTGCCCCTCTGATCACAGAAGCAAAATTTACCTTTTGTTTTGCTGCGGAAGGGGGATATTAAGTTTTATGAAAAGCTCCTAGATCTCCCCTTCTGAGAGTTTAGAAAAGTCTTTGAGTAAATGTCTCTCAACTTAAAGGTTCCCTCTGTATGTCCTGAGCTGTGTGTGCCTTTGGGTTGGGGGTTCAGGAGCCTGGGAATGGGTAGGAGGAGGGTCCCCCCTTTCCATGGGGGAGTTGTGTCAATGTGTTCTTGCTGGTCCAAAGGAGAAATCTAAACAAGCCTAGTTTGTTGTCTTGTTAAATCTTGAGGAATTCAAAATTCATCCTTATTAATCAACCAGTCAAAAACTATTTACTCATTGAGCAAATGTCTTGATCCCCTTTGACCCTGGAAAGGATTTGTACTCATAGCTTCCCTTGGCCTAGGTTCATTAAAATATACACTTTCGTTTTTGTTAAGATGTCTAAAGAATCGTTTCCAGTAAACTGTTGCCACCAGTAAATTGTAAACGCCATGATCTTCCCATGAAGATCTTATATTTCCTTGACGTCTAGTCCTTTTGTTAACGTAGGTGCCTCTTTGCAAAATAAATAATTAAGTAAATTAATAAAATAAAATAATAAACTTCACTTCTCTGAACAAGGAGGCAGTTTTCATTTCCTTTGGGGGAAGCCTCAATTCAAGTTGTTAAATGCACATGATTTATAAATAACTCTTCTCCCTACCTATCCCCCCTTCCTTATTTATTGAGCACCAGATGAGAGCTGGATTTATTTGTTCTTACAAGCCTTTTAAATATTTCTCTCTATTTTATACAAATTAAGGGAAACTGTTAATCTGCCTTGAAAGCAAACAACATATTTTAGTTTGAAGTATGCCTCATGTTGTGTGACATTTCTTCCAAAGAATTTTGGTGTGTGTGTGTGTGTGTGTGTGTGTGTGTGTGTGTATGTGTTGGTGGTGAGTGGGGGTGGGGTAGCAGGATTGGGCAGAGGAAGGGGAGGGCAACGTAAAGTTTTCTCAGAACCTGATGTGGTGAGTACAGGACATCAGTTCTTGAAGAGATAACAAGTGCTCACTTTAAAATGATTGCTCCCATGTAGTCTCTATCAAACTTTTAAAGAGGCTTTACAAGACCAGACATAAAGAGGCATTTCCTGATTAGCTGTCAGGAATACTATGTGTCTACAGACATGAATCACATCCCCTGTTTGTACATTCCATTTCACAACAGGAACATGAGAAGCACCCGCCCAGTCCTTACCAGCTCCAGGGAGAAGGGGGAGGTAACTAGCCTCCCGCCTGTGGGATGTTGACCTGAACGCCATGCTCATCTGGGCTGAGACAGAGCCTGGCACCAAGACCAGAGGAGATTGGAATCTAGTTGGTTCGATGGCATGGATAGCGCAGTAAAGAAACTCAGCTCCATGGTGAAGAGAGGGCTGTGGATTTTCCCCATGTACTAGGACTTTTGAAAGCACCTGAGTCATTGGACTCAAGGAACATGACCAGTGCTCTAACTCTTCTGTCAGAATTAGCCATCTGTACTCCCCTTTGCTCCTTTTCCAACCAGATGCTGCCATTTTCCTTTCTTACTTTTTTTTAACTGAAGTATAGTTGACACACTATGTTACATGAGTTTCAGGAGCACAGCATAGTGATTGACAAGTCTATATGTTATGCTGCACTCACCACGAGAACAGCTACCATCTATCACGCTACAACGCTATTACAATACCATTGACTATATTCCTATGCTGTACCTTTCACCCCTGTGACTTACTATTTGCTTTTCTTATTTTGCATGCATGATGGATGGTGGAGCAGCTTCTTATTTCAACAGGAAGGGAATAAAGAGCTCCTAACCAGACTACAAACTTATCTCAGTCTCATGCTCACTTTACGGCTCCTTCATTTGTATGGCATTGCACTGTTTTCCATGCAAGTTCTGAATCCACTGCTTCCTATCAATGAGCAGCTATTGTGTATGCCTTCACCCCTGGCTTACTGGTTTGGATTTCTGATCCACCATTTTGGCAGGATCTCTGGGACAGTGTGCTTCCTACTACTACTTGCCTACCTGTCTCTCTTTCCAAGGATCCTGGGGCTAGCAGCAGCAGAATTGTACCCATCCATAAGGCCAAAGGGACAGGGGAAGGAGAAGTTACTGGAACCTGGAGGGGAAGGGAGTATTGTAGAGCAGGCCACCTGGAGAAGAGTAATGGTGTTTTGTTGAGGAGAGAAGAGAACTTCTCCTCTTCTCTTCCCTTCTCATCAGCTGGTGTCCCATTGGCCAAACCCAAGAGAAAGTCCAAGGGCAGAGGAACCCTGTCAGTGTAGTAACATTTACAATTTCCATTTTGGAGACAAGAAAATCAGACAGTTTAGGTGACTTTTCCAATTTGTAAAGCGGGAAGTTGAATCTAGACACATGTGGCTCTAAACCCATATTTGTTAACCACTATACTAGACTCCTTATCTATAGGATAAGTTCTTGTTTTAATCTTCAAATCTGATATTTTAACTCCTTGCCCATCTGCCTCATTACAGCGTCCAATTTACATAAAACCTCAGAACCTTCTACAACTTGTGACTATGTCTTGTTCTCTGGATCCTGCCCCCCACCCCCAACATTGATTCTCCTTGTCTTATTAACTAAATATCTGTTCACAAACACCACTTGTATTACTAACATTTCCTATGGGAACTAGACAGTTCTTCTTTTTGGAATCAAGGGTGTGATACACCCAAGTCATAGGGTTCCCAAGTATCCAACCAAATCCCATAACATGAATGTGTTTTCCTGCCAGAAGCTAGGTGTATGCTGGCTAAAACCAACAGATAGAATGATTAACCTTAAGAAAGAATTCCAAAGATGAATAACTATATATTTGGAGGTGTTTGTTGTTACATTATTATAATGGTGAAGCATTAGAAGCAGCACGATTGTCCAACAACAGGGGATTGCTAGTATGGGTGGCACTCATTAAATACTGGTGGGGAGAGCTTTAAGCTCCCCTTGCCCATTTCTGGGTTCTGATGGAGATTTAGGGCATCTTTCTTTCTTTCTTTCTTTTTCTTTCTTTCTTTCTTTCTTTCTTTCTTTCTTTCTTTCTTTCTTTCTTTCTTTCTTTCTTTCTTTCTTT
>NW_022589720.1:26687790-26722337 GCF_004348235.1 Phoca vitulina | reverse complement strand
TTTCTTTCTTTCTTTCTTTCTTTCTTTCTTTCTTTCTTTCTTTCTTTTTCTTCCTTCCTTCCTTCCTTTCTTCCTTCCTTCCTTCCTTCTTTTTCTTTCTTTCTTTCTTTCTTTCTTTCTTTCTTTCTTTCTTTCTTTCTTTCTTTCTTTCTTTCTTTTCTTTCTTTCTTTCTTTCTTTCTTCTTTCTTTCTTTCTTTTTCTTTCTTTCTTTCCTTTTTAAACTAAGCTCCACGCCCAGCATGAAGCCCACTGAAGGGCTTGAACTCATGACCCTGAGATCAAGAACTGAGCTGAGATCAAGAGTCAGATGCTTAACCAGCTGAGGCACCCAGGTACCCTCCCATCTTTTTTTAAGTAGGCTCCACACCGATAAAGCTTTAGGGCACATTTCTGGACAAAGCTCATAGGGATGCATTTGGGCTAAGAGGGAACTGTTAAAAACTCTTGTTCATCCTTTGGCCTTAGGTGGAGGGGGGAAGGATTAGGCCAGTTGAGAGCTGTTTCCTCTTAGGAGGATTCCCTGTCCTGGGAAAACCTAGCCAGACCAAATTGCGGCCCAGGGGAAAGGAGTAAGTGGTTTGGGAGACTCTGCTGTGGGCCTGAAGGACAAAGTCTTTCCTTTGGGATATCTTTAGTTGTTTCTTTTCACCATCAGATTGGTAAGACCTGGCAGGTTGAGAAAAGGGTGTGACCCAGGGAAAAGTAGGCAAGGATGACTTGATTTTCTTTTAGTATGGCAGGGAGTAGAGGATTAAAAGTCGGTGACTCACACATGTCCAGCTCAGCTCACTCCAGATAGGGGTCTGAGGCCAACACAGAGTACAAAGTATTCCTTTGCCCAGAGTGGCTCATCTCAACACTTTCCTAAAGCAGCAGTTCTCCAGGCATGATCCACAGCCCTTGGGGGTTTCTGGGACCCCTTCAGGAGATCTGCAAGCTCAAACCATCTTCATAATAACACTATGATGTTATTTGCCTTTTTAATTGAATGCTGCAAAAGCAAAGGGAACTGAAGTGCTGGCATGAATCAAAGCATTGGCTTTATGCTTTAATACAGTGTGGTATTAAAACCGTATATTTTACCAGCATAAACTCACAATTAAAAAAAAAGCCAGCTTCATATAAAAACATCTTTTTAATATTATGTGTGATGCAATGGGCAAGTAATACATAAAGCATTTCTGCTGCAGACCTAAGTACACTGGTTGTTATTTTTTAAAAAAGTGCATTGCAATTGTTTGAGTTACAAGCTGAACTAACATTTTTCATGGCACTTCATTTTTACTTGACAGAATGACTGACAAACTATGATTATTCAGGTTAGAGCATTTGGCAGATGTTTTTTCCAAAAGTGAATCAAGTGAGTCTATTAGTTCAAGGAAAATAACTAATATCATGTGTTGCTAATAAGATTCAAGCTTTTAACCAAAAGATAGATTTTTGGAAAGCTTATGTTAGCACTATGAGCTTGAACGCTTCCCAACACTTAAAGACTTTTCTGATAAGTCAGTGGTGATATGAACAAATGTGATTTTTAAAATACTTTATAATAAAATGTGTCAACATTAGGAAGCTCTGTATATCTCAGTGAACAAATATCTTCCAACTGACCAATGCATGATGTTTCAAAATCATGCATGAATCAAAGATCCATTCCAAGTGCAAATAGACAAATAGATTTTAATGTAGCAGATATGAAAAGTTCATTGATATTGTTTCAGATTCCACATTGCAACTAATCTTTAAAGAACTCCCACTTGTCAAGTTTTGGGTAACAAATAACATCTGTAATTATTTGAAAAGGCTATTAAAATAGTCCTCTCTTTTCCGATTCCACATCTGTCCGAGGCTGGATTTTCTTCATATACTGCAACCAAAGCTATATATTACAACAGATTGAATACAGAAGTTATGAGAATCCAGATGTCTTTTATTAAACCAGACTTTAAAGAAATTTGCAAAAATGCAAAACAATGCCAGTCTTGTCACTAAATTTTCTTTTGTTTTGGAAAGTCTGGTCACTTTTTCATAAAAATATGTTATTTATGATAACGTGCAATGGAATTGTAATTATTATTTTTAATAAATATATATAAGCATTTTAAAAAGTTCAGTTTTAATTACGAAGCCGGTAAATATTGACACATATAACCCACACCAACAAAGCTGCTCTGAAGTCTTCCATCATGTGTAAGAGCATGAAGAGGTCACAAAACCCAAGGTTTGCAAACCACGGAGCTAGCGCACTTGGTGAGCATGGGATGGGGTGGCCTGGGCAGCAATGCCTGGCTGCTCGATGTTTTAGGGATTCTCTCCTGTCTTCTCTCATTGCCTACCTTTTAAAGAATATAATACAGTCCTAATAACTAGCCTTATGAAGTTTTAAACATATTATTTTATAAAACAAAAAAAATTTTAAAGGTCTTATTTATTTACTTGAGAGAGAGAAGGAGAGAACGAGCGAGAGAGAGAGAGAGCATGAGCAGGGGAAACAGGATCCCCGCCGAGCAAGGAGCCCAATATGGGGCTTGATCCCAGGATGCTGGGATCATGACCTGAACCAAAGCCAGATACTTAACCTACTGAGCCACCCAGGCGCCCCCTATAAAGAAAAATGTTTAAAGCAGAATGCAAACCTATGTGTAGAATATGACTATCACGACTATGAATTATGTACCTACAGGCAAGGACAGGACTTTGAAAACTGAGAAGCATAATGTTAGGATGGTGGAATTATGCTGGATAGATTTTCTTTGATGTTATTATAATAATTGTTTAACAATTTCAAAAAGTCTGATTAAAAACACTCCTATACATGACAGCATCATTTTTCCAGGAGATTTGAAAAGTAACAGTTCTCTAAGTTTTCCCCCAGTTGGTTGTAAAACCAAACTGTTAACTTGATGGTGCCAGGAAAGTCTCCACACTGTTTTGCAAGAGGGAAAATTTCACTTCTTAGACTGTCCTGAAGGCAATGGTCATGGGGACTGTATTTCTCTCCCATGCCTCTTGAAGGACGTAGGCAGATTGCACGGAGGACCCTGGGGACGGAGGGTTGAGCTGTCTGTGAACGTGGCTACTGAGCAGGAAGCAGTTAGCACCTGGCTTTGTTTACAGTACCCTGACCCGCTGTTCACTGCGGCCCAGAGGAGAGCTGGACCACGTCCACCAGTGACAGTGAGCAAAGTTACACGAAGCTGCCTGTGAATGAAATTTCCAAGGGCTGCATGCTCTGTACACAGAGCAGAGAACAGGAAGGACAGGTACATCGTAGGCCACCTGGCAAATGGCTGGCTGCACCCCCGGGAGCACGGCCATGAGCTGGGGAACTCCCTTCCAAGCTGGTGGGAGCACCTGAGCCTCAGGAGCACCTGAGTCGGTGGCCTGTCTGGGTCTGCCTTAAGAGGAGAGGTGGACTACGATGCTTGCTTGTAAATATGACGTGCTTTTTCTTTTAGTTCAACGATTTCATTCATTCATGCAACACACTGAGTGCTTACTATGGGGTTATCTGTTCTAGGGTCTGGGACTATAGGAGGGAACAAGGCAGACAATCTCACCCTCCTGGAGTTCACATTCTAGAGGAGAGACACAGAAAATCACTAAAATAATTAAGTAAAATGATAGGATATTGGATGGTGATAGGTGCCATAGAGAAAGATAAAGCAGGGGGAGGTGGGGGTGAACATGCAAGGGTGGGTGTGAGAGTCTTAGGGAAGCCTCGCTGAGAAGGTGGAATTGGAGCAAAGGCCTATTTGAGGTTATTGTAGAAATTAAAAATAAAGGTATAAAACGACAACAGAAAGTACCTACTCTCCCATTTTACATTGCTATTTTGTTGGCATTCTGTTTTCTCTGCATGTATGAACAGAGAGCATTCTTTCAAAGGTAGACATGGGCTTGCATGTGCGGGCATGGAGGTCTGTTCCCTCACTTTGCTCTGCATCCCCAGCAGCTTTCCATGTTGCTTACCAGATCCACACCCTTCCTTTAAGCCGTCACAGAAGATGGGGGAGGGTTCAGCATAATGGGGAGCCCAGGGTCTCACCCCAGTTCTGCCCCTTTGGTGAGCTCTCTGCGTCCCACTTTCTTCGTCAGTAAGATAGGATAGAGGATTTAACTGATGGGGTCGTTTGAGAGGAAGGGAGTGATTTCACACGCATGAAGCAGGCTGTCTCCGGAACTCAGATGAGAGATGGTGGCTTGAACTGGAAGGGGGCAAGGGAGGTGATCAGAAGATACCTGATTCAGGGTACGTTACGAGGACAACTGCTGGGCTTGGGCACAGGGGCGCTGTTGATTTGGATGGGGGAGGCCAGGAACACACTCTGGGGGGCAGGCAGGTGGGTAACTCGCTTTGGGCCATATTAACTCTATTATCACCACCCTTTGTTCTCAATGCCATCGCCTCAGTCTAGGCCTTGTCCCTTTAAGACCAGACTATGGCAACACCGTGTGCCCACAGGACCCCTGCTTCGAGCTCCCCTTCCGGCTAATCCCCTGCTGTGGCTCTTCGCTTCCCTTCCTTGAATCCTTGGATCCTCCTGTCTACCACCCTCCTCCGCCTCCGTCCAGCTCACCCGTGGCAGCAACATACAAGTACCACCTTCTACGAAAAGCTCTTTCCCTCTGAATTTTGGTACAGATTAGGTGCATCACTCACTTGGTTTTTAGCATGTTACTCCTTTTCCTTTTAAAAATGTGTTTTTTTCCTCCTGCTCTTCCCTGAGCCCTTGCTGACAGAACCCTAAAGATGGGGACAGCATCGCGCACCGCAAAGGGAGTGTTTGGGGACTTGGGTGAGGCAGGTAGGGATTAGGAGGGGCTCTTAGGGGACAAGAAAAACAAAGCAAAAACTCCCCACGCCTCATGGGAGCTCAGGGCTGGCTCGGCACAGCACCTGATTTATGCCCAATTCCACGAAGAATGCCAGGCCCCTTCCCAAGGGACCAATAGGTTTTTTCTTGCTGTGATACCTGGAGGCCATTTTGCCCAGTGTGTCAACTGTCCAAAGTGGGAGATGGCCGAGCAGCTGCCTTTGAGATCATTGGCTACCTGTCCTCATTTCCCCCCTGCCTTGATCGGGCCTCAGTTGGGCTCTGCGGCAGAACAGAGGTAGACCCACCCCTGCGGAGCTCCTTTTAGGCCATCCCTCTTGCCTTTGTATAGGACTCAAGCTGCTGTCTTTGGTTCTGGTGGCCCACCCCTGTCTACTGGTAATTTGATATTGTTCATCCCCCAGGGCCTAACCGAATGTCTCCTGATGGGCCTTGCCAGGACCTGAAATTATTTTATTAGTCTCTTCTTTGGGTCAAACTAAGTATAAGATTATGCATGCCATTGCTCAAATGGATTTATTGTATTAACCAGAGAGGCACAGAGCAAGGTCCTGGGGGTCCTCCCCACTCTCTCCTCTTTTGCAACTCTATTTGCCTTACGGGTGCATCTCAGCAGAGGCAGGGAGGGGGCGCTGCGGAGGCAGATTGCCTGGGAGGGGGGGCTCTGGAATTCAGACCCAGGGGAACTGCAGGGAGGGGAACCCCCTGGGCTCCTCAGCAGAGCATCAGCTTCCGCACCTGCTCCTACCATAGCCACAATGATGGCCATCCCCCCACCCCCCGCCCCGGCTCGAAACCCTGGAACTTGTGAAAGTAACCTTATATGGCAAAAGCGGTTTTGCAGAGGAGATGAAATAAAGTATTTTGAGATGGAGAATTATCCTGGATTACCCTGGTGGGCCCTAAATGTAATCTGTAAATGTCCTTATGGTAGGGAGGCAGAGGGAAATTTAATAAAGAAGAGGGGGACAATGTGACCACAGAGACAGAGGCAGATAGGAGGAAGCCTCACAATAAGCCAAGGATTGCTGGCAGCCACCAGAAGTGGGAAAAGGCAAAAATCAGATTCTCTCCCAGAGTCCTCAGACACCTTGATTTTGGCCCCAGAAGACCGAGTTCAAGCTTCTGGTATCCAGAGCTGTAAGAGAATAAATCTGTGTTGTATTAAGCCCCTCCATGTGTAGTAAGTAGTTAAAACAGCTGGAGGACATAAATACAGCTCCGCAGCCCACCCCAATTCCGGGTCCTCCGAGGGAACTCCTGCCACTTAAGGAGCCAATGTCATTCAACACGCGGCCTCGGGAGTGCTTGCCCTCGGTGTGGACACCCTTGGCCGAACAAACACCTTTGCTCTATTTTCCCAGAGGGTGCCAACCAGTTTGAAATGGAACCTGGGGGGTGAGTCTGGAGCCTGATTCGCCCCAGGAGGACTTTGGCTCGTACCCGTACATCTGAGATGGCCACTTCCTCCCTGGAGCTCCCTCCTCATCCCCTGAGAACACAGGAAGAGCTTCCCAGGAAACAGACCGACTGGCCAGAGCTGACTGCATAATTTGCAGGATCCAGTACAAAATGAAAACACAGAGCCCCATCTTCCAGAGTTACTAAGATTTTAAGATGGTGGCAGCCACGCAGGATGCAAGCATGGGGACTTCTGAGGGCGGGCGGGGTGGGGGGCCGTGGAGCCCTGAAGGGGCTCTCTCCTGTCTTTGGCCTCTGTTGTATCCTTAGGTGAACTTCACCTTTGACAGCATTTTTCTTGCTGCAATACATAAACGTTTTTAGAAAAGCCATTGCTTTTTGGCGTCTTTTCTCTCTCATGAAGAGTCTCTGCTCTCCAACTTGCCAGGCCAAAAATAAGGCCTACTTGAGGAGTGAAATGAAACTCAGGATCCTGCTGATAACTACGATGTTTTCAAAACAAACAAGAACAGCTATAAAGATAGTTTATGGGCCCATTAAAAATCCCCAACCAGCCAAAGGACAGGGAGTGTCATGTTAGAGAAACTGTGTAATATACAAGAGTGAACCTGGCCTTCCCCGGCGACATGGTGGCCCAGGGGCCTCGGGCAACACTGGGATGCTTCTCAGAGTGCACACGGAAATGGGGGGTCCCCAGAGGCTCTTATGGAGAAAGAGGAGTCATGAGGGTGCCAGGGCAACCACAGGACATGGAAGTTTAGGTGGCTTTTGTGGGGAAAATAATTCTGTGGTGGCTGGCCCTGAGCCTGCTCCCCGAACTTTCTCCCCAAATCTCATGCTGCCCACTGATAGATGGAGAGTAAAGGGAAAAAGGCCCCAGCCTGAGAATTATCCTTCACAAGAACTTTCCAGATCAACCTGATTTTTATCTAGCTGGTCCTTTGCATCCTGGTGCCTGAGCCCCCGTGGACTCAGGACTTCAGTACCTGGCACTGGCCTTTAGATAAGTACTTCTACATCCCTGAGTCTGAGGTCCCAAACAGACTGCGAATTGCCTGATGGGCAGGAGGCTGAGCTTTTCTTTCTTTTTCTTTCTTTTTTTTTTTTTGGTAAGATCCACCAGTTAGTAGAGGACATACTCAAATCTATTAACCTATCGGCTGATCAATGGTCCCAGCACATAACTCCTTAGAGATGACAGCTTAATTTTACTTTTAGCTGTGATGGGAGGGGACTCACAATGATCCTAGCTAGCTTACCTTAAGAAATCCAATGATTCTGAGAATGTTATAGCTGAAAGGACCTCATTTTCATAATGAAAAAGGGTTCTAGATGGTGGCAAGGATTTTCCCAGCCTGGGAAGACTAACACCCTCCCCTTCCCCCCCCCACGCCCCTGCTTTTTCCCCTCTGTGAAGCTCTGATGTAGCCACTGGGGCTCGTGCTAACCTGTCCTAGGTACAGGACTTACTTCCTCTCCCAGCGAAGCCTAGCTTTCATGATGACAAATGGGGCACCAGCCTTCTCTGGGTGAAAGGCTCTCCCTACCCTGCATGTATGCGCTGTCAGAGACCCCAGAGATTCTGGGAAAGGAAGGGAAGAAGCCAGCACATGCAGGATGAGCTCAGAAGCAGCACCTTGTGGAGGAAGTCCCAGCCAGGCTCCCTGAGAAGAATGCACTCCCCTGTGATTCCTGAGGTCCTACAACATACGATGTCATCCACTGCAGAAACACTGGGGTGGACTTGGATTCTCTTTTGAGTACAAGTCTCCATCAGTCTCAGGTTGGAGGCAAGAGGTGGATCTCATTTTGCCCTCCTGGAGTAAGGGAGTTCTGAGGGGGCTGGGGAGCACATTTGAAGGTGGGAAGCTTTTATGGTATAGGACACGTGTCCATGGGTGTCTCGTTGAAGTTCTTATGACAGAATGAGAATGCTCGATACCCAGAGGCTCAGAGGCCAAGAGATGAATGGGTAAGAAACAAAAATATTCATCTACTTCAGAAGTGTATGTTGGCTGGCCCAGTTCTTAGGCAAGGAAGAGGAAGCTCCTTAAACTGGAGTATTGGATTATTATTTAGACACTTTGACTGCATCTTCTTGTGCATAGGACTTCACCGTCTTATGTGGTACTTTGTGTCACTCCTCTGCTCAAGAACTTACGATGGCTCCCCATTACCAGTTGAACCAAGTTCATTATCATGATCAGGTTTTAAAATCATCTGACTCTGACATACATTTTGGACCCTATGGGCTACAATCTAAAAGTCAAGGTAAACTTCACCCTGTACGTTACACACTATAAACATGGGAGCCCTAGGGAAGGAGTCATGTTCCTAAGGAATTTAACCTGACCCTTGTGTGCCTCGAAACTTTAACTGCTGTAAGTGAATCATTTAAAAATCTTGGAGACCACTGGTTTTTAAAATGAGTTTGCCAAACATGACAAGTGTGTATTTAAAAAAATAAATAAAAATGTAATCCATTTGAGCAGAAAAATTCTACTTTTCTACGTACCTTTGTTTTCACCTCCATTATTTCTTCACGGCATCATAATATGGTAGATATTCTCCTTTTCTTGCAAATGAGGCTGAGGTTTGCTGAGGCCTCCCAGTGCATAGGGACAAACAAGGGAGCTCATTCCCTAGACTCTGATCAATGTTCTTGCTACTCTTTGTACAACCATGCAACAGTCCATGGCTTATCTGTCTGTCCCTACAAGGCCTAGTTCTGTAATTAAAACATGAGATGAAAAAGTCAGATCTGCCGGTCTTTAGGCAACAGCTCGCTTCTGTCCAAGGCAGCACGACTCTGGGGAACCTCAGGATCCCAGGGTGCCAACCCTCGCTCTCATAAATGGCTAGGAGGGCTGGCCTCCAGCGCTAAGTGCCTCAAAGCCCCAGAGCACATGAGTGCTTCTGCTGCATTTTTGGTCCCTGGGCTCTTCGTCCAATTGTTCCTGTTCACCAAGTGCAGGCCTAGATGTCCTCCGGAAGCTCACTTCTTTTATGAAACAAAGACTAAACCCCAGTGAAGGCACCCCTTTCAGGAAAGTCCCTAAACTACAACGATGAAGAGAGCCAGGGAAGGGGGCAGAGGAAAGGGAGAGAGAGGGGGAAAAGAAAGGCAAGTAGGGAAGCAAGATCTAGGAACTTGGTTTTAACGCCAGGGAGCATCTTCAAGAATTATGGGCCTAGGAGCCAGGAGCACTTTTTTTTTTTTTTAAAGATTTTATTTATTTATTTGAGAGAGAAAGAGAGAGAGAGAGAGAGAGAGAATGAGCAGGGGGAGAGGGAGAAGTAGGTTCCCTGCTGAGCAAGGAGCCCAACGTGGGGCTTCATCCCAGGACCCCGGGATCACTACCTAAGCCGAAGGCAGTCGCTTCATCGACTGAGCCACCCAGGTACCCCTGTGCATTAACTTTTTTTTTTTTTTTTTAATCTGGTAAGGTGTCCTTTAAGAACTCAGTGGTCCAGTGAATTCATGCTGAAAGTTCATTGAAAGGCCTCCCACAGGTGCTTTTTCCAGGATGGTGCAGCTAAGGAGTGTGACTTGCGAGGAACTCTGGCTGGCTTGAGTAGACTCAGGCCTCTCAGCCCCGCAGGGGACTGACCGCAGGAGCATATGGACGAGTAGCTGGCCTCTGGCCTCGGATGACCCCACCTTCCGCTGTTCCCCCAGCACAGCTCTGTTCTTTTGCACTTAGAAAGCGCGTTAGGTACTTTAGAGCTCCAAATTAGCATTTCCTCCATCCTACAAGTGACCACATTTTACATGCTTCATCAAGCAAGGCCTATACTTTTAGTTTATGTTTTAGGAACGATTGTCGGAAAAGGGTTTCTTACCCTCATCGGGGGAGTGTCTGGGGGTGGGAGGAATTGGGGCACCAAAAAGAAGGACAGAAAGGGGTTGCAGATCAGGATGATAGAAGAAAGGTTAGCTGTTGATAGGCAGGAGGACCAGGGATGAGGCTTCCTGCTACGGGGTCCTTAAATTTATTTGTGCCATGGAACCCCTGGCAGCCAGGTGAAGTCTATGGTCTCTTTGTCAGAATAAGATTCTTAAATGCATAAAATAAAAATCATAGGATTACAAATCAGACCACTATTATATCAAAATAGTTATCTAAATGCTTAAGAGACAGATTTGTGATATAATAACATACGTGTTTCATTGCCAATGCATTAACCCAGATCTAGTGATGAGTCTATTAATTATCTTCTTTTAGAGGTAGTGATGTTAGTAAATGCTATTGCAACAGCTATCCTATGTTATGAAAATATCTTTGATTTAACTGGTAAAAAAAGTTCTAGGGATTACTGTGAGTCCCGTGGTTTGTTGCCAATTATAAGTTCCTTATAACTGAAGGAAGTGCTAAATATCCATTTGAGGTTAGTGAAAATAAAGTTGCAGTTTTTCTTCCATCCAACTGCATGAAAATGGTGACTTACCTCTGTGGAACACTTGTGGTTCTGTCGGCCTCTTGAGAAAGAACTTCTCTGCAGAGGTTCCGAATTACCTGGGCAAACCCAGTGGGGACAAGGAGGATCAGGTCCTCAGACCCTGTAAATCACACAGGCAGCTTGGCTGATGTTGCTAACTGCTATAAATGAAAAGCTTGGGCAGAGGTTTCTCATTTAATTTCTCATGCTCGTTTTTTAAAAATCATGATTTGAAATTCATTAAAATGTGCCCACGTCTCACAAATTGCACGCAGCTGAATTCACTAAAAGGGTTGCTATTAAGAAGCTGCCAAAGAAGAGGCACGAGGGGCGTTGGTGCATCCGCACCGTGTTCAGGAGAAGAGCTGTCGGTCCGTAAGTGGCTCACTTTGAGCTCATCTCCAGCTGCCTCGGAGACGGATGTTTGGATGCTGGCAGCCTTCCGAGAGAGTTTCAGCAGGACATTGCTCTCCTACGTGTGTGGAGGGAGGTGGGAGCCGAACAACACAGAGGGCAAAGGGCTCAGATCGGGGCGGTTTTCTTCCCACACTGTTTTTGCTCCCCTGTTTTGGGTTCTTCCAACTCTTTAAACAAGCAATTTCTTGGGTCAACTCTGCAAACCACCTGATTCCAAGTGCCTATAAATGGCACCAGGGAAGGGGGTAGGGCCAGGCAGCGTTCTGATGGGTACGGTAAGTCTTGAGGTTGACAGCCATTACTCCAAAGTTGCCAAGGCAACTGCTGACCATGCTGGTGGCAGGGAAGGGGACAAAGAGAGGAGATCCGCTGCCTCCCTTTAAGAAAACTCCTATTAGGGGCGCCTGGGTGGCTCCGTAGGTTAAGCGTCTGCCTTCAGCACAGGTCATGATCCCAGGGTCCTGGGATGGAGCCCCACACTGGGCTCCCTGCTCAGCGGGGAGTCTGTTTGTCCCTCTCCCTCTGCTCCACCCCCACTTGTGCTTTCTCTCTCTCTCTCTCAAATAAATAAAATCTTTAAAAAAAACCCCAAAACTCCTGTTGAGAACCTATTGAGCTGTGAGTTCCTAATATATTTTGGATATTAACCTCTTATCAGAAGATGGTTTGCAAATATTTTCTCCCATTCTGTAGGTTGTGTTTTCCTTTTGTGGATTGTTTCTACTGTTGTGCAGAAGCTTTTTAGTTTGATGTATTCCGACTTACCGATTTTTGCTTTTGTTGCTTGTGCTTTTGGTGTCATAGCCAAAAAATCATCGCCAAGACCCATGTCTTGTGGTATAAGATAGGAAGGAGTCTGGTTTCATTCTTTTGCATGTGAGTGTCCACTTTTCCCAGCACCATTTATTGAAGAGACGGTCTTTTCTCCTTTGAGTATTCTTGGCTCCCTTGTCGAATATTAGTTTACCATATATGTGAGGTTTATTTCTGGGTTCTCGATTCTGTTCCACTGGTCTATTTTTTTTTTTTTTTTTAAGATTTTATTTATTTATTTGACAGAGAGAGACACAGCGAGAGAGGGAATACAAGCAGGGGGAGTGGGAGAGGGAGAAGCAGGCTTCCCGCGGAGCAGGGAGCCCGATGCGGGGCTCGATCCCAGGACCCTGGGATCATGACCTGAGCTGAAGGCAGACGCTTAACGCCTGAGCCACCCAGGCGCCCCTATTTGCCCGTTTTTATGCCACAAACTGTTTTGATTATTGTAATATAGTTTGAAAAAAGGAAGTGTGATTCCTCCAGCTTTGTTCTTCTTTCTCAGGATTGCTTTGCCTATTTGGAGTCTTGTGGTTTGATATGAATTGTATTAACAATGCACCACAGCCACTGATCCCATGACCTATAATACAATCTAACACTTGATTGTCCACTAGTAAAAGGTCAAGCACTGCTGTTTTACATATTGCCTTATGGAATTCTTTATTTAATATCTAAGAAGTGGATATTGTTACTTATTACTTGTTACTTATTTTATAAAGGAAAATAAACATAATTGGCAAAGTAAAGGAGTTGGAACCTAACCCTAGGTGGACAGGCTTAGCGTATTATGGAAGGATTCTTATATTTACACAACAACCCTCTTTTTTCAAAGTAAAGAGCAGTGTCCCCCATACTTGTAAAAGCTAATTTATAGATCATGAACAATGAGAAAGGCTGAATATAAAGGAGCTGAAAGTTAGAATTTTAAAGAGTAGTGGTCCTCAAATCCGAAGGAGGAGTTTCCGATGTTCAAAATCATTTGCAATTGACTCTTCAAGCAAAGCCCCGTGATGCAAAATCAGGTAGAGTGATTAATGGTCCTTTTTCCCCCCGCTGCCAGGATGCACTCAGCTTTAAATGGTTTCTTTAACAAAACAGCCACTTTTTATTAAATAACCGATGAGCAGCCGAGTTCAGTTTGAAACCTAGTTTTTAAGGTTTCTCAGCGATTCCCAAACCACTTCTGAAATCCTGAGCAGACACAAATCAAGGCACGCTGTGTCGTCTTTGTCATCTCGTCATTATCAGGAGACTGTGTGTCCCTGAAGCCTGTGACATGTCGTCCTCTAATGGAGCTGTTTGGTCGGTGGCCCAGGGTGTGACCGCTGAAGTCATTTGCTGCATCGGGCAAAGAACACTGGCTTTGAGACCCGGCTCTGCTGGGTGACCTTGGAGAAATCACTTATTAACCTCTTTGACTCTCATTTTTCTCCAGTTGTAAAATGAAATTGGCATTGCCTGTTTCGTGAGCTCATCGGGAGGATGGCTTGAGATAGCGATGAGGAAGCACTTGACAGATGGTAGCGTCCTGCACAAATGTCCTCTAGTATTCCAGTATCCCCAGGAGGCCTGAAGAGTATTGCTCCTTGCAGAAAAAGCTTCAGGGAATTCTGTCTCCTAAGGAGTCAGGCTACAACTCTCTTCCTTCTCAGTTGGCAGCTGAGCCGCCCACCGCCCAGCATTAGCATATACACATTTGTACGGTTATTTATCTTGTTAAAGTCTCCCCCGTAATTTGGCAAGTACCTTTGGGGCAGAAGCTTTGCCTGAGTCATTTTTTGTTCCTAGTGCCTCCATGGCCCCTACAAGCAAAAAGCAGAAAATACAGGCAGCTGATGACATTTATCGACCACAAACCGGGTGCCTGGAACTGTTCCAAACACTCCACGCTGATTAATGAACATGATCTTCACAACAAGCCTTTGAAGTCAGGACTATTATTACCCCCATTTTCAAGGTGAGGAGTCAGAGGTAAAGAAAGGGATGAAACCCACAATGTGCGAGGCAGGGCTGACAGGAGCACAAGGATGCTGATACTGAGAACGGGAGTCTAAAACCACTCTGCTTTTCAAATACATGTTCAAGATGAGCCCCCGCAGGTGGGAATGAAGAGGGCTTCTGCAGTCCTCCGACCGTGCCTACAAGCCCTTTCCCTTCTGTACCGGGCTGAACAGTGTCCCCCCAAAATTCACACACCCAGAGCCTCAGAATGGAAATAGGGTACACCCTAGGTATGCCGAGGCTTGACAATAAACCACCGGAACCTGGGAGAGAGGCGTAGAATGACTTGGCTCTCAAAGCCCCCAGAGGGAATCAACCTTGCTGACATTGTGAGTTCAGACTGCTGGCCTGCAGAACCGGGCGAATACATTTCCCTTGTTTTAAACCACCCTGTCTGTGACACTTTGTTACAGCGGACCCAGGAAGCCAATATACTTTCTTGCTTTTTCTCTGCTTTCCAGTGAAGTGAAGGAAAGTATTGCACGGATGACTCAAAAACCCAAGAATCTGAGGCTTTGGGGGGTTTCATTTTGCATGAGCTCATTTCCTTTTTCTCTGATTAAACCTCATTGAAGATGAAGGAACAGTGAGATTGTCTTGTGGGCCATTATCTCTTGGTAAAGTAACACCAGTACCCCAAAGTGGGCTGCTTGAACAGCCCATCTTCATTAATCAACCAATAATGCTGCAAAGTGTAAACGTGCACTTCCTTCTGCCTCTTTGTTGCGGTGGGGGGGTGGTTGGAGAGAGGTCATCCCAGCCCAAGAATCTGAAGTGCTCTGTGTTAAAAAAACATTATAATTTCAAAAACCTGCTCTGATGCTGAGGGGCGGAGTCCTGGATCCAATGGCTCATTCAACTGATGATTAGCAAAGTTCTGTGCCGGAGTCTAGGCTTAGGAAGAGGCTGGATGTTTCTCAAATTCTTGGCATGACTGAGAATAAGAAATTTCACTTAGAGATGTTGAGGGGCAGGGAGAGAGGCCCAGACGCTGCCCAGAGAGGCCACCCTGCAGAAATCCTTGGCTGGTGGGCTTGCCCAAGGTCTTTTTTTTAAAGAAGAGGCATAGCTGGTATTTATTCAATTTTAAGTTGTGTTGTGTGAGATTAGGATGTAAATGCCCACTCTGGTTGCTTCAAACCTTCAGAAAAAGTGTCCTGAATACACAACCCTGTATTAGTCATCTTTTGCGGGAAAGGAGGGGTCCTCAGAAGCACAAGGGGAGATGTTACACAGAAGAGAGGTGGGCTGGAGTGGAAACCCAGAAGAGGGAG
Organism: Phoca vitulina; assembly: GCF_004348235.1. Lineage (NCBI taxonomy): Eukaryota > Metazoa > Chordata > Mammalia > Carnivora > Phocidae > Phoca > Phoca vitulina. The sequence goes on along the minus strand of NW_022589720.1, from coordinate 26,707,128 downwards.
TGGAATGCAGAGCGACCAGGAACCATCAGCATCGCTTCCCACCCTTTGTGAGCTTGGAGGTTAAGTCCATCTTGAATAAGTCCTAAAGCTAGTGGTCTTGAAGGGCCACTATCAGGCTACTGATACCCAGGTCTCACCTGTACTGAGGGCCGGCTATGGGAAAGGTGCACTGGGGACATAAAGGCTCATGGGACCTATGAGCTTACCATACTGAGAGGCAAAAACCAGGCTAACCATAATAGGAATGCCTTAATTAAAGAATAAACAAGGAGCTTCATGGCTTCAGAAGGAAAAAAGAAAAAGAGAAGAAAAAGAACACTTCTGGCCAGAGTGATCAAGGGAGTAAAGGGAGACATATGAGCTAAAATTCCAATAGGTAGAATAGAGGGGTGTGTGTGTGTGTGTGTGTGTGTGTGTGTGGTCTTCTAGGCAGGCCACAGAGGGCACTATTCAGATGGGCTGTAAAGTGAACGGTGCCCTCTGGAGTTGTGCTGTGGGCAGTTCTCTTCCAGGTGCAGCTCATGGTACTAATCAAAAGGTGGGGAGGGACCTAGCTGAGGGAGCTCGTATCTCGCAGCTCTGCTCTTCTCAATAAAGCAGAGAAAGAGCAGAGCAGTGGTAGGCTGGTAATTCGATGATCATGGGAAGTATTTGTGAGAAAAAGATGGGGTTAATAAAAATAAAATAGAATAGAAATCAACCCAGGATGGGGGGGTGGTGCTGCAGGAGGAGCTCCAACAGACCTGCAGTGGGGAGAAAAGGATTAGGACTTGAGCATTTCCTCGAGGCGTCCTTAGGGTCTGTACTAGTTTCCTATGGCTGCTCTAACAAATTAGTATAATTTATTCTTTCACTGAACTAGAGGCCAAAAGTCTGAAATCAGTTTCACTGGGCTGAAATCAATGTGTTGGAAGGACCTGGAAGCTCTAAGGGGTGATTTGTTCCTTGCCTCTTCTGCTTTGGATGGCTACCAGCATCCCCTGGCTTGTGAACACATCAGTCCAGTCTCTGCCTCTATGGTCACGTTGCCTTCTTCTCTTCTGTCTGTGTATAATAAAATCTCCCTCTACCTCCCTCTTAGATAGATATTTGTGATTACATTACAGGCCCACCCAGATAATCCAGAATAGTATCCCCACCTCAACATCTTGAACTTAATCACATCTGCAAAGATTTTTCCTTTGCCATGTATGTTAACATTCACGGGTTCCAGGGATTAGGACCTGATAACTTTGGGAGCCACTATTAAGTCTATTACAGGGTCTTTTGGGTCAGGGAGAGCAAGAAATTGAAAGCCAAGGAAAGGAGCTGGAGAAGGGCATTTGGACTCTAGCTGGGCTGATGTGGGCTGATGGGAAGCCCCTGGAAACAAAACCTTCACCAAGGCATCACTTGGGTTGCGGGCAGGGGTAGGCAACACTTCATAGGTCAGACTCCCGGGCACCTGGAATTGTAGTTCATTTCTCTTCTCCAAATTCCTGGAAGAGCCATTGTCTTTAAATTCCTGTCCAGTTTCACAAGACACACTAGGCAAAGTGGAGAGGAAGATGCAGAAAAAGCAGCCGTCTTTGGTCATGAATTTGAAAGGCTTAGCTACAAATGTGGTGTGAAATTGTCTGAAATTCCTGGCAGCACACATGACTCACATATTACTGTCTGACATTTACAGAACATTCTTTACAGCAATTCCTAGGGTTTGTTAAGAGAGAGATACTGAATTTGTTGGATGACAGAATCAGTATCCAAAGATCTTTTTGTTAGAGCAATGGGTCAAATCCAAGAAGAGGAAATGTTAGAGTCATAAATAAAGGCCCTGTACTTGGCCCACAGAGCCAACTGCACAAATTCTACAAGAAGGAGGAGATTTGGTTGAATAGCAGCACACAGACATACTTGTTGTCACTAATAAGCTCACACTGAATCAAGAAAATGTAATGAGGAGGTCTTAAAAAGTGTGGTGCCGGGGCGCCTGGGTGGTTCAGTCGTTAAGCGTCTGCCTTCGGCTCAGGTCATGATCCCAGGGTCCTGGGATCAAGCCCCACATCGGGCTCTCTGCTCAGCGGGAAGCCTGCTTCTCCCACTCCACTCCCCCTGCTTGTGTTCCCTCTCGCTGTCTCTCTGTCAAATAAATAAATAAAATATTAAAAAAAAAAAAAAAAGTGTGGTGCCTAAAAAGCTAACGTGATCTTGGGCTGTATTAATAGAAAAGTAGAATCAAAAACGGGAAGGTAATTCCAAAATTGCCAAAGGGAGAACAAATTAACTGAGGGTAGAAATCCACCGCTTGTGGAGAATGTTCCCATATCTGGGGTTAACACTGTTTCTGGAAACACATATGGGATCTTATGTTGGCTTAGGGAGCTGGCTTTGAAGAGGAACGATATTGGTGGGAAGTCGAGAAAGGAATGGAAGATATGGGTAGATTCAGGGTAGACTGGGGAAGAAGATACATGAAAGAGGATAGTATCTTATAGGGATCTTTAAAAGCTCACCAGAATTTTTAAAGTATTTTTACACAAAATACACATAACTGGTGTAACTAGAACTAGATTAACTTAAATGAAAAAAAAAAAAAAGGAAGCAATAGATAGGTTCTACACTATACTGCTTAAACCATGCTGGAAACATGAATGTAGTGAGCATCAAGCAGAAAAATTGGAGGACAAGTCTAGAAGAATGGATAATATTGTACAAGTTTTCAAAACCAAATGATGAAGACTGGAGAAAGGATTGGGTACATTCAACTTGGGAGAAAAAAGTTTTTAAAATATTGGAATGGCCCCTTTTTGGAAAAGAAAACCCACTTATTCTGGATGACCCAAGCAACACAGAGAAAACTTTAGAATTAAATTATAAAGAAGAACTTAAAGAAAAAAAACTGTCTAATAGTTTTTTGGAAAACAGTGTCCCTATTTATTTAAGGAAAGCATTGAAACTTTGATTATTGGAAAGGTGGTTAGGTAACATTAACTTTAAAGCGATTTTCTATCCTAAGGTCCTGTGACAGATATTGTTGAGTGCCTACACTTCTTCCACAGGCAGCATGTGCCAGGAAGAAAGGCTCATCCACCAGCTCAGGGGGTAGGGTGGTGGGAGGAAGATACGCCTTGACTGGTATCAGTCAAGTATGTATTCCTGGGTAAGAAGGCCTGACTCTTTTTGCTCTCTTTGATGTGATTATGCAAGAATATGCCGCCTACAAGGGCAACAGCTCTCTCACTACCATGCAGACCAAAGCCAGTGTCTGTGATGGACATTGGGGAGCCCCTCATCAAACAAAAATCCCCAACCTCTGACTAGACATCTCATTTTGTGAAATTATTCAAGAGCCTTATTTCTTACGCCACTGTTTGTTGGGCCTTCTACCCCTGCAGCCAGATGCATGCTAACCCAAGCACACCCTATGAGTCTAAGAAAGTCTCTGCGTTTGGGGTAGCATGATATATTTAATATAACAAACATTGTCCTGAAAAGATAGGTGTAAATTAAGTTGTTGTAAGTTGAATATTATTTTAAATGAATGAATGGAATTATTATGCAAGTAGGATCTTGAATATTGGGTTCCATTCTAGGCCCTACATTTAAAGAGGAAAGGAAAGCCTTCTGGAGGGAAACAACCAGGATGATGAGGAATCTTGAACTTCTGTGGAAAAGGGACCAGGAAAGTTTAGCTTGAAAAGAGAATCCTGGTGTTTGGTGTTTGGTGGGGAGAGTAGTCCAGCAGAAGCAGTCCACCATGTAGTTCAAGGGGAAGCCTTAGTTGGCATTGAACTAGGTGATTCTGAAAAGTGCTTTCAAATATGGTGCTCTTCATTAGCACTGTTTCATAAACGAGAAAACAGGCTTAGTGAGGGCAGGCTCTCACAGCCAGTGGGAAGGAGAGATGGGGCTGGGGTGTGGGTGAGGTGCAGGCCTAGTACAATGATGTCTGAACCTTTGAGGATGCAGGCTGGCTCTTTGAGCAGATGAGGGACTTTGGACTTTGCAGGACTCAGCAGTTTGTTTCAGATACCAGAGATGACCGGACTCCTGAGCTCTGTAGACCTGTGATGGGAATTCAGGAAGCTGCCCCTGACAGGCTTCAGGCTATCATCAAGAGGGATGCTTAAGCATTAAGAAACAGGGTGATGTGAAAACATAACACCACTGGCATCGATCGATAAAAGGAACTTGGGCCTATGCATTGCACTGGGTTGTCCCAGCCCCTGGATCAGCCCTGCCAAGGTCTTGTGGAACCAGAAGTAGAAAAATGTCCTTTTGCTGCCACTTGTAGGACACTTCCTCATCCTCACTGGAGTCAAGCCTGGCTGTAGAGGGGTTTAGAGAGGCTCCAGGTGGTCACATTCACACAGGTTGGAGTCTCCAAGAAATCGACCCTGAGCCTCTGAACTTTGTATGCAGGTTTATTGGAGAGTGCCTTGGGGAAAGCTGCTGCTGGGGGGGGGGGGGGAACCAGACTGGGCAAAGGGGTAAGCTGAGCTGTGATGCAGTTGGCCTGAGCTGGTCCTAAAGAGGGCTTTAGAGGCTAGGGGCATGGGACTTTGTCTCCCATATTGACCAGGTTTTGGATGCAGGTTGCCCCCATAGGAGAGACCGAATCCTTTGGCAGAAGGCAATTCCTGAAGAGAGACCAGCGGTGAGCTGTCAGTAGCCAGCAGTCCCTGCAGTTGGGGAAATGAGGGCATGGGTCCTGAAGGAGGCAGCTGGGCAGCCATTATGGTGATGCCAAAGAGAGCCACGCCCCTCTTCCAGCTGAATGCGGTGGCAGGCTGCCATGCAAAACACTTCCATTTCCTCTGGGGGGAACACTTCTGGCACACGATGAGGTCCCTGTGGCTAAATTAATGCTCCAAAGCACAAACTCCATCTGGGGAAGGAAGCGGATACCCGAGGGGCCATCTGGCAGGACTAGCCTCTTCCCCCCACTCTCTGAACAGCTCTGTTGGGGCTCAAGCAGATCCCTGCCAAGGAGGTGAACATGAGGAGGTGAATCATTCATCCAGGCTGACCTCAAAGGAGCACCAGGCTGGTGGTGGTGGCTGTGTGTGTGTGTGTGTGTGTGGCCAGGGGGTGGGGTGGGGGAGGGAATATTGTCAAAAGGAAACACCCGTGTGTTATCAAAGCTGGTCAAGGTTTGAGTCATGGATTTTGAAAATTTGGTAATCCCCAGCCAAAAGATGTGCGTCACATCTAGTGAAGACCTGACATGGCCAGGATCAACATCCTCTGGGAAAGAAGAACCCTAATCATGACCCTCTGGGTTTCCTTGACTAGGTGAGTTGTGTCATGGCCAGGATGTGGCCTCTAGGCCACTGTAGGCGTCATGGAGCCTCTTTCTCAGGCAACTCCAGGCCTGACACAATGCAGCACTGAATTGCACATGGCCTTGCATTGTCTCTTAACCGGATTGTTGGAAACTCGATTCTCGTCTGTGAACTCCATGCTGCCCAAGGTGTACGTCATGCTTCTGTGCATCCGTCCAGCACCTAACACACTTAGGAGATGGCCTTTAAGCTCCATTAGCAGGCTTTCTGTTTCCATACCCCCTCCCTCCCTCCCACACAGGATGGCTATTATTAGTTGTAAGGAGACAGATTTTTGTTTTCTGTAAGTAGAGCGATGGGGAAATAAGCACACAGTCCTTCCAACATTGCTGAGGAAGAGGGAGGGGAGGTGGGTGGGGAGTGGAGGGTCTTGTCATCGAGGCCCGTGACTTGGAGAGAGAGGGGTCAGCATTTCAGATTCCCCTTGGACCTTGGGGACTAAGGCAGGGACAAGGACCAGAGGCCTCACCAGCCTCATCAATGCACTTGCGTGGAGTTTGCTGCATGTTGCGCGCAGCGCTGGGATGCAGGGACCATTAGTCTCTTCATTTTACAGATGAGTAAAGCAAGGCCCCAAGACGTTGAGGTTGCACAGCTGATGAGGGGTGGAACCGGGGTTGGCACACTGGTCCCCAACCTGGGTTTGGAGCCGTTGCCTATGCTGCAGGTCGGGACGACTTGCAAGTGAGCTGATGGAGCAATGGGTATAGTTCCCGGGCTGTCGGCAGAACCCCCAGGGTAGACGTGGCGAGGGCAGTGGGAAGGAAGGTGCCGACTCTCCTAGCACTTACTCCTTGGAGTAAGCGCAATAACTTTATGAAATGGGCACAATTGAAAGCGAAAAAGAAAAGCTTTCACCCTCCTTGGGAGACTTGAATCGTGTGTTCCCTACCTCTGGTGGAAATCTCAGGCAGTATTCATTGCTCTTCCAGAAAATCGTAGGTAACCCAAAGTGAAACCCGGTGTAGTATCTGAACTCTGAATTTCACCTGGGTTTGAACACCCTCTCTTTTCCTGGTGTATCGCGTCCATGGCTTCTGTAACCAATGACCACACATTTGGTGGCTTCCAGCAACAGAAGTTTATTTTCTCACAATTCTGGAGGTGAGAAGTCTGAAATCAAGATGTCACCAGGAAGGCTCCAGGGGAGGATCTTTCCTTGCCTCTTCCAATTTCTGGTGCTTCCTGATGCTCCTTGGCTTGTGGCTGCCTCGCTCCAATCGCAGTCTCCGTATTCACTTCTCTTCTTCTCCCCGCGTCTCCCCTCTGTGTGCCTGTCATAAAAACACCTATCACTGATTGGGTTTAGGGCATGCGCAGGTACTGCAGGAGTTTTAATTACCTGTGCAAAGACCCTTTTTCTAAATAAGGTCACACTCCCAGGTTCTGGGGGTCAGGATGGGGACATGTTTTGGGGGGGCACCATTCAATCCAGTACACCCAGCTTGAGCCTACTTTTAGTTGGGAAGGCTGCCATAGAAGGGGTATACAAGTGTATGTGGGGGGGGGGTAAATTTTATCTCTCTTTCCTCTCCCCATCTCTCTCCTAGCTGCCAGCCCCAGCTTGTAGCTCCTGCATGGACTGACACAGGACAGAGGTGGAGAGAAAGGGGGCAGGCAGGCCGAGGTGGATCTGACCACTACCGCGCATTCTGTGGCTGGTCACTCTGCACACAGCCCATGTTGGAAGTGAACTTTTCTTACACGGGGCACTTTTGTGGATTATTACCACCACCACCCCCGCCCCCATCCGCCCTCCTACTCCATGGGTTCAACTGCTGACTATGGGAAATACACATGCATCCTTGGCCCACATCATTCTAGAAGTGCTGATGTCCAGTGTAGTCCCCTCCAATCACTGTACCCACTGGCAGGAACAGCACTGGATACAACCTATAGATTCTCTAGATAAGAATCAGATTTCAGGCTCATGTCCTTCAAACACCAAGGGACGGCTGTCAGGCTTTGTGAGGGCCTTGCCTAGAGCTCCCTCCCACATAGCTTTAGGTATATAGGAAGTATTCCTGCCCCTGTCCACGGGGGAGGAAAATGTACAGCATATCCACAGCTTCAGCAAAACAGTCCTCTCTACTGGCTCTTTAGCCTCTGAAGAAAGTCTTCATTGTCTCTCTTATGACCTGGAAATGGTTGTTGAGTGTCATGATGTTGGCAGATCTGGCCTCACATTTGCTCAGCGTGTCCCGTATTGATGGCCCAACAGATCCCTTTAAGATGTGGGTGTACTTGGCACCTGGTTGATTGTTCTCAGCTATTGGAACCACTGCCCCAGAGTCCCAGACATCAAAAAGGTCTTATTTTCCCATTATGTCCTGTAAGTTAATAGGAGCTATTTCCCCTGGCCTCATATTAGATTTACATAAAAGATAAATAATATGACAAATTATTTAGATACAATTAGTATCTACATCATATTGACAATTATGAAGACAACAGAACACTAGAAATGGAGAATTATTCAGCAAACATCAATTGTCTTCCTGCAGGTGCAGAGGATGGGGGGGCTGACCGTTGGGATTCGAGGAGAAAGGATACAATGATAAACACAATGCTGTCACCCCACCCAAGACTTTCCTGTCCCTGCTTCCGTCATTTCTGAAAATCCACTATTAGAAGCTTGCTCTGAGGGCGCCTGGGTGGCTCAGTTGGTTAAGCGTCTGCCTTCGGCTCAGGTCATGATCCTGGGGTCCTGGGATCGAGCCCCGCATCGGGCTCCCTGCTCAGCAGGAAGCCTGCTTCTCCCTCTCCCACCCCCCCTGTTTGTGTTCCCTCTCTCACTGTGTCTCTCTCTGTCAAATAAATAAAATCTTTAAAAAAAAAAAGAAAGAAAGAGGAAGCTTGCTCTGACATCAAAGCCTTTCTGTGGCCCATGTGACTGGCCATAGCCAGGGACAGGATCCTCCGTGTGGCCTGATCAGCATGGCCCAGGCTCTCAGGTCAGCCAAGCCTCTGGCAGGGCCTCTAGGAAAGTGCATGTCAGCTCCACGCCACCCCCTCGCCCTCTGCCTTTCTTGAGCCCCACACCTGTATCATCCTCAGCAAGGATTACCGAGAAACTCAACTTCACTGACCCTCCCCATCCCTACGTCAAGCCACCAACCTCCGTTTTGCAGCCAGAATAATGTGTCTCTGGGAGGGCCCCAGAAAGAAGCAGAATCCCACTTGGTGGGGTCCATGGAAGGACCTTTATGAAGGAAGTATTTACAGAAGTAGAATCAGGGCCCGAGGCATGCACAAGGGTGTGGGCACAGAGATTAACATGGACGGAAACCTTTCGTAGGCCTAAAGGGCAAGGACAGGGAGCAGGGAGCCTGGAAGCTGCAGGGGAATGACCCAGCTATAGAGGCAGGACATGTTGGGCACGGATGGAGAGCGCTCCCGTGTCCCTGTCACTTTCAGCGGCAGCGGTGCCCTCACCCTGACAGCTCGCCCCCAGGATGGAGGCAAGTGTCCTTCTGATTTATTTCTAGGGGTCTTCTCTGCAGCTGCCCCTGCTTGCCTCGCCTGAAGTGCAGCTGGAAAGCATGGGGGAGCCAATGCCCAAGGGCACCCAGCAGCCTGGGTGGGCCTGGGAGCTCCCGGATACATGCTGCAGCCCCCGCCCCTGGACAGGAATCACCAGAGGCGTTTTGTACCTCTCAGAGGTCCCCGCAGAGGCCCACTGCCCTTACTCACAGCTGCGATCCCAGCCATACTCTCGGCTTGTTTTTCTCCCTCCCCTGTTCGACCCTCCCTGCTCCTTCAGTTCTGTGATTGACTAGGACTGAGTATTCATGTAAAGTATTACAGGGACTTGCCTTTGGTGTTCCTTTGGAAGAAACAGGGATCTGGTTTCCCATGGTACCTTTGACTGAGGTGCAAACTTCTCCCTCAGGCCACCAAGATATCAGTGCAGTGTCTTATTGGTTCTGCCTCTCCTTGGATTACTCTCCAACCGTGACAAGTTGATGGATTTGCCTAGTACCTCAGAAATCATCGAGTGCATTTTCTCTCTCTTCACTTGACTTTGAAAGATCAGATAGGCAGAGAAGGTAAGAAAGTTGCCCAAGGTCTTATTACCAGTAAATAACCATGCTGGGGCTGGAAGCCAGTTCTTACAGTTCCTCATCTAGTTGCTTCTGCCATTACTCATTTAATTTCTCATTTCATGGGGCGCCTGGGTGGCTCAGCAGGTTGAGCATCTGACTCTTGGTTTTGGCTTAGGTCATGATCTCATGGATCATGAGACAGAGCCCTGTGTCAGTCTCTGTGCTCAGCAGGGAGTCTGCCTGAAGATTTTCTCTCTCTCCTTCTCCCTCTGCCCCTCCCCTCCTCTTTCTAAAATAAATAAATAAATCCTTAAAAAGTAATTTCTCTTTTCATTATCCATTATACTGTCACCTGCAAGACCTCCTATGACCAGTGATTCGTGTTATGAGGGAATCGTGTTCCCCCCAAATTCATATGTTGAAGTTCTAACCCTCCAATACCTCAGACTATGACTGTGTTAGGACAGAGTCTTTAAAGAGGTAATTAAGTTAAAATAAGGTCATTAGAACAGGCTCTAATCCAATATGGCTAATGTCTTTATAAGAAGAGGAAATTAGGACACACAGACACAGAGAGAAGAACATGTGAAGATATGGGGAGAAAATGGCCACCTACAAACCAAAGGGAGAAGCCTCAGAAGAAACCAATCCTGTTAACATCTTGATCTCGGACTTCCGGCTTCCAGAACTGTGAGAAAAGAACTTTCTGTTGTTTAAGCCAACAGAAACAGAATACCTGTGGTACTTTGTTATGGCAGCTCTAGCAAACTAATACAATTCCTTATAAAAATTGAGGGGAAAAAAAGGAAAAACCAAAACAAAGATAAAAAAAAAAAAAACGCTTTAGCTCTTTTGTCTTATATTATTAGCACCACCCATTGAGCTAACATACAAATTAAATTAAAATGATACATTCCAGGGTGCCTAGCTGGCTCAGTCAGTAGAGTGTGTGACCCGATCTTGGAGTTGTGAGTTTGAGCCCCACACTGGGTGTAGAGATTACTTAAAAATAAAATCTTAAAAAAAAAAAAGACATGTTTCTTTGATTTCAAAGCAAATTTCTTCCATGGGTGCAGAAGGTATATTAGGATGTGGAAAGGAATGGAAGTTTGGTACAGTGAATGCTATTTTTAAAACTTGCAGTAGAAAGGGGAGAAATTAACAATGAATAATTTTCAGCATTCCTAACATTTTTTGATTATGTGGGCATCTGACTTACTTTAGTGAGAAATATCATTTTATTAACTACCGTGTAAGAAACTGCCTTCTTATTCCAGACAAAGAAATAGTCCCTCCCTGCTTCTTAAAAATGTGAACTTTAGCTGTGCTGATAACTTTCCAAAATGCTTTCTAACTGTCCTAACCCTGACTTCTTTGGAAAGAAACCCAAAAGGTTCTTGTCCAAAAAACCCAGAAAAGTATGCTGTTGTTAACACAAAAAGGAAGATGAAGCTTATTGGGAAATCTCTCCTCTCAGGAATGGGAAGTTTCTGGGCGAGCACCCAAGCACAGCAGTGCCCATAACCAGCATTGTTTTATTTTCAGAGATACCACAAATCAGAATTTCCATCTTAGAGATGCAGTCTTTGTCATCGTTACATTCATTAGAGTTGATTCCACCAGGTGAGAGTGCTCCAGAGACCACTAAAGAGAGAAGGGCTCCTTAAGATCTATGACAACTCATTCACATAAAGCATTTGGAGCAGAAGATGACATCATTGAGCTCTTAGCACGAAGAGTTTGCAAAATCTAGAAAATGCCCTTGAGCCCAAAGGAAAATGAGTCTAATCTACAGGTCATTGCTTTCTCTTTTTTCCAACTTTCTCCTCTCTTCCTTCTCTCTCTTGTCCTCCTCCTCTCTGGGCTTCTGGAAAGAGGGAAGGTGGCTTGAAAGAGGACACCTAACATTTGAATCAGAGACACCGGGTCTGAAGTGTTGGATTCACACCATTCTGGCTGATGGTCCCCTGGCCCATGTCTGCTGGCCAAGGCGAATGGAAGGCTGGGAAAACGCTGTAGAAAGAGGGAAGGAAGGGGGGTGGTGTGGAGGTGATATCTCACTGGCAGGTTGGCAGCTGGGAGGGTGTGGGAGAAGGAGCCCTCTCCCTCCAATGCCCCGAGGGCTGTCTCTGGACCTCACCTTTGGTGGGGACTTGGCAGTTCCTGAGTCCCAGCTTTCACTCCTGACTGAAGAACAGTGTTGTTGGTGAAAAAGCAGTTGCTGAGGTAGACAGACATGTGAACACAGTGCTCATCAGTGGAGTGTATGACCTAAGAATCGCCTGCATTTATCCTTTCTCCTCCTCTCCCCGCCCCATTTATTTCTTATTCTGGCATCTTGGGTGCACCTCTGGCCCAGAAGTCCCACCAGCGTCTGTGTTGAGTCTCAGCTCCGAGACTTCCTGGCTCGTTCCGTCTCTCTGATCCTAACTTCATAACCTAGAAAGGGAGAGAAGCACATCTTGACTGCTTCAGAAGGCATTTTTAGGGATACAATGAGGTAACATATGTGAATGAGGTCATATATTTTTTAATGCTTTGTAAGCTGAAAAGTGCTATAGAGATTTAGGTGTTGGATTTGAATTCTCCTCAGATCAAAGTCAGTTCCAGCCTGTGCCAGCCTTTAGAGTTTTGTTCTCATATCCAGTGCTTACAGACCTCCCAAGATGGCGGCCGACGTGTCCTGGTCTGCATGGAGACTGTCCCATGCTTGCGATGCCATCATTAGGGAATCGTAGCTTTGAGAGTAAAATATTGCTTCTCAAAATAGTATTGAGGAAAAACCTTTTTTGAGGGTGGGGTGGGTGATTGTCAGCAAAAGGCCTTCAGCAGTGCCTATAATCTGTTGAGCTGTGATATGATGTTGAGCAGGTTTCTGTTTCTGTGGGACTCCTTGGAACCATTAACAGGCTGAATCATGTCACCTAAATAAGGGGATTTAGTCTTCAGTGTTTCTCACAATGATTCCACTAGCAGTCCCATTAATACCTTTTGCAATTAGGAATACCTTTTAGAATTCCTATTGAGGTGAAATACAGTTTTGGGATTTGTTGTTTTTATTAGTTTATTAGATGATTTCTAAAGCATTAGCAAACTGAGGACACTAACCCAAGGTAGGAGGACAGACAGACCGTATCGATCAAAGGAGCAGTTTGTCGATGGGCTGAGACGGGTGAGCCCTGGCCGGGCCTATCTGGCTCTGGGAAAGCCTGGAGACCCTCAGGGGCTGCAGGAGGGCGCCGTGGGACCAGCCCGGAGTTCTGGAAGAAAGAAAAGACGCCAGGAGCAGTGATTTCTTTACACCATTTCATTTCACCTTCTCAACAACTTTCTGAAGAAGACACTATTCTGGTCATGTTTTCGATCAGGAAACGGAGGTTGGAAGGTTCTATTCGTTGCCCAGTTGCCCACAGTTACGCAGTTTGTCGGTGGTGGAATGGGATTTGAATCCCAGTCAGCCCGCTCCAAAGCCCAGTCTCCTTCCAGAATAATATCCAGCCCCTCCAAAAGGTGGGAAGGTGAAGCAGACAAGCTCTGCTTACCTTACAAATAGGCCGTAATAACTGCAGAAGCAGCTGTCCTGGTCACTGAAGGCCACAGTCAGGTTCAGGAGATAGGGGCCTGCAAATTCCTCTTGGGGGGAAAAAAAATCCTCTTACTCCGGTGTGTGCAGTTTAAACTCAGGAGAAGTCGAAAGGGATCTGGGTGGAATTGGCTCCATAAAAGTCACTACCTTTATGGTTAAAGATTTATTAAGGGACTACAATGTGCTGGGTATATAAATAGACTTGACTCTTGCCCTTAGGGAACCCAGAGTAAATACGCAAGATTTATAGCCAGAGTGTTTCATGGCAGACTAGATGTTTTAGGACCATACGCATTCCACGATCCTACCTAGTGGGGCTGAAGAATGTGCACTAGAAGGAAGTTTGAAACGGAAGACATTGTGTACGTTTGTAGCTGTGTGAGATGGGCAAGTTTCTTAACGTCTCTGAGCCTCAGCTTCCTTTTCCACCAAATGAAGATGATAATACTCGCCTCCTGGAATTAATATGAAAGTTTAAATGAAATAATGTGTGGAAAATGCCAGGCACACAGTAGGTGTTGAGTAAATGATAGCTATGGTGTTAAAGTTTCCCACCCGTCTGCAGGATGATATCCAAGCTCCGCTCCCTGGTATTGAACGACTCGCACAGTTTGGCGACTACTTACCTCTCCAGCCTCTACCTTGGCTTCTGTGCCCTCACTAACTGGCCAACAAACATGGGCATTTATTTCACAATGACTTGTCAAAGCCTTACCTTCCTTCATGGTTTTGGGGGGTTTTCTTTATTTTTAAAGTAGGCTCCACACCCAACGCAAGGCAGGGCCTGAACTTACAACCCTGAGATCAAGACCTGAGCTGAGAACAGGAGTCGGAGGCTTAACCCACTGAGCCACCCAGGCGCCCCCTCCTTAAGGGCTTAAAGCAGTTCTCAAGGTATGTCTATTGCCCCTGGGGGCTCCCTAAGACTCTGTCAGAGTGTCAAAATTATTTTTCTTAATAATGCTAAGCAACTGACTGTCTTTTTCACTGCATTAACATTTGCCCTGATGGTTCACAAACACTGGTGAGTAAAAATGAGAGAGTACTTGGGGTGCCTGGGTGGCTCAGTCGGTTAATTAAGCATCTGCCTTCAGCTCAGATCATGATCCTGGGGTCCTGGGATCAAGTCCCTCATCAGGCTCCCTGCTCATCAGGGAACCTGCTTCTCCCTCTGCCCCCCTGCTCATGCTCTCTCTCAAATAAATAAATAAAATCTTTAAAAAAAAATGAGAGGGGGCGCCTGGGTGGCTCAGTTGGTTAAGCGACTGCCTTCGGCTCAGGTCATGATCCTGGAGTCCCTGGATCGAGTCCCGCATCGGGCTCCCTGCTTGGCAGGGAGTCTGCTTCTCCCTCTCACCCTCCCCCCTCTCATGTGCTCTCTCTCATTCTCTCTCTCTCAAATAAATAAATAAATAAAATCTTTAAAAAAAAAATAAATAAATAAATAAAATAAATAAAATAAATAAAAAAAAATGAGAGTACCAGTAATATTTGTGTGTATCGTCACCACTCACTTGTAGGGAAAAAAAAGCTTCATGTAAGAATGTTCTTAAGGGAACAGAAATTATTTATTTGATCTTGACCTTTGCATACACTTAATATTCTGCGTGATGAAACTGGAAATATGCAGAAAGCACTTCTGCTGCTTATTGATCTTCAGTGATTATCTAGAGGAAAAACATTTGTGCAAATGAGTTATGAGCTGAGTGGCCACTTTTCCCATGGAACAGTATTTTTATTTGAAAGAATAACTGGTAGACAAATTCTAGTTACCCAGATCTGGATATTCGGCTAGCATTTTCTCAAAAATGTACTCACTCTGTCACTTCAAGGAAAACAACTGGCAATATGTGTTGCTAAAGATAAAACTGGAGCTTTCTAGCAAAAATTCGAATTTTGGAAAATCTGTTACCAGGATTGTGAATTTGACAGATTCTTAATAACCAAAGACTTTTTTTGAGGAGATCTATGATAATTTTTAACAAACGTGATTTTTTGATACCATATAATAAAATGTGTCAACATTTTGAAGATAAAAATTTTCCAAATGACCAGGGCATGCTGTATAAAATCATGCAGAGGTAAAAGATCCATTTAAAGTACATGTAGACCAATGAGTTTTAATAGCACACAGGGTAAACATTCATTGATGTGGTTTCAGATTCTGCATGGCAACTAATCTTTAAGAAACTGCTACTTGTTGAGACTTGGTGTCTTATGAAAGGAAAAAAATACCCATAATTATTCTGAAAAAGGCTATACTCCTTATTTCTCCAACTGTATATCTGTATGAGGCTGAATTTTATTTATGTATTTCAACACAAACATGTCCCAACAGATCGAATACAGAAGTAGATTTGAGGATCAGCTGTCTTTTATTAAGCCAGTCATTAGGGAGAGTTGCAAAATGTAAAACAATACCATTTTTCCCATTTCTTTTTCTTGTTTTAGAAAATAGTTATTTTTTCATAAAAATGTTATTTATGTTACCATTTAATTAGGCTTAATATTGCTATTTTAAAATTATTTGATAAATGAATATTTTTTTAAATTTCTGTTTTAGTTTCTAATTGGGTAAACAACTATGTATATAACCCACACAAATAAGAGCTCTTTGATGTCTTTAATAATTCTGAGGAGTATAGGGGTGCCTGGGTGGCTCAGTCGTTAAGTGTCTGCCTTCAGCTCAGGTCATGATCCCAGGGTCCTGGGATCGAGCCCCGAGTCGGGCTCCCTGCTCGGCCGGAAGCCTGCTCCTCCCTCTGCCTCCTGTCCCCTGCTCATGCTGTCTCTGTCTCTCACTCCCTCTGTAAAATAAACAAATAAAATCTTTAAAAAAAATAATTTTTAAGAGTATAAAGAATTTCTGAAGCCAAAAAGTGAGCACCACTGGCTAAGAGCAAAAGTTCCCCCAAATTCAGGAAAATGTCCAACCATTCCACTGGAGTTGAGCAACGTTTTCTTGAATTCCTATAGACTTTAAGTATGCATCACTCATCTGTCACTTGGCATCATTTTGTCATTCTCTGTTCTAAAA
The DNA here is from genome assembly GCF_004348235.1 of Phoca vitulina. Taxonomy (NCBI): domain Eukaryota; kingdom Metazoa; phylum Chordata; class Mammalia; order Carnivora; family Phocidae; genus Phoca; species Phoca vitulina. The sequence continues at coordinate 26,691,135 of NW_022589720.1, read as the reverse complement.
TACGTTTTTAAAAATTTATCATGTGTCTTGCAACCTTCTCACAGGCGAGAATTCTGTCTTGTTGCCTTTGGGAGAGAACATGAGGGATGTTCACAATATACGCCCCTTGTGGTGGGGATACAGTGAAGCTCCCTATTTTACTTGTATTATTTGCTTGGATACGCTGTTGCAAATAAGGCAGAACCTCACTAACTTACAAGTACTGGTGGGAGAACACCTGGGTGGCTCAGTGGGTTAAGCATCTGTCTTCAGCTCAGGTCATGATCCCGGAGTCCTAGGATGGAGTCCCACTTAAGGCTCCCTGCTCAGCATGGGGTCTGCTTTTCCCTTTCCCTCTGCCCCTCCCCCTGCTCCTTCTCTGCTTTTCCCTCTGCCTCTGCCCCTCCCCCTGCTCCTTCTCTCTCTCTCTCTTGCTCAATTTCTCTCTCTTAAATAAATAAAATCTTTAAAAATAAATAAGTAAATACTGGTGGGGCAGTAGTGTAAATTTGTGAAAAATCAGAATTCTAACCATATTTATATATTTTGTTTTTAATATTTTTCCTTAAGGCAAGACTAACACATACTCATTGTAGAAAATTTGTAAATTACACAAAAGTAAATAAAATAAAATGTATTTGCAAAATAAATAGTACCTACTTGTTTTCCAGCCTTTAAAATTTTTTAAAAATACCTGCAGTCTTACAATGTGGAGATAATGGTGATCAGTGTTTTGATCTATCACCTTCGAGGACATATATATCATCCGTATAAAGCAAGAGTTTTACAGAAAATTGGGATCCTACTTTATATAAAGCTTTGTATCCACTTTATGACCTCAACTGCTCTTTGAAAACATTCTTTTTGGGAGCTCTGCTATGTTTCAATAATGCACATTTGGGTCGTTTCTAATGTTTTTTATCAATAACACTGTGATGAACATGCTTAAAGGGAAAAGATCGCCGATTTGTTCAGGATCAATTCCTGGAAATGGGATTATCAGATCCACAAGATTTCCAAATGGCAGCTTGGTTAATTTAAAATTATGTAACTCAACAGAGGATCATAGGGGAAGGCAGGAACAAATGAAACAAGATGAAACCAGAGAGGGAGACAAACCATAAGACACTCTTAATCTCCGGAAACAAACTGAGGGTTACTGAGTGGAGGGGGGTGGGAGGGATGGGGTGGCTGGGTGATGGACATTGGGGAGGGTATGTACTATGGTGAGAGCTGTGAATTGTGTAAGACTGATGAATCACAGACCCCTGAAACAAATAATACATTATATGTTAATAAAAAAATTTAAAAATATAAAAATAAATGAAATAAAATTATGTAACTCGAAGCGAGATGATGTGTTACAACCAACAGTGAGAGCGTGGGAAGTAGGAGGCCAGAGGGAGGCTGGAAGGAGGCCAGAGGGGGCCCTCCGCTGCAGAGGGTTGGCTTCTCACATGGTTTAGATCCCCAGCCCTTGCTTGGTGCTCTCGAGTGTTTGCGGTTGTGATGCTGTAGAGTCCACTCTGAGCGGACATAGCTGTCAGGGAGTTTAGTACAAGCCCCAGAAACCAAGCCTGGCTAATTGAAGCAGAGTAAAATGTACTAAAATATTGGGCTACTCTGAATTTTCAGGAGCCCCACAGAGCTAGGCTAGAGACCACATGGCCAGGGAAAACCTCCCAAATCACTGCAGATCTGGTCCTAGGGAGACTCCCACTGCTTGCCCCACCTTGCCACTGGGACTGTGCCTGAAGTTCACCATCACGGCTACCTCCACGAGGATTACGACGGCTGTTGGGGCTGACGTTCCCTCTCCTAAGCCACAGCCCAGCATGGATGCTTGTAATCGTCCTCATTCAAGCTGCAAATAAGGCTGAGAAATTGTGGCTCTGGTGTTGGAAAGTGGTATCTGCTTCCCATCAAGACATATCAAGAGGGGCAGCCCCTAATACTGAAGAACAGTTCAGGAGCTGAGCTGCCAAAAAAGAATAACAAATACTTACCATAGGCAGTAGCAATGATTGTTGAATGCCTGGCAGCCTAGGACCTGTTCTAGGATATGTGAGACTGACGGACCTTTCTGTTCATTCCAGAAGAGCAGCCAGGTCTGATTTGTCATCATAGTCTAGTGCTTAGGGTGGAGTACGTGTACAACAAACATTTCTAGAACGAATGGATGAATGAGGGAATGAATGAATGACTATTGAGACGCTGCTGGTGGAAACAGGTGCTGCCCACCGTGGAGGATGCAGGCACTGTACTGCACCCTGGTTCAGTAGATGCCCACTGGCCGTGGAATAGAGAGGGCCGGGCCACAGATACCCCCTGTTCTATGGTCTTCACCTTCCCTCCCTCCCATTTTTGGGGAGATGCTAAAAGATAAACTGAAGCATATTAAAATTCTTTAAGAGCTTATTTGAGCAAACATCAATTCCAATCCACGGTGCCAAACTGGAAGTGTTTGGGTCTCTCCAGCCACAGGACCAAGGGGCAAGACTTTTATACAGAGGACTCAGAAGCAAATCAAGGAAATTACTTGATTGACTATAGCTTAAGCAGTTGCCTTATTGGCTTATTGTTGGCTAGTTGGCTGTTTGTGATTGGTTGTCCTTAGGCTTTGATTTCCTCACATTGAGGCATTTCCAGACTTAGGTTGGGGTTTCCCTGCATCGGCTGCTAAAGATATTAGACTCACCTCAGTCTGATGGCCTCCTGGTTTAATTAACTTAATAGGGGAAATTATCCAGGCCACACTGTCTCTGTCTTGTTAATTCTCCAGAAGTATAGAAGGCATTGGTTTTTAAGTATATTCTCTCACATGATGAGAAACAGTAATTTCCAGATTAAAAAAAAAAAAAGCAAACAGTTCTGAACACCCAAGACACCTCCATAGAAATAGGAAGCTCTTATAAAGAATGCTGTTTAGGCAGAGAGGGTTGCCGGTGAGAGCAAAGGCATTCTGGATTTATGTTTTTGGCGGTGTTATCCTCCCCCCTTTTTATGCCACTCCACTACTGCCCACTCTTTAGAAATGAAATAATTTTTAAGGTTGAAGAATTGGTTGGTAAGTTTATAGATGGGAGAGGGGTTTGAATACATAGCTGATTCTGAGTGATTTTGATTTTCCAAGTCTGACTTCCATTATTAGAAAAGGGGAACTCGGGGCACCTGGGTGGCTCAGTCGTTAAGCGTCTGCCTTCGGCTCAGGTCATGATCCCAGAGTCCTGGGATCGAGCCCCACATCAGGCTCCCTGCTCCGCAGGAAGCCTGCTTCTCCCTCTCCCACTCCCCCTGCTTGTGTTCCCTCTCTGGCTGTTTTTCTCTCTGTCAAATAAATAAAACCTTTAAAAAAAAAAAAAAAAA
>NW_022589720.1:26654356-26687690 GCF_004348235.1 Phoca vitulina | reverse complement strand
AAAAAAAAAAAAAAAAAAAAAAAAAGAAAAGGGGAACTCATAGCAGATGATGTCATCTATCCAAACCACCAAAGCATGAGGACAGTGGAGGCGCTCCCTTGCTTCCTTACCGCTTCTGCCAAGCTTTGACAAGGAACTTCGGAGATCGATGGTTTGGGATCATTTTTGGCAAGGCACCTGAATGTCAGAGCTTGTTTTCTAGGACCCTGAAGACTTTCCCTTTAAAGATACCCACGTCTTTATCCTGCTCTGCATCTGTTTTTTGTTTTTGTTTCTGTTTTTGTTTTTTTCCTTCCCAAATAGATCACTTCTGGCTGTAGGTATCACAAATACAAATTCCAGTTCATTCACACATGTGAGACGCCATATGCTAACACACAGCAATACTCGAAGCAAAAACAGCAGGGAAGTAAAAAACTTCCTTCTTTGGCTCACTGTGCCGCCCACTAAATGTCCCCCCACAGGACTGTTTAGAATGAAGAAGAGCTTGCCTAATACAGACGCTTCTCCCATCCCATATGGAGTTGACATTTTCTCAAAGCGTGCCGTCTCTCACTACTCTGCGGATATTAACTGCTCTGCCTTCCCCCAGATTTTTCAAGTAATTGGTTGCTCGCTGCCAGCAAAGCCCTCCACTTTAGAGGTACAACATGCATCATCCTCCTTAGTCGATCTTGTGGGGTTTGAGTTGTCGCCAATTACACTCCTCCTACGAGTTGGCAGATAGGTCATGTCTCTTTTGAGTGATGAAGATGTAGATGCTCAGAGCCTGGAGTTAAGTATCTAACAAGTAATAAAATTGGACAAGATCTCCTAGGTCCCTTCCAGACCTAATTTCCCCTGTATTCCTCCGAGGGTCTAGCACGTAGCCCCAGCCATGGAGAGCACGTAGTATTAGTAACCGCATGTGTTCACAGGACTGAATGCATTTCAACAAGGGAACAATGGCGACCATTTGCGGAGTGTGTACCATGTGCCAGGCACCATCCTAATTCACAGCCTAAATGTATGATCTCAGTTCTCACAGCAGCACCACAAGGGAAGGAATAGTATCACTCCTGTTTTAGAGATGGGGAAACTGAGGCACCAGTTGGATTAAGTAACTTGCCCAAGGTGGCATTTAGTATGAGGCAGAGCCACGATAGGAGCCATGGCTGTCCCACGTCAACCCCATGTTCCTCAGAATAATAATGACAACAACAATAATAAGATGGCAAATGCTTTTACAGTGTGCCAGGCACCTGCCTGAGGATTCTATGTAAATCAACTCCTGTGATTTTCACAATAATAGCAGGAAGGTGCTAATAATCAATCCAGCTTTTACAGATGAGGAAACTGAAACAGAGATATTAAGGAACTCACTCAAGGTCACACGGCTTGTATGTGGGAGAGCTCGGGTTTGAACCTAAGCTATTAACCACATGCTGTTTTGGGAGCATTTCCCTGGATTTAGTTACAGATTACGATAAAGCTACACCTCCTCACCCAGGGCAGGAAGGAGAATGCAGCTTCCTTCTTCTAGAGTCCTTTAGGTCTGATTCTGCACTCCACGGTTCTGGGTAACACTATCGGCACCTGCACGGACCCATCTGCCCCTCCCACGCACAGATGGCTTTCGTGGGTGGTCCAAGCGGTCTAAACCATTTCCTGCATATTTCTGAGAAAGTAAGAAGACTGTGGTTTATCTGTAAATGGAGGTACTTCCACAGGGAGGATCCATGGTCCCAAGTCCAAGAGTTCTGTGGGGGAGAGTACACAGGGGGCTGGAGTCTACAGTGCTGGAGAGTCTGGAGAGTGTAGGAGTTGATAGAGGATGAGCTCCTGGGACTGCAGCACACCCCCTCTCGGAGTCTCCCTGATGACCACACACGCATTGTTGTCTCTGGCTGCCCAGAGCCGTTAGGGGTGGCCAGAAGTCGAGCTCCCTGCAGGTAGGTGGAAGAGAGTGATGCTGGCAACAGAGCAGGCAGATGGAGAGAGGGTCCCGGAGGCCTGGACGCCAGTCTCCCTCTACCACTTTCCTGTTCCTCCTGGTTGTGGGGGACAGTCTCTCACTCTTCCTTTGAGTTCTGTGAAGCTGGGTTTGCCACGGCAATTGACTGGAAACCATCTGGAAGGACTTAATCACTTAAGCTTTGAAAAGGTGCATTGGCTTTGAATTCTGTGGTTCTTTCCACGCGTGTGCCAGCTCGAGGGTGTGCACTGACTCTGAGGACAGTTTTGTAGCCACGTTGCAGTGGCTTCACTTACGTAGTGACACGTCTGTGGCCCCCTGCAGCCTGCCATGGATGGGCCATTGACCAGGAGTTCCAGTATCCTGAGGCTGCCATTACAAAGGACCACAAGCTGCGTGGCTCAAACAACAGACTGTATTCTCATAGTTCTGGAGGCTAATAGTCTAACACCAAGTTGGTTCTCTCTGAGGGCTGTGGGTAGAATCTGTTCTATGCCTTTCTCCGGCTTCTTCCTGGTAGTTGGCTCACAATCTTTGGTGTTTCTTGGCATTTAGATGCACCACCCCAATCTCTGCCTTTTTCTTCACATTACATCCTCCTTGTGTCCGTCTGTCTCCAAATTTCCTCTTTTTTTTTTTTTTTTTTAAATAAGGACACCCATTATATTGAGGTAGAGACCACTCGAATGACCTCATCCTAACTAACTGGATCTGCAATCACCCAGTTTTCAGATAAGGTCATACTCTGAGGTACTTGGGGTTAGGACTCCAACATATGAATTTTGGGGGGAACACAAATCAACCTATACCACTAAGGAATCAAACAGGGGGTGAAAGAACAGGGTGCTGGGGGCTGTGGGAAGTAGATACACAGAAGGCACGGCCTCTGGAATGGCATTTCACTTTTATGAGTTATTCTAGCTTGGTGGCCTTGGGCACGTCATTTAACCTTCCTGGGTTTGAAAGACGAGCAGAGTGGGCTAGATCAGTGGTTTTGAACACCATGTTTCGTGGAGCCACCAGGGCTTGTTTTAGCTGGGGGCTTGGGGGTGAAGTTGGCAGACTGTTGACACATCACACTCCCTTCACTCACTGGTAGGCCAGCTGGTCTACCTTGGCAGACAGTAGGATTCTAGTGCTGATGTTTAGAATCATCAGTGCCTAGAGACAACACAATACAGACAGACTTTAATTGGCTGTATTGTTTTCCAATTCTCCAAAAATAGTGCACTCTTCTATTGCTCGTCTGCTGGGTGGAAAATTCAGGCAGACTGACCCCACTGATTCCCACCTTTGTACACATCGCTTTGTCCAGTGTGGTTCTGTTTTTCTCTGCTTTTAATCTCGTTGATGTATAAGGATTCCAAGAAAAATTTGAAGTAGAAATTTGCTTAAATAGAGGGTTCTGCTGAAAAAAAAAAATCATTCTCAGTTCAGAAAACAATGAAAGGATCTCTCCATTTCCTTCCAGCTCTAAGAGTCTATGTGTGTCTATAAAAGCTGTTTCAATCCTTTTAATAATTCCCATTCTCTACCTGGCAGAAAGTTAATTGCATTAGCTATGTAGGAAACATGGCGCCGAAGATTGTTTAAGGTATGGTAAGAATTTTCAGTGTTTACTGAAACTGGGCTCTGGACGCCAGAGATGTGAGTTGCAGGTTGGCTGCCACATCTTACTGGAGGTGAGACAGGAGAGTGGCTGGCTCCATGGAGGAGTGACTTTAATCCGGAGAACTGTGTTTTCTCTTAACTCTCTCATTCACATAACCTGGGATGTCTTACGTATGTCACTGCTGCTGGGGACGAAGACCTTTTCCATATGCCTATATGTGAAGTGGCGGTTTTGGTCAGCCAGCAAGAATGCCAGGCGGAGTATCATGGAGTCCTGAACAGCTGAGGTACCAGACCCAGGTGGTTGGCGGGCTAGTGGCCCTCCACCTGTTGCCCCCTCCTGAAGGCTCCGCCCCCCCCGGCACTAAGGGCAGTAGTAACCCCCTTTCCTCCTCTTGCCCTAGCATCCCTATTCTGCCCCTTCCTACAGCGGAGACCACCACCCTGCTGAGACTTTCTCTCACCTACTGTTCTCATTTTGGAAAAGAATAAGACTATCTTGATATAGGAAAATAATCCCTAATGCTTATTAAGCACTTGCCCTGTGCCAGGCACTGTTCCAAGTGCTTTACCTGTATTCACCTGTCTCAGCCTCCTAACAACCCCGTGAGGGGGGTCCTGTCATCTCCCCCGCTTACCAGGGAGGAGACAGGCACAGAGAGGTTAAGTGACTGGCTTGCCCGGGGAAGCGGCACAGCGAGGATCTGAATCCGGACAACCTGTGCTGTGAACCACCGCGAGATGCACAGGTTACCTTCCACGTGTGCCTGTGCAAGACAGTGATTTGAATGGCTTACCTTCTCTTGCCATGGAAGCAGTCCCGACAGGGCTAGAAAGGCAGCACAAGGGCACTTAGGAAGCAACAAGATAGTGTCTGCCTAGTAATCCAGAACAGAACTCCTCTTTATCCCACTGGTCCTTTGGGGAGCAGGAGTTAACATTCAGCATGCCAGGGACACTACTTTCTGTTCGTGCAGTGTGTTTGTAAATACGTCCTCCATTTCCCTCCTGCCCTGTGGGGGGAGAAGGGTCGCCCTGGGTTCTCTCCCACGGCCACGAGCGCAGGCCCAGAAACAAGGGGAAGGATGTCATCAGTGAAGAGGGGGGTTTCCAGGGCAAAGATTCAGCCTTGAACAGGAGGGAACAATTGCTTGAAGGGAAAAACAAAGCAAAACAAAAATGCTTGTTCCAACTTTGGAGTTTACCTACATTTAATTTCTGTTTTTATTTTGCAACTTCTGTGACCAATCAAGTTATCAGTTATTATCTCAATGTACGTAAAATCTTTCTTTTTCCAGTTAACATAACAAAATGTTTATTCAGCTTCATATAAATAGAAATAATCTGTGTTATAGAACACTCTAGAAGGTATGGGTTGTGCCATTCTCCTTTTATTCCTTTGATCACTGCCATAGTTCAAGGCCTGTACTGCATTAACTTTATAACCCATTTCTTCGCTTCCAGCCACTCTTCTCTCCAATTCATTCTCTGTGCTGTTACCAATATTATGTATCTATACATATGAATCTGATTGTTTCCCCACATACACACAGCTTCCCCTTGTCTAGGGAACAGCCGTGGAAACCGACCGATCTGTCCAGCTGGACAGATCATCTTAGGTCCTTTCCTCACTTTCCTGTCGCTCAAAATCTTTCCCATTCGTTAAGATCGCTGTCACACCCTACCACTACAGCAGAGCCCCCTCCAAGGCTCCAGACAGAATGAACTTCCTCCCCCAGCTCCTCCCTGATATATCCATTTTCCCATCGCTCTACCTCTGGCAAGAGCAGCATCCTACAGACCTCCAAGATGTTTTGAGTACCAATTTCCAGTCCATTAGGTTTATAATCTTTAAGCACCTGGGCCCAGCTGGATGGTTAAAAGAGAAAAAAAAATCTTCTTCCTTCTTCCTTTCATCCTGATGGTTATCTAGCATTTTCTCCCCATCATCCATAGATGCCATTTTAGAAACGGTGATCTGCTGAACAGTGGCATCTATTATACGTAGCTGGACATGTTACAATGTGGTCAGATGGTTCTCAGTTGGTTTTAAGTTCTTTTGAGGCATTTAATTATGACCACATGGATGTAGGTTCAATTTGAGGGTAGGCTGATTTTTTTTTTTTTTCTGGAACCGAGGGCTAAAATCCAGTGTTTCTTTGTTTTTAGAAAACAATCTCAAAAATTTTTACAAATTTGTAAAACAAACTAACAGACAACAAAACAAAACTATAAAACTATAAAAATACTATACCTACCAAATGCCATTTCCTATTCCTTAGGGAAGCCAAGACACTTCAACGTGGTTTAAGAGTTTTGTTTCGTTTTGTTTAAGCAGATCAAACAAGACTGAGCTAATTTACTGGCTGCTTCCCTGGAGTTCATTAAAATTTGCTATCTGTTTCCCACCATACCTCCCCCAATTTACTTTGGTTTTTAAAATATTTTATATTTCATCTTTCTTGTAATAGTTGCTAGCTTTGTACAATAGCTTTCTTAAGAGGTACAAGGATAAAAGCTAATACACACTATTATTGTATCTGTTCCAGAAGATTTCTGATGATGTCATTGGGATAAAGATTTAATGGTGTCATTTGAATGTTTTTACATGGGCCATTTATATAACTAGTTTAATAAGTTATTTTCATTGTGGAAAAAAAAAAAAGAGAAACAGCCCTTGCCCCTCCAAAACAAAAGCAATAAAGAGATCAACAGAAGCTGTAGGATTAAAAAGCACTGTTGTTCTCCTCTTGCCAACAGAATGGGCAGTAGGACTCGCGGTTATACTCTGACGGAGGGGGGGTCCTGGTTACAGTGCCCACTGATGCTGAAGGTTCGTAAATCACATCAGAGGAAGATTCTGCACACACTTGGTGGGGCCCACTAGACTCATCCAATTACATAACCATCTTTGATTTTGGTAGAGGCTACTGACTAAAAACCTACCAGGTTATAATGGTAACTAAAATGCATTAGGACTTTTTTTTTTAAATAAATGACACATCGGTCTTTTTTTTTAAAGATTTTATTTATTTATTTATTTGAGAGAGAGAGAGCACGCATGAGTTGGGGGGAGAGGCAAAGGGAGAGGGAGAAGCAGGCTCCACTGAGCATGAAGCCCGATGTGGGCTCAATCCCAGGACCCCGAGATCATGACCTGAGCCAAAGGCAGAAGCTTAACTAACTGGCCCACCCGGCTGTCCCAACACATCAGTCTTCTTTGAGGAATAAATAATAAGGATTTCATTTTTGTACATCCTCTTACCCATTTGAGTTTTTGCCCCAAAGAAAGTGGGAACAGATAGTATAGGGTTTCACGCCTTGTCTAAGCAAAATTGTGCAAACTGCCCTTTTAAACCTACCGTGCATGTTCGAGGCTACAGGACAGAACCAGAACCTCTGAGGCAAAAGCTGCCACCTACCCCCACCCATTCCAATTCCCAGAGGACCCTCCTCAAATGATCCCTCCATGACCACCTCCTTCTCCCTCCTTGTCTGCTCCTTTCCTGCAGAATCAACTCCTCCATCCTCTGGGCTCCCAAAGCACTTTTAAAAACACCCCTTTCCAAGGACCTACTACATGGCATTGTGGTTTTCTCTGGATTTGTCCCTTTACACACTCAGGTTAGTCTATGAGGGCCCCTGGGGGCAGCTGGTTGTATTTGTATCCATCTCCGTTGTTAGGTGGTCAATCTCCAGAGCAGGACTCATCTGTTCATCCCCCTCTCACTAACATGAGCCTATGAGGGCTCCGTGAATAAGTACATGATCGAGTGTCTGGGGAAAATAGCCTCTAATGTTAGTCACCCAGAATAGGCCGACTCTGTCTGGATCCGTCAATGGCTGGCCACTGCTTGAGTGGATGTTATGTAGCCCAAAAAGGATAGAGTGGTCTCTACCGGATGCCTGCAGGTGAATTTCTAAGGCACACCATTGGTTTTTGATCAGGTAACGGACATGGCCCTGTTCTAGCTTGCTGGGGCTACCATAACCAAGCCCTACAAACTGAGTAGTTTCAAGAGCAGATACTTATGTTCTCATGGTTCTGGAGCCTGGACATCTGAGATCAAGGAGTCGGCAGGTCCTGCCTCTCCTGGGGTCTCTCCCCTGAGCTCGCAGGCAGCTGCCTTCTTGCTGTGTCCTCACATGGCCTTTTCTCTGTGCCTGTGCATCTCTGTCTTACAGAGACACCGGCAATATTGGATCAGGGCCCCACACGAAGGCCTCGTTTTAACTTAGTTACCTCTTTGTAGCCCCCATCTTCAAATACAGTTATCTTATCAAGTACTGGGAAGTTGGGACTTTGACAAATGGATCCTTGGGGGGGGGGGGGCACAATTCAGCCCATGACAGGCCCTGATGTAAGTTATCCAATTTACCATCAAGAAGTGCATTTACAGGGCGCCTGGGTGGCTCAGTCGGTTAAGCGTCTGCCTTGGCTCAGGTCATGATCTCAGGGTCCTGGGATCGAGTCCCACATCGGGCTCCCTGCTCAGTGGGGAGTCTGCTTCTCCCTCTCCCTCTGCCCCTAGCCCTGCTCATGCCCTCTCTCTCAAATAAATAAATAAATAAAATTTTTTTAAAAAAGAAGTGCATTTACAAAGGTCCTACTGCTAAAGTAGAGAGAGAGAGCTATTTGCCTTTGGAATCAGCCCAAGCCTCATCTGATAGACTTTTCTGAGTAGCTCTGGATCCACATGTGGAGATTCCCAAGTGCAGGGCCCCAAGAGCATTTCAAGGCGGTCAGAGCATAGGCTGACTACAGTGGCAGGTGGGACATTTGGGAAGGAAGAGCTGTCGGGATGAAAACCTCGTGCTTCGCTGGAGAACTATGCACTGTTTCTAGAGCACGGATTGGCAAACTTTTGCTGTAAAGAGCCAGAGAATGAATATTTTTGTCTTTGCTGGCCATATAGTTTCTGTCTACTCAAGGATGCTGTTATAACTGGAAGCCGTACGTCAGGCCTAAACAAGTGGGTGTGGCTGTATTCCAATAAAACTTTATTTACAAAGACGGGTGGCTGGCTGGATTGAGCCTGCAGGCTTTAGGTTGCTCTGGTCTAGAGCACACCCTTTCTGAGTTACCTGATTTTGATTTTACATGGATTCTGAGCCTATCGGTTGAGCTATTTTACAACTCAGTAAGTTATTGATAAATGGTAACAATGCAAAGTAATTCTTGACTTTAGAGATGTAAAGTTTTTACTTCGGGAGTCTCAACTGATTTCCTTCCCCCACTTTGGAAGAAGCTGGTCTTGCCTGAATTTGCACATGTCTTTCAATATCGCTGCTTTGTAAATATGTCGATTCTTTGTATTCTCCATTTCTATTCCCTCATTAATAATGAATTAAACAAAATCTTTAACACGCACATTATATCTATGTGAAAGTCATGATTCTTTCTTTCTTTCTTCTTTCTTTCTTTCTTTCTTTCTTTCTTTCTTTCTTTCTTTCTTTCAGCACTGTTTACAAAGGACTTAGAAACTATGCTAAGAGCATTGGGCTTTTGCCCTCTGGGACAATGGTCTTTAAACTTTTTGGTCTCATACCTTTATCAGTAAATATTTTTTAGCCACCTTCCCTTGATATATGAATATAAGATACTATAGATAGATGAATATATATAAACATACACAAAAAACAGAATTGGAAAATAAGTACAGAATTTTTAATAGTGGTTTTTTCATATTTCAGAGGATCCTCTTCCTAACATCTTTGGAGACCACTTTTTTGGGGGGGCAATAAGGAACCAAAAATATTAACCAACTGGAAAAAAATGAGATCTGATACCAATAATATACCAACCAAGCATGCTGGAAAAGCTAACTGTGGCTTGAGTTGTTTGGCCCAAGGGGATGGCAGAATTCCTCTTAAGGGGAGAACTGCTCCTTTGTTTTGGAAAATAACATAATGGAAATGATTGGTTATAAAAGGTAAGCTCAGGTGGTTGTAGTCTAAATGGAAGCAGCTCCAACATGAAGAGTTCAGTTATTCGTCTAATAAACATCAGAATTTTGGCATTGTCTGTTAGAGCTTGGGGTGGGGAGGTAGGGGCCATGAGGACTCTGGCAGAGAAGATGAGAAGAGGGTCTGCTCTAAAGAGGGGAGCTCCTGAGCAAAACGGCAGAGCCATAACCTGGCTTTGAGCGGATCATGGCCACAGGCACAGAAAATGACCAATAAATATCATAAAGAGTGGTGTTGATGAGCCATTAGTATGCTCTATCACTTACAGAGGCTCAGCAAACAATGTTTTTGCCCAACAGAATGGAACATGAAGAAAGCAAATAATAATCCAAAAATTCCTTAAGGGGACTAGAGGCAGAGAGAGCCAAGAACTGAGCCTGAGCTAGGAGGGAATGAGGAGCCAGAGTGGGGGCAGCCGCAGAGAAGGGGCTGTTTGCAAGATGAATGAACTCATGGTACAGAGCCGAGGACTGAGACCCTTAAAGGTGTGATGGGGCGAGACTAGTCCAGCAGTAATATGGGAGGGACCTGAAAAAATGTCACTTCATATTTAAGGAAAGATGACCCTGGACACTGGATTACTGGAGAATTTTCAGGAAAAGACTGTTTGGCTACCTGTTTTGAAAATGTTATGGTAATGGAGTGGACAGAAAAGATCTTAGAAATAGGAAACCAGTTAAGGGATTCCTGGAAACCAGGCAAGGATGATGAGAATAGAATGAGAACATAGGGAGTGCTCCTTCTGGACACATTTTAGAGGTCGGATCAATAGGACTGCATGACAATTTACTATAGGGCAGTGAGAGAAGAGGGGTGTCAATGAGAAATAACATTTATGTAGCTCGGGAGGTTGGGGGGCTGGTGACATGCCATTCACTGAATCAGGAAACAGACAGGGAACAGGTTTTCAGGAAAGACAATGGGTTCATTATGGGTGTGTTGAACTTGAGATGCCTATGAAACCTCCTCATAGAGATGGCCCGTAAAGAATTGAGAATACAGGTGGGTATCTCAGAAGACAGATCAGAGGGACGCCTGCGTGGCTCAGTCGTTAAGCGTCTGCCTTCGGCTCAGGTCATGATCCCAGGGTCCTGGGATCGAGCCCCACATCAGGTTCCCTGCTCGGCGGGAAGCCTGCTTCTCCCTCTCCCACTCCCCCTGCTGTGTTCCTTCTCTCACCTTGTGTCTCTCTGTCGAATAAGTAAATAAAATTCTTTATAAAAAAAAAAAAGAAGATCAGAGCTAAAGACATATCTCTGGGCATGATCCTCTAGCAGGTGCCATAGTTTTTGCTTATTGCCCTTTGATAAATATTAGGAAAGCAATACTCTTTTACTTCATTCATTCATTCACTCATTCATATTTATTTATTTTTAAGATTTTATTTATTTATTTGATGGGGGGTGGGGAGAGAGAGAACACAAGCAGGGGGAGCGGCAGGCAGAGGGAGAAGCAGGCTCCCTGCTGAGCACGGAGTCCAATGCGGGGCTCCATCCCAGGACCCTGCCATCATGACCTGAGCTGAAGGCAGACGCCTACCTTATTGAGCCACTCAGGGGTCCTTATTCCAAAAGTATTTAATGAGTAGGCAAAGCACATGCTAGATTCTGGAGATAAATGATTAATAAGATCATTTAGAAGCTCATAGTCTTAGCAGAGGATCTGACCATGGACTGAAAACAGAGAGGCAGGTGTGGGGACCCACTCAGAACCCCAGAGCTGGTATAAAGAGGACTTTAAGCTAAAGACATTTGAGACTCAACAGATGCAGAAAGAAGCCTTCTCAGAGCTTCCTGTATTAGATTAAAAGCAGAAACTTCTAAGAAATGACAATTGCCTTAAATTCTCTCTTTGGGGTGGGTCTGCTCCCAGGAGAGAGCAAGGGTAAACCTATCATAAATCCCCCTCTGGGGGGAGTTTTGGCTCTGAAGAAGCTATAAAGACTACTCAAACCTGTATAGACAAACATTATCACAAACTCTCTTATCTCCCATTTGTCTCCTAAAAAATCAATTTGTCTTTCCCAAGGAAACCTATGTGTTCTTTCCATAGGAACCTTTTCTGTCTCCTCCTTTTCCCCTACTAAGGTAGGTAAATCCCAAATTCCAAACGCCCCTTTGGGTTATTCATCATAGTATTCCCATATGTATGTTTGTCGCACATGTAAATAACCTTTTTCTGCTGTTAATCTGTCTCTTGTTAGTTTAATTCACAGGCCCCAGCTACTGAACATAAGAGAGACGAAGAAAAGTTCTTCCTCTCCTGCACAATGAGGAGAGAAATTTCCATCCTGAATGGCTGGGATCATGAAAGTGGCACGACATAAAAGGGGCAATATAAAAAGATGATCAGGTTCGGAAGAAAATGTCAGAGGCAATTCATTCCATTTTGGACATTTTAATGCACATAAAGTAGTGAGGGAGTTAGTTTATCTTAGGATTTACATCACCTAGTCTTCTCATACACTGTTCACCTCCCACTGCTAGTTTTTTCTCCTTCATCCTTGACTCTCATACTCTTCCTGACAGTATCTCCTCCAGGCACAGGCAGAAAGCAAAGATAAAGTGGTTAAGACGTGAGACCCGTCTCTCTGCCATGGCTAATTACCCACATTGGCTTCCCTTCCAGCTTTTCCACTGGGTTTAAAGTCTTGGGGGCTTTCAGACTTTGGAACAGACCAAGTCTATCCAAAGAACAGGTACTGAGTCTCTCGTTCTTTTCTGCTTGATCATTTCCCAAATTCTCCTTGGGACAAGTTATATTTAGATTTTACTCCTTTCAGAACAAAGTTGCCTACATTAGCATTAGACCAGAAACCTCCCAAGCCCTACCCAAACATCAAGGACCATTTGAAGGACTTCGTCTCTAATTAATATTTTTTTGCCTGTTTACC
Organism: Phoca vitulina; assembly: GCF_004348235.1. NCBI lineage: Eukaryota > Metazoa > Chordata > Mammalia > Carnivora > Phocidae > Phoca > Phoca vitulina. The sequence goes on along the minus strand of NW_022589720.1, from coordinate 26,675,265 downwards.
TTCCCTGTTTTTTCTATCATTCAGTGCCTACCAGGTTCAATGGCTGCAATGTGCCTCAGATTGTGGCCCCTTGCTTTGCTCTCTAATTACCTCACATATTTAATATTTGCCTCTCTTACTCTTTGAGAAAAAGAATTATTTCATATAGTTCTATTGTAGTTCCTCAACTTCATTCAGCACTGCGAATATAATAGAGACTCAGTTAATAATACTTCTTTGAATCGAATTAGATGGAGTTAAGTGGATTTCTACATCTGATCAGATAGTTTTTTTTAATTCAAACTATAATTTAATAATTTATAATTCAAACTTCATGACGGTCTTGTGTGAGTGTTTTAAAAAATCAAATCTTTCATGCTCTCTGCTCAGAGAAAACCCATGGGTCCACGAGAAAGAATGGAGACTCCGGTGCCACAATGTGATTTTTGTTGTTGGCTATGACTTTGGAAATCAGGAATGTTCAGAAAATACACATTCCAGAATTCCAGGCCTACACATTCTGGCTCAGTTTCAGCATGTTGACTCTATAAATGGTTCCTTGACATACACACCGTTTTCAATTCTTTACACAATTGTCTTAGGGTGGAATTTTCTGTTCTCCTCCCGCCAGAATCCCAGTGTTGCTTGACCTCCCACTGTGGACGTACATGACGCTTTGTAAAACAGAGGGCTCTAGTATATCGTGAGCTTTGACCGTTTGGCTCCTCCAGGACTCCTTCCGGCCTTCTTCTCTGAGAGGGCAGGTGCACATGCTGACAGGGAGGAAAAGGAAGATGGAAGGTTTTAGTGTTTAAAAAGGAGAAAACGATTTTAGCCGTATAGTAACTACAAATATACATATGTGGGAGCTCCTGGGACAGACCCTGGGTTTCATTTCAAGGCAAATTGCAGGGCTTACCTCTACTTTATCCAAACAATCCTGAGGTTTTAAAGCCCGTCCAGGAGGCCGGGGACGAGCTGATGACTTCATACTGAAATCATGCAAACCCATGAGCTCATGGGCTAGAAGATGAAACTGGAGGAGACGCATGACTTCGAAGGAAGTGGCAGGAAGTCTGTATAAGATCACAGCAATGCGCAGAGTGGAAGTGGGGAAACCAGGCTGCTGGAATGTGGAGACTTTCTTGCAGGGACTTGTAGTGAAATGAAACTGCTTGGTTTCACTCAAGTGCCAGCAAGACTCTCAGAGAAACTGGACGAGCAGAACTGAAAAGCCAAGGGACACTTTGCTTTTTGCTCTCTCTGACCCCAGTGAGTGCCATCCTCAGGACAGGACGAGGTCACGGCGGTCTAGCCCACCCTCTCTCTGTGTGCAGTCCCCGAGGCTGGTGTCGCATTACTCTCGCTCCCCTGGGCTGCACAGAGTCATCCATTTGTTAGCTCTTTGGTCTGAGACGGCAGGCCCCGGGGTGCCGCTGGACCTGGTCCAGGCTCCCAGAAGCCTGGGCTGGGGCGTGGGTGGGGTTGGGAGTGGCCCTGGGCTCCCATGACACCAGGAACACAACGTCCAAGTCAGACAGACGGAGGGAGCAGAGGTGTTGGTTTGAAGGAAGAGTCAGACAAGGTGGAATGAGGCACAAGACCAAAGCTGAGAAAACCTTATCAACGGGAGCAGGTGCAATGTAGCCAAAGGGGCTTTTCCTGAGACACCAGAATCCTGGTCACGGAGGGGAGGCTGTTAAGTGCCCTGTATCGGTCAGTTGCACAGAACAGAACCCATCTAGTTGTTTTATGCAGAAAGGATTTATTTCAGGGACTTCAGTGACTTATAGAATTATTGAGAGGGCTAAAGAAGCAGACTCAAAATCAAGTTTTCATGGGATGCCTGGGTGGCTCAGTTGGCTAAGCGTCTGACTTCAGCTTGGGTCATTATCCCGGGGTCCTGGGATCGAGCCCCACATCGGCTCCCTGCTCAGCGGGGATCCTGCTTCTCCCTCTCCCACTCTCCCTGCTCATGTTCTCTCTCTGACAGATAAATAAAACAATCTTTAAAAAAAAATTAAAGTTTCAGGAACAACTCCCTAAGTGACATCACAGAAGCAGGCCACCCAGGGAGCCGTGGTTTCTTCTGCATTTGGAGGCTGCCTTCTCAGTCAGGGAGCTAGCTCTGGAGTCCCCACCCACTGACAAGATGGGGAGGCTGCTGTGATTGGGGGGCCGTGGCCACCTCCAACGCTTGCTGGGCCCGTTGCAGTCGGCACCACCAAATGAATGCATGGCACCTGCTCTGACACTCAGGAGTCCGGTGACGGAGGGCTGGGGTCTCTGCTCCCACCACCGCAGGACAGCAGGTGCCCCCATGAGCGGCCTGCCCAGAGAATCAGCAAAAACAACACAAGTAGAGAAGCTTCATTTTCACTAGACCTAGCTCTAACACATGCAAATGGAGGTCCACTCCCCATATACGTTAAATGCTAAAAGTTACAAATCAAATATGTTCTACAAATATGCTCTGTTGTATGCACCCTGCAAATATGTTCTACCCTCCTACTTTGACAAATACACCCTTATTAACAATGTGGACATTCAGAGTCAAATTTAGATTCTTGAACTCCTCTGAAGAATGTGCCAGAACTTGGCAGTGTGGGAGAGCTAGCCCTTCACCCCAGTCTCCTGCCACTATCAGCTTGTCCTACACTGCCAAGGGCTTTGTGCCCACGTGTGGACGCTCCAGCTCCCATGTCCAAGCTCTGCTCAGACAGCAACCCCCCCTCTGCCGCCCATTAGTCACCCCTCGTGGAACTTGCTTTGCTTAATGATTCTACTTTCAGCCTCCAGTCCCTTCTGTTCTCTTCCCTACCCAAGGAGCTGATTTCAAGGGTTTGGGGGAAGTAAGAAATGCTTCTGCTTACAAGGAATTGAAAACCCATTGGTCTCTAGTCTAGGAGACAGGAGAGCAAGGTAGGGAGTACATGGGCTTTGGCAGTATTAGATTGCATCTGGCAAGTTATCTAAGTTCTCAAAGCCTCAGTCCCTTCATCTCTGAAATGGGACTAATAGGATGCTGTTTAAGAAAATGCATGGAAAGTGCTTACTCCAGTGCCCAGGCCAGTAGGAAGTGCTCCAAAAAAGTTAGCCATTATTAGTGTTGTTGTGATTACAAATGAATTGGTAAGACTGACTGTACGGGAACAGTCAAATTATTAGGGTCTTCTTGGGTCTTGAACCAGATTTTGAATCAGATGAATTCTTATACGCTCCATTCAGTCTCTGCGCCCTGAGCCAGCCATGGGTACTGCTTGGACCAGGCTGGAGAACAGCAGCCTTCATCCTGCCGGTCTGTTGTGCCTGATAATGGCTGCCGGAGAACTGTGCTGGGGGGTAGCCCGCAGCCGAATCTGGGCACAACCCTGTGATTGATTAATGATGCCTGTCCCGGGTGTGGGAGGAGATAGGGCGGTATGTGGGCCAGGTATTTGGCATTCTTGGCCTAGACCTCATTTCTGAGCAGTAGAAAAGAAAACAGACTTGCAGAGAAACACTAGGATGGAGTCCCACTTCTCCCGGCCCCGGGCTCTGGGAGCAGGGGCCAGCCACTTAACCTGCCTGTGCTCAGATGCTTCATCTGTCTAATGAGGATAGCCAGGTTTACCCTGCCTACCTTATAGAGTTATTTGTGAGAGTCAAATGAGATAATGCTTATAAAAATGCCATCAGTTGTGAGGTGTTGCCTAAATGCAAGGTGTTTATTATCAGTGGGTGGTATTTGGCCAGTTTGTACTTGACAAAGAGGAAGCGCCAAGTCAGAAATAGCCTTGGTCTGCCTCTGCCTGGATCATGTCGGCCTGTCTCTGCATCCTCCGTTAGTTTCCAAGGGCTGACCTGCTGGGAGGGAGCCTGGTAGGGCAGAAAGAACTTGTATTCCAAGCCAGGTGCCACCTCACTCATTGACTGCGTGCTTTAGGTCAAGTTCCGTAGCCTGTGTGAGCCTCACTTTCTTCATCTGTGACACAGAGATGGGATAAAGACGATGGGGACATCTGTTCTGACTGTCCCAGGGCGAAGACAAGATGCTGGTGAGATCCAAAGTGGTAACGATCCTTTATGGTGATCTGAGCCGTGTTCAGCCTCGTTCTTCTCACTTATCTGCTGATGATTCGAACCGAGGTGGTTGAATGAAGATGAAGAATGAGGCAGCACAAAATGGCAGAGTAACACAGGATCTACTTTTGCTCAGTTAAAAACCAGAGGAGTCATCCTGCTAGGTAGACTATTTCCTCATATTCTGCCGAGAGAGGGAAAAGGGCATTCAATCCTCTATCTTCAGAGCGTGCAGTAGACGCTCAGCTCGGCACCAGCGGCCGTCTGGGCTTTATCCTCAGGTCCCCAAGACTGCCCGGCCTGGAGAAAGGAGACATGAGGGGGTTGCTGAGTTTACTATCCCTTTCTCCTGGACAGTACACACGGCTTCATCTGTAAGGGCTGGGGCTTACCAGGAATGCAATAAAGAAGTGAGTCTCAGAGGGCTGGGCCCTTCCTTAGCCCCGTGTCCTGGCCACTCCTCAGTGATCTCAGCCGACCCACTCTGGGCCCCATTCAGAAGGAAATCTGGAGACCTGAGTTGAACTTCACGTTTCTAAGCTATGATGAGCTCCTCTCCTTTCCCAGGACTCGCCCAGCTCCCCTCACCTAGCAGCACCAACACATTGGAAGTGCCCCAGTCACTATGGAGTTCTGTTTCTTCCTTCATGGAGGAGGGAACCGAGGTTACAGGCAAAGTGATGGGACTGAAGTCACACAGCCAACACCCCTGACCCCCCGTCTATGGCTCCTTCATCTTCAGCCCTGCCTTCTGCTGCTGATTCTTAGTAAAGAATGCGTCAGATAGGGGCGCCTGGGTGGCTCAGATGGTTAAGCGTCTGCCTTCAGCTCAGGTCATGATCCCAGGGTCCTGGGACCGAGCCCCACATCGGGCTCCCTGCTTGGCGGGGAGCCTGCTTCTCCCTCTCCCTCTACTGTTCCCCCTGCTTGTGCTCTCTCGCTCTCTCTATCAAATAAATAAATAAAATCTTAAAAAAAAAAAAAAAGATATTTCCCCATTTAAAAAAAAAAAGAATGCGTCAGATATAGGGATCCTTCCGCATGAATGTGTTAGACAGGAGAGTGCTAAATGCTAGTTCAAATGCTCACGTTTCCCCAGCGTGTGAGGCCAACTGTGGGGACCTGGGGCATTTGGCTGGAGGCCAAGAAAGAGCACTGGTTCACGCAGTCTGCCACCTGGCTGGTGGTTTGCTTCACCTACAGGGAAGGCTGACTTTCCATCCGGGAGTCCCATACATCAACTCTCCCACCATCCAGAGACAAGAGAGTCCTTGTGGGAAGCCAGGCGGTGGCCCAACCCTGACCTCACACGGGGCTGCCCTTTCTTGTTTCCCAATCCTTCCTTGCCCCAGCCTGTTTCGCTGAGGCCGAACAATGCTCAAGTCTGCAGGTGGGTGAGCTCATGGCCTGTTACAGGTGTTTCTTTTGTACAATGGCCAGGCCAGATGAAGGATGTGTGACCCTTAACAGTCCCCCTTCAAGCTCTTTACAGTTTACAATGTCCTAAGAGAAGGCTGATGGACGCCCAGCAGCCACCTTGTGTTTCCCTGGCACCGTGCCAGCCCCACGGATGCTTTGGAGATGACCCCTTATTGCTCATTGTGTGCGGGCTTACCTGCAGTGGTCCCTGCCTTGGAAAGCTCTATATGCATTTGGAAAACCTAAATTACCAGTAAGAAGCCAAGTTTAATACGGAAAAACCAACCAACCAAACTGGAAGGGGATGGCAAAAGTTCCCATTAGGGTTATCAGATAAAACAAAAATGCAAGACGCCCAGTTAAATTTAAGTTTCAGATGAACCATGACTAAATTTTTAGTATCAGTATGACTGTGCAATATTTGGGACATCGTCCTACTAAAAATTGTTTGTTGTTCATCGGTATCTGAACAGGGTGTCCCGTGTCTTCTCTGACAACACAGAGAAATTGTGGAATTCCACGGTCAGGGTATCCTATGAAACACACCTTGACTCTTGACTGTTGAATGACATCTGGGACTCTTCCAGTCCTGACATTAGCAGATCTGTTTGATTTGTTACTGTTCACAAGCCCCGGGCCAAGGACTTGGGAAGTTCCACAGGAAGGCTGGCGCCTGGTCCCTGCCACTGGGAATGCCCTAGAGCGAAAGTGCCCAGCCAATGCATGGAAAATGCAAATGGAGCTGAAGTCAGCACACTTGGACACAGGCAGCCAAATTACAAAGAGCTTTCATATAGCCTTCTCATTTGATTCCTCAACATCCTTGAATAGGGTCAGGCACACGTCATCCCTTCTGCTGCAGATGAGAAAACGCTCGGGTACTATCGGCCACATCAGCTCAGGCTGTGGGCGGAGACCTAAGAGTCACCCTGGCTGTCAGGCTCTAAGACCAATTGCACTTTTCCTTTCTTTATTGGAAAATACTGCATTAGTGTTACAGTCAAATATATTTTTCCAAAAACCATTGCAATATTTCTTCTGTCTATAAATATAATATTCAAGTATTGTAGCAAACTTGGGACTACAGATAAGAAAGAAAGAAAATCAAGAAAGAAAGCTATTTCATAATTGGCTGATAACTATTGCTGACATGCAGGTGTATGGTCTTCCACTCCGTGTCCTCCTTATATATATTAATATATTATGTCTTAGTCACCTTGGGCCACTAAAACAAAATACCATAGACTGGGTGGCTTTAACAATAGACATTTATTTCTCACAGTTCTGAAGACCGGGAAGTCAAGATCAAGGTGTTTGCAAACTCAGTTTTTGATAGAGGCCCTCTTCCTGGTTGGCAGATGGAAGAGGGCCTTCTCCCCATGTCCTCACATAGTAGAGACAGGAAGCTCTGGTGTCTCTTCTTATAAGGGGACTCATCCCATTATGGGGGCTTCACCTCATGACCTCATCGAAACCTAACCTCCTCTTAACACCATCCTATTAGGGGCTAAGGCATCAATATATGATTGGGGGTGGGGTACACACATATTCAGTCCATAATATATTCCTACTTTTAAATAAAAAGGCCATGTCATTTTATTCACATGCATGCACATGTGAGTGAGGTAAATATAAATGTGTAAATAGTAACATACATGAAGCTAATCCTCTGTATATATGAATCAACATATCTCTATGTAATATGAACATAGATGATTTCGAAATGAGATGATTTGCTTTTGGCATTAACCAAGACTTAAGACTAAGCACAGAAAGAGGGTGGAAAGTACCAAATAAACTCCAGATAGAGAATAAAGAGTGGGCAGTGAGGGCCACGGGGCGATGTTCTACCACTGTGAAGGGTGAGGCCAGTTGTCCTGCATAATGAACTGTTCCTAGTCAAGAATGAGGGCTTGGTGGGTGAAGAGGCTAGAGTTAACAATCTGTCTCTAACGTTTTCCCATTGAAATGGTGATTTACACTCACTACTATTCCCCAACAATTGGTTTCCCCTTTGGACACAGGCCCTGGTAAAACATAACCCAGAGTTGATGTTATTGTGATTTCAGTAGCACTTAGGACTCAGCTGTAACATGTCTGTAATCAATATATTCATAAATAACTCATGCTTATATATAATCTCAGGACAGGTGATTGTTTTAGGGTTTGGAAGCCTTTCTTTATTTGGAAAGGTCAATACTGTAAACCTGAAGCCTCTTTATCTTACATGGCAGCTAAAATGGCTGACTTTTTGCAGTCACCAGACACAGTGACTTAGGACAACACAGTCTGATGATGGCCTGGGGCCAGGATCAGAGGCTCATGTTGAGAGCAATGCTCCTCGGGTCTTGAGGCTAGGAGGGACCCATAACCAACATTTGGTTCACTGGTCTTGCTGCAGGGTCAGTCACATAAAATGGCCGTTTATCATGTTTTCCCATCATATGACGTACTAGTTCTCAGAGAAATTTCTCTCTCCCACAAAGTGAACCTCAGAACACCCAGTCCCCCAAATAAGTGTGCTATTCAGATCTTTGCAACCCACTCTCTAGCACTGCAGCAGATCCTACAGAAAATGACAGGAGAGATCCAGGGCTGAAGATGATTCCCCATCTCATTCAAAGGATCCATCTGACCCTCTGAGTCTCCGCTGGATGTCCTGCCTTAGTAAGAAACACTGGCATAAGCCACTCACATAACAGATGGCTGTGGAAATCTAGATCAATGCAGGCACTGTATTTGGTTATTTTTAGTTGTATGCATATATGTAAACACTAAATGCATAGTGTTCTTTGTCTTCAGAACAAACCTTTTATAAAGGGATCCTATTCAAATTCCTTATATCTCTTGCTGGGCAAAGTCAGAGTCTTAAATGCATTAAATAGAATGAGAACCTACAAAAGAAGCATCTATCAAAATATAGTAGCATCTTATACCATCGTGATCTAACACGGTTTGTTCAATGTTAACCTTGCTTGGAAAAGAAAATGTTGGAAAGCTTTGTTTAAACCTACCAAAGAAGAAATCCAAACTAATACAAAACAAAAACCCCAAATGGCCAATTGTTTCAGACCTGAGACCTTGTTCTACTCCTTCATTTACAAGACTTTTTTGCCTGGGACACGATTTCTAATTATTTCTAAGTTCCTAAGGAGAACAGAAGAGGTGCCCTCTCTAAGTGTGAATTCCTAACATGGAAGGAAAAACACACCAGTGACTTCAACAACAGTAACTGTTTGGGGCCATGATTTTGGCCAATGGTAATGAGCACTGATAAACTGCATCGAATATTGAAATACATCCAAAGCAGAATTTGAAATTAGAATTCACTAGTGCCAGACGGGCTGATGAGGCACCAGGCAGGCCAATTACTCTGTTCTGCGATGTCCTCAGTTATTCTGAACGCGTGAGTGCCACCTAGTGGCAAACATTGACTTTACTTACAGGGCGGAGGAATTCTGCAGTCTCCCCTTGCCCAAAGTTTAGGAAAATAGCTCCATTCTCTGCTAGTGCTGACCTCAATTCCCTTCTCCCTTTTCTCTTTTATTGTATTCCCCCTTAGTTCTGTATTTTAATTAATGCAAAGTCATCCATTTACTTTCTCTAATATCAAAGAGTTCCCTTCACTTCTCCGTGCTACCAGTCCAAAAGAGCCCAAGCACCTACCTGCAAACCCCCCTCCATATTCAAGATACTTCTACTCTATCCCTTTCAATTTCGTGGCACGGGATGCAAAGGTTCCTTAAGAGAGAAGCCCTTGAAAGACAGCTTGCTATGGGCAACTGAAGAGCTGAGAACACTAGCACACCCATTACTTAAGGAATTAGTTAAGTAAACATTTCTATTACCATGACTTCCAAGGTTCAAAAAAACATTAATGCAGAGGATATAATGCTAACTGAAATAAGTCAGACAGAGACAAATTCCATATGATTCCACTCATTTGTGGAATCTAAAAAACAAAACAGAAACAGACTCATAAATACAGAGAACAAACTGGTGGTTCCCAGAAGGGAGGGGTGGGGGATGGGAGAAACAGGTGATAGTGATTAAGAGGTACAAACTTCCAGTTATAAAATAAGTTAAGTCATGGAGATTAAAAGCACAGTGTAGAGAATATAGTCAATGCTATTGCAATAACATATACTGACAGATAGTAACTACACTTACTGGGGTGAGCACTGCATAATGTATAGAATTGTCAAATCACCATATTGTGCACCTGAAACTAATAAAACTTTGTATGTCAAGTATACTTCAATAATAAATTTTTTAAAAATTCTGATGATAGCAAGTGTGGCGCAAAAATATCTGGGAAAAAATTCTCAAAAAAATTGTTTTCATATTTTCAGTTAAGGATGGATATATGTTATCTTTATGCTGTGGGGGAAAACAAATAAACCAACATATAATTGAGTCAATACAAAACAAATATAAGGATACAAAACGACAAAGCAACGGTGAAGAGAGATGGCATAGATCAAAATAAGAAATGCTCATCGTAAAAGATTTTGGAAGATTGTACTAATGTCCACTCCCTCTAGCAAGTTATGCCCCCAAAAGTGTTACCTAAACCAGCTTTCAAACTAACGTCCAATTCAGCATCATCCAGGTATCCAGGGGATCCTTAAAAAAGCACTCAGCCCAGACACCTTAAGATACCAGTCATGCCTTATCAGGCATCAGCAACACCAGCCATATAATATCCATAATATCATCTTGCATTTCCAAGAGGTTTAACAGGACACGGGTATCCAATTGTATTCTTTTGCTATTTTAGGAGGCAGGGACATGACTGTCTAATTTGTTCCTCTAACCTACTGCTCAGCACCAAGTGCCCAGCTTGTATGGTGGAATAAATATTTGCCAAGTTGAATTGACCTAAAAGAAGAAAGAAGAAAGCAGGTAAGGCGAGCCACGTGAAGATTTGGCGTCTTCTCTATGATGGAAAATGTTTAAAAAGAGAAGTGGGAACCCCTGGTTCATGAACTAGACCCGTAAAGGAAAAGTCTACAAGAACTGACCTGAGTCTGTGGGGCACAGAATAGGGGGCTCTGGGATCAGGATTAGCCTTCAGGTGGGGGTGATGACTTCGAGGGTGACAGTTGGGACTGTTGCGTTCTGGTCTTGTTCTTTTCTTGTTCTGGGTGCTCGTTATACCAGTGTGTTCAATTTGTGAAAATTTATAGAGTCATGCGCTTACGTGTATTTTTCTATACATACGTTAGGCAAGAAAAAAGTTTACATAATAGCAATCCTTCATAGGCAATCCAACTTCAGATAATGGAGCCTCTGAAGCAAATCGCCTGAAGCCGTGTTTACCCTTGAACACTAATTAATTAAGAGTCTGGGCTTCAGACCAAATGGCTCAGATTGGAATCCTGATTCCACCACTGACTAACTGGGAGATCTGGGTTGTATTGCGTAATACCTCTAAGATTCCATTTTCTCATCCATAAAGTGGGCAAATAATAATACAAACGTGACTGAGGTGTCGGGAAGACTACTCAGAATTGCTCGTGCCCAGGATCTGGCACATCGTCCACTTCCAAGGAACGACTCTAGCCCTCTTAGAATTACTGCAGTGCATACAAACCTAGCTGTCAAACAGAGGTGTGCCGGAAATTCACCTTTCTTTCTGCTTTTATACTTGGCCTTTTTTTTTTTTTTAATTCTTTTTTTTTTTTTTTTTTTTAAAGTCTTTTTTTTTTTTTTTTTTTTAAAGTCTGCTTCCTTTGGGTAGCAGAAAATCTCTGTCATTTCAGATTTCCTACTCTCACCCCTGGGATTGTATCTACATTTCAGCTTAGCCTCTACGTTGCTCTGTACCGTGTCTGCCTACTTCTTACTCCCATGAGATCTTGGGTGGCCAGCCACAGAGATTTTAACTGCCAGGCTCCTTAGCTCCCCTCAGCCACTCCTGTGTTCCTCTGGGGAACATGGCATGACCACGCCGCTCCGGCTCCTTACTAGGGTGAGGGTGCTCTGTGAGGCCATTTTAAGCTGTCTGTCTGAATGCGTGCACACTCTCTACTCTGGGATCATACTGACCTGCCAGCGCTATATCTGAGAAAGTGATTTGTCTTCGCCTCAGCCAATGGAAGGATCAGGACAGAGGGAGGCCTGCATTACTTAGCAGAACGACTATAACACAGAGACTCTTGAAAACCAGAGAGAAGTTTATGTCTATCGTATGTAATTATCCAGGTATGTTTGGGCTGGTGGACAACCTGCTTCATGAGGTCATTCAGGGAACCAGGTTCCTTCCATTTTATTTTTCCACCATCCCTTAAAGTATTTCTTCTTCTTTATGGTCAAAGTCAGACTGAGGCACATTCATGTTCCAGATCACAGGTAGGAGAAGAGAGAATAAGTCCAGGCAAATCGTTCCCTTAAGTAGGTGAAGCCGAAGTTACTCAAAACCTTACCACTCGTGATCTTTCGATGAGAGCTTATCACATGACCACATCACCTGACTTATCCAAGCATTCCTTTCAGCAATGTTCAGCACTCTCCCTCTGGTAAACACCAGCTTCTTCATCATTCCGAATGGTGTTTATTTTCCATTTCAGTTAGTGTCCATAGGGAACTTTCTCTTTGCCCACTCCTTAACTGGCTTTGAGAGTGAAAGGACAATGGAAACTATGGAAGTAGAATCAATAGGACTTGACAACTGATTATAGTTGATGATGATTTTAGATTCCACATATAAGTGAGGTCGTGCAGTATTTACCTTTCTGTGTCTGACTTATTTCACTTGGGTTATATCCCCCATATTTGTCCATGTTGCAAAATGGCAGGATTTCCTTCTTTTTAAAGACTGAATAATATTCCATTGTATATATACGCACTGTATTTTCTTTATCCTTTCATCCATTGATGGACATTCAGGTTGTTTCCACATTTTGGCTATTATGAATAATGCTGCAATGAACTAAAATAGTCAAACTCATAGAAGCAGAGAGTAGAATGGTGGTTGCCAGGGGCTGGGGGGAGAGGAAATGGGGAGATATTGGTCAAAGAGTACAAAGTTTCAATTATGAAAGATGAATAAGTTCTGGAGATACTAACAGATAGCAGTGTGACTCTAGTTAAAAATACTGTATTGTATACTTAAATTTGCTAAGAGGATAGATCTTAAGTATTCTTATCACACACATACACACAGAAGAAAGACAATGATAACAATGTAGACTGATGGATATGTTAATTAGATTGACTATGGTGATCTTTTCACAATGTCTATTTATATCAAAACATCAAATTGTACACCTTAAATATGTATAATTTTTACATATCAATTATATCTCAATAAAGCCAGGAAAAAAAGTTGGTAAAATAGAAAGAGGAATTGAAGCTTTTCTTTTTTTTAATGTGAAGCCTAGGGTGATATGAGCTGATATGGGAAATACTAGAAAAGGAACAAATTTAATGAGAATTTAAAAATTACAGTGAAAATAATAACAATATCCACCTTATGTACATACTGAGAACTTTGACTGTATTACTTCATTCAATCTTCAAAGCACTTATTCTTGTTTTAATTTGGAGATGAAGAACCGGGGCACGGTGAGGTAAAACAAATAGCCTAAGGTCATGCTGCGTAGATCAAGCAGCAGATCAGTGCGTAGAACCATGTCTGTTTTGGTAAAGACAGGTCCTTCTTTTTCTACCTTACCTTGAGAGCTACCTAACGAAACTGAATAGCAGTCACTTCCTTCCGAGGCCCGTGAATTCACCAAGACTTTTCTCACCCAAGGCTCTTTGCTTTTGCAATTTTCCTTACTTGGAACAGACTCCTCCTTTCTGTCACCTCTTCAGAGAAGTCCACCCTGACTCCCAGCCTATGTGAAAAATCCATCCCCACTGCCTGCACATTGTTCTTTCTGAGCATGGAGCAGACTCGTCATTCCTGTATAGTTTATCGATTTGTATTTATCTGCTGAAGAGGGAGCCTGGTGTAAGGTTTACGGGTGCTAGAGCCAGACCGCCTGGATTTAAGCCCTTCCCAGCTGTGCGATCCTGAGCAGGTTCCTCTAATGTCCTGGTGCCTCAGTTTCCTCATCTGTAAAATGGGGGATAGTAATATTCCCTACCTTGTGGGATTGTGAGGAGGGTTAAACGTGTTAATATGTGTAAGGTGCCTAGAACAGTGGCCTGCACATAGCAGGGACTCTGTGCGTGTTAAATAAATAAAAGAAATAGCATACCTTTCGTCCACCATGCTGCAAAGTCCACGAAGATGGTGGCCACGTCTTCTCTCTCACTACAGTGGCTAGCACAATGCCAGACCACGCCATCATCGCTGTTTCTGTTGCTTTACATCTAGTGAGCATTCAGTACCTGTTGAATGAATAAATACGTAAATGAATAGCTGAATGATGTTCTCCGTGGGGGAGGGGAGGAGCAGAATAACCTGGTGACCAAAACCAGCACATAGCAAGAGCACGAGTTTCCAGAAAATACTGACCAGTAGAAGTCCCCGATTCAGTGGGGAGTTGAACTCGGAACCCGTGTCTGCCGTCTGTGGGAACCAGATCATCCACGACGGAGTGCGGGAGCCGCCTGGACCACCCCTTAGAATTGTCCTCCTCTTACTTCCCAGCGGACAGACACTGCAGTCACCGACGCTGCGAGTCCTGCTAGGTCTCGGGCAGCCCCGGAAATGGGAAGGAGCCTCTGGGTGGGACCCAGGCACACCCTCCCACCCACTGATTAGGCGTCTTGCTTGCTGACCCCGCCACCCTGGTAACAGCTGCTTCCCTGGCTAGCCTGAGCTCTGGCCTGGTCACAACATGGGGCTGTTCTGACTCTCTCTGAAGGGGACTTTTCCAGACCCCAAACTATGGCAGCTCTGTGGGCCGTCCCTTTCAGAGGCGACCGAGGCTCTTAAATCATGTGAAAAGCACCTCCAAGTGGGTGGGGACTCAGTCAGGCAGCCAGCTGCTCTATTAGTTCTTGTCCAACCCGGGTCTCCAAGGCGCCAGCAGAAGCCCAGTAAAATAGACCTCGATGGCCCTGGCTACTTTCCAGAACCTGGTCTGCGCCCTCCTCCTCCACAGCCTTTGTGGAGCCCTGACCGGTCCCTGCGGCCTCCTCCGGGCTGCCCCGCAAAGCCTCCCCGTCTGCTGAGTCCCACTTGTTTTTCGGTCTCTGTTTGCTGAATGGCCGCAGGGTTTCCCCTTTCCTGTTCCAGACCAGCTGGAAGCCTTGTTGTTAACAGTTTGTTTGCAAGCTCATGGTGGTCTATGAACTGGTCTGAAATTTCCAGGAGACATTCTGTCGGTCTCTCCTCAGGGAATTATTCTCTCCTCGGGTGATTCTTGCTCTGCCCTCTCTCTGTCCCTCCTTTAGCCCACACACTGCACACCTCGAAAACACTCCCCTCCTCCAGAGTTTCTGACGACAGAAAACACTTCCACCCCTAAAAATGTGAAACAGGGGAAGTCACCTTCCATGAGGCTCTTGAAGGATAGTCCTGGGGAAAATTCCAGGTCAGCTGTTTGGAAGCTGTTTGCAGTTGGTCTACTCATTAAGAGAATTTCTGGCCCCACTTAGTTGTGAGAAGCAAGCCATTAGCTGAGGAACAGGAAGGAGAGTGACCATGACCAAGACTTGCTTTGGCACAAATGCCTCCAGCGGAGTCTATTCCTGTCCACAAGGCCTGGCAGTCACTCTGAACTCTTCCCCGGACGCCACCCCAGAGCCAGGCAGCACGCATCTCCTTCTCAGCAGAGTAGCGTCCATTTCCCACAGCAGGCCCATCCTGAGGGACAAGGAGACAGACTTGGCGTGCTGACTCTTCGGTGGGTCTTGGCTGGAAGCATGTGTGGTTATACCCTCACTTTCAGCCGAAGCCCATATAAGTTATCAACATGTCCTTACATTTTCTTAAGGCTAATGGGATGAAACAAACCTTAAACTGCTAATAGCTTTTTGACTTGGAAGGGAACTCAGAAATGATCCAGTTCACTGGTGTTTAGGCTTTTTTTAGCCACAGCAAAACCCCTTCCAGTGAGATCTTACTGAGAAGCCCATGACCTGTGTGTGGAGTAGAGAAGAGCTCAGACCCCACAGACTCCCCTCCTTATCCTCTCGGCAGTTCTTGAGGCGCTCACTCTGAATGCCTTGGATTCTCTGGAACCTACCTTGAAAGTAATTCATTACCATGGAGCAAAATGTGGCCCAGAGAACCCAACCAACCTGCCCAATATAGAAGTTACTTGGAGGCCTGAACACAACTAAAATCCAAGTCTCTTGAAGCCAGATTTATGCATTTACAAACGTTCTGCCATGTAACATATTATCCACATTTGTGTTTAACTTAGCCCTATCATGAAATGGCTCATCCCATTTCTTTTCTCATTGATTTTAGTACTTTCTACTGTGTATTAGTTTTCTAGGGCTACCATAAAAAAGCTCCACACACTGGGTGTCCTAAACAAGAGAAATTAATTTTGTCACAGTCCTGGTGGTTGGAAGTCCAAGATTGAGGTGTCTGCAGGCTTATTTCCTTCTGAGGCCTCCCTCCTTGTCTTGTAGATGGCTCTTTTCCCCCTGTGTCTTCACACGATCTTCCCTCTGTGCACGTCTGTGTCCGAATTTCCTCTTCTTACAAGGACACCAGTCATATTGAATTAGGGTCCACCTAGTGATCTCATTTTAACTTAATTACCTCTTTAAAGACCCTATCTCCAAATACAGTCACATTCTGAGGCACTGGGGTTTAGGAGTTAAACATATGAATAATTGGTAGTGGAGGGGGACACAGTTCAGCCCGTAACAGTTGGCCAACCTTCACCTTTGAGTGGTTTGTTCAAACAGAGCATATGGAAGCTATAGTCCCTGATTTCTTGTACATTTAAAAACATTTTTCCATAGCCTTATTTTTAGGTCACTTTCTTTTCTCTTAAAACTTGGAAGACATTGCTCTACTGACTTCTAGCTTTGCAAATCACTATGGAGAAAGTCCGAGGTAAGTGGAATTTCTTTTTCTAGTTCCAGGTGGCAGATACACGAGGGAGGCCATTTTGGACCGGCCCTGGACAAACAACAGGATGACTTCTGCCTCACGAGGGTGACCACCAAGGAATGTCAGCTGAACCCAGCACAATCCGCTACCCCCGAACCTTGAGCAGATAAAGAGTTGTCATTGTAAGCCACTATGCTGGGGGACCACAGTGCGCCCCCCAGCAAGTGATGTCTGGCACACGGAGCCAGCACGAATTCTCCCTGGGCCACAGAGCAGTTTAGGACCCAAGGTTATGTGCGTGGGTGAGTAGTTTAGCATTCGTCTCTCTCAGGCCAACAGGTACCTGCCTCAGGACGCCGTGTGGAAATGCCTGCCTCATCTGCAGACTGCTGCCCACGAATGTCATTGTCTGAGCGCATCCTCTCTCAACTCCCTGTAGGGGCCAAACTTGGCTGTGCTGATTCTGCTGTCACCATCTCTCTGGGCGCCCCCCAGCATTCCTGTTTGGATTTTGTGGACTTGGCAGCCTTCCTCCAGATAGGGCACCTGGGATCAGGTGGGATGACAGATAGTGCCTAGTTTTAGGACAGATGGAGTTGCTGTTCCTTGATTTTGTGTGTGTGTGTGTGTAGGGGCGGGGTTTTTTTTATAGGAGGAGGCAGGTACATAGTCACTCTACCATTTACAAGTATTAGAATAATACAAATTTAAAAACGAATATGGGGGACTAACTCAGGATTGTCAACTTTTTATTTTATCACCTAAGAGTATTTTCGAAAGAGCAGGTTATTCTTTTACTATCAGCATCCGTTCACCAAAGAAAGTCATCACAGCACCTAACTAATTGCAAAGCACAAAAACTCAGAGAAAAGGATCATCCTCCTTAAGAGAGAATTAGTGTGTGATGTACCTCCTTATGTTTATGGAAAATATTAATTTTTGGAGATGCAGAAAAACTGCAGCTTAAAAACAGATTTTACACGACTTTCCTTGAAGTGGCTGATTTTCCTTAAAGTGAGCCTCCAGAATGTAAAGGAGCATGCATCTTCCTGCGGAGGTGAAAGTTCATCTCCCTCCCTCTCTGGGCAAAGTATTAAGACCTTCAAGTCATGACAATTACTTAAGGGCTGCATCAGGTTTCATGCTTCCTTATCTTGAAATAGTAAACCTTATTAGTCCCCCAGATCCAACCATTTCTGAGTTGAGCCTTGGTTGGCCCTTCTGATAAACTGTTGTTTATATGGGGGCAGCCAGCAGAGTTGGGGGGAGTTTGGAAGGTAAGGTAAGGACTTTGAGGCAGAATGAGGTCCACCAGTACCCCGCTGATGTTGCTGTCCCCCATCTGCCTGCCCCAACTAAGGGGCTGCTGGGGCTCAGGGCACAGGCCTCCAGAGTCTCAAAGCTTCCGCTCTGGATCCAGGTATCAGAGATCTGCGGGGGTGGCGTCATGTCCCCCTCTTGTACTTTGTAGCTCCCGAGTAAGAAGTGAATGGGTCATTGCAGGGCCCTGTGCACAGATGCTGACTGCTACCTTGTCCCAGGCGGGGTCTGCCTCCCAGAAGGCTGCCCTACAGCTCTGGCAAGGGATCCGGTCAGGACGCACAGAGCTCCCAGAGGGTGGACACCGATAAGAGTGCAATTAAGGGTACTTTTTCTTCCTTTCAGAGAAAGGGAATGAAAAGTCATTTAGAAACCCAAGGAGAAGGTCTGGGAGGGGCTGCTTGAAGAATGGCTGGGGATGCCCCAGGACGCCTCTGTGCCTTTCACGGGAGCCCTGGGGAGCCCATTGTATCCAGCCTGTGACGGGATCCCCACTCCCCCACCCCCAAAGTCCGGAGAAAGGCAAGTCCTGCTCTCCTGGGTGGGCCTTATGGCTGCCCCTCTACACAATGGCCCACCAGGAAGGCACACATGGGCTGCAAACAAAGTCTGTATCTGTGAACACGAAAGTGAACCCTCCTGTGGGGGAATGGGCCGCTCTCTGGCGTGCCTCCAAGAAGCCCGGCGTGGGCTCAGCGTGGGCTCAGCGGTCTTCTTGCTGCTGTGTCTCCCTGTTTCTGGCTCCATTCACCTGCCACCAATTTCCCCCACTTGAAATCAGACCCTGAGGAGATTGTTGTCAACTCCCACAGGCCCGGTGCTTACAACGGAAACAGAAAAGTGGGCTTTGAAGGCTTGGCTTCAATTTCAGCCCTGCCTCTTGCTGACTGAGTAATGACAGGCAAGCGGGGAAAGCTCCTTGAATATCAGGTTTCCTCAACTAAAGAAGGCAGCAGATGCTAGTACCCGGCTCCTTCCCTGCGAGGAGGCGTGGCCCAAATAAGTCAACACACCTAAGGAATCACAATTAGTAATGGGGGTAACTGGGGTGCTGGTGGTCCCTCCTTCCCTCTCGCCTGAGCTCACGTTAATTACCAAGTAGAGGACACCAGTGACAGGTCTTTCCTGCTGGTCTCAGCCTCCAGATCACGCTGCTCCCGTCTAAGATCACCCCGGGGGCATGCGCCTGGGTCCCTACTACGGCAGGGGCCTCCACAGACCTTCCCCCAGGCAAGCAGAGCCAGTGTTGAGGCTGGAAGGTACTCGTGGTTCTTATTATGATCTCAAGACGCACCTCACAGCAATCATCAGGGAAATTTAAAAAGACAAAGTTTATTATTCACGAATCCTGGACAATGCACAGCACATCCAGGGCCCCACAGTGAGATTTCAGGGAGAGACAGAGAGAGAGAGATAGACAGAGAGAGCATCGAGGCCTAGGTTCTGCCTTTATTGAGGTCAAGGGTGGGATGCCTAGGGTTTCAGTCTTCCTTGGCAAATTTAAAATATAAGAGTGGAATCAGGGCACTAGCCAGGAAAAGCAGGGTCATTCAAGCGGTCAGTTATCTAGGACCCAAGGGCTTTCTTTCTTTCTTACTTTCTTTCTTTCTCTCTTCTTTCTTTTAAGATGTTATTTATTTATTTGAGACAGCATGGTGGGGGAGGGATTGGGGGTGGGAAAGGAGAAGGACAAGCAGACTCCCGCTGAGCAGGGAGCCCGATGCGGGGCTCAATCCCAGGACCCCAGGATCATGACCTAAGCCGATGGCAGACGCTCAACTGACTGAGCCACCCGGGCACCACTCCCCACAATGAGGACTTTCTAAAAGGGGAACCTCATGGTTGGGAGGCCTGCCTGTCATCTGGTTGTGTGGCTAGCAGGATGTTTATTCAAGATGGAGGCCTTCGAAATGAGGCCTCAGCAGTGCAAAGCTTCATGCCAGGGCTTTGCCCCACACCTGACTCCGAGGAGCTGACACAGCAGATTTCCCAGCTTAGGGTGGTGGCCATTTGATAGATAGGAGGCTAGAGACATGGTGCTTCAGCGCTGTCTTCCCTGATGGTCTCCAGGCAGCCAGTTGGCTCAACAGGATGTTCTAATGATTGCATTCTGGATGGTTCTACTGTCAAAGAGAGGTGAGGGGGACAAAGTGAAGGAAATCCGTGCTTCCTGACAGGTTAAAAGAATAAAATGTCCTCAGACCTAATTCATGCAAAGGATTTATCAATAGTCCAGAGCGGAAAATGATCATGAAATAAACTTTCTTTCTTTTTTTTTAAAAAGATTTTATTTATTTATTTGAGAGAGAGAATGAGATAGAGCATGAAAGGGGGGAAGGTCAGAGGGAGAAGCAGACTCCCTGCTGAGCAGGAAGCCTGATGCAGGACTCGATCCCAGGACTCCAGGATCATGACCTGAGCTGAAGGCAGTCGCCCAACCAAATGAGCCACCCAAGCACCCCAAAATAAACTTTCTTTTAAAAAGACTTTCCATTAAGGGAAGAAACACATGCTCGTTGTGAAAGTGAAAAGAATGTGTAGAAAAGCATAAAGAAGAAAACAGCATCACCAAAGCATCATCACCCAGAGATAAGACACAGTTAACATCTTGGCGTATTTCTTTCAGTTTATTTTCTATTGAAAAGAAATCTTAAAAGCATTATTGAGAACTCTTAAGTTTCTGCTAAATTTATATAAATTATGTAACTATTACCTGACACATATTTTCCTATATCTTAAAGAGGTCTTTTATTGGTGGCAAAAGTATTTCATTGAATGAATATATGAATTTATGCATGAATTTACAAATGCCCTTACTATTGGACAGTAAATGGATTCCTATTTTTTTTGCTATTATAAATAATGAGAAAAAAAATCTAAGTATTCAGTTCTCTGTTTATAGCTCTGATAATTTCTATACAATAAATTCCTAAAAGTGATATTACTAGGTCTCTTTCACATTTTCTACAATTTCTCTGGGTAGCTCAGTGATTCTATCACCTTACTCTCCTGCCAAACTCAGTTTCTTAAAACAAAACTTTGATAATAGCCAAAAATAGTACTGGCATAATAATAAAAAAAAAAGAAATCTTGCCATTTGCAATGATGTGGAATGGAACTAGAGGGTATTAGGCTAAGCGAAAAAAGTCAATCAGAG